>NC_056729.1:1615538135-1615901937 GCF_019279795.1 Protopterus annectens | reverse complement strand
AACCCCCTAACACACGCATCCTCCAAAGGGACTCTTGCAAACACACGACTTGTGCCACAGCCATGGCCTCAACGTGAATGACAGAAAGAGTATAGTCACCCCTTTGTCAAACACTAAGTGACCACAACGCATCACATATGTGTTAATCCAGTAAGTGCAGACCAAGGAATTATGGACCTTGGGGTACGCAGGTTGATAGCATTCTACCATTTGACAACAACATGGACAAAGTGGTTAGGTAAGCATGTTATATGGGCCACATCATCATGGGATCCACATGTAGGCCAGGGAGGACATTGTGCCCCATTTACTCATCCCTCATCATGCCCATAATTGACTATGATGAACCTGTCGGCATGCACCTTACCAGACACCTGCAGCAACTGGAGCTACCACATATGTACCTCGACAAGGGGATCAAATTGCTCAAACAGATGCCACATACTGACTGGTTAAAGTAGCAGCAGCTCTACTCAGTGACATACTGCCTCTTCATAGGCTATCTGTGCCTGACATAGAAGGCCAGGTCATACCCTCACTTAATGGCCATGCTGCATCTCAGAATATCCAGATCCCACCAGGATACACGCTGGAAATACTTGCACCTCAGGAGTGATATACATAGGACATGCTGGAGGGGCACATTCACAACTCACTGGCTCCCTTCACTCCTGATTATTATCCCAATAGAGGTTAGGCAGACTGACTCAGTGACTATCTTCAAGAGTGATATTAATGACTGGATGTGACATTGTAGGGTTACCCTGGGTATCACTTATGTGTCACTGTGAGAAAGAGGCACAGTATACTAACCTTGGAAAAGGGCATAGCAAGACAGATTCACAATGCATGTTGAAAGGCACACACATTCTGGCTAGGTGGATACATGCCCTGGGCAGATATCCCTGTATGAACCTATGGACCTATGTCTCTTTCACCATTGGCCCTATGTGCTGTCAATCACCAATGTAATCTCAATACTCCGGTAGCATGTGCAAAGGTCAGTTGTCAGTCACCTCTATGGTACAGTTGTGGAATATGTGTGTCATGTAGTAATGTCACAGCTGCCACATGTACACAGTCAACCCTATCCCTACCCATTGATGTACATCACATGTATGAGATGGAAACACATGGCCAAACTGTAACAACAACATACAAGTCAGTCAGATGCATGGACACATATGACTCAGTCATTGTCCATGCCACCACAGCTGATGTGGGATGTCGCTCACTGGGATACATGATAGGGAACATGGAAGGGATCACTGAGCAAGTGACACAGGCTGGTAGACCCCTGACCTTGGTTGGCATCAGACCCTCACCAGGGATTCCGACAAATTACTGAATGCTAATGAATAAGTGTAGCTACAACACCTAGCTGAATGGTTCTTAGCATGCAGTCACTGCATTGCTATGGAATACTGTCTTACCACTCCCACAACAGGTGAAAGCATGCAGCTCCTGTACATCAACAACATGTAGACTTTATGCCCCAGACCAGGTGTGCATCCTCACTACTAGGCTGATAGCATCTACATCTCACACTGTATATACACATCCCACATGCAGCACCTGCACAGAAGACCACGGTCATAATGTTACCCTGTGCAAATACCATGTATTCACATGTGGCAGGCATCACACATGGTAACTATTGAAAGTCACAGGTACATATGTGTATTTGGCACACACATACATCATATGTGCATTGCCATAACCGGTGTAATCAATGTCATGCATTATTGTGAGGGACAACCCACACACATGGGCATTCTGTGTGTGCACAACACGTGGCATGTCTGTAATCAAAAGCCATACATAATTGTGATATCGTTTAGAAAGGGGTATGTGCATCCTGTAGTGTGTTTTCCCAGTTGCCAAAAGGGACATATCAATCATACACACTTACCCCCCTTCACACACACTTGCCACCTGCTGGATTCAACCCCCTACCTAACTATGTTATGACACTAGAGACGGACGCATTAGCACAGCGCGCTATTTGCATTATTGGGGGATTTCCTTTCCCCTGATATACTTATAGGGTGCTGACATCATCAGAGTTTAGAAAGTGGAATGATCATCCTGTGGTATGTTTTCCCAGTTGCCAAAAGGGATGTTTCTTTCATACACACTTACCCCCTTCACACCTGCTGCATTCAAACCCCTACCTAGCTATGTTATGACACTAGAGACGGACACATTAGCACAGCGAGCTATTCGCATTACTGGGGGATTTCCTTTCCCCTGATATACTTATAGGGTGCTGACATCATCAGAGTTTAGAAAGTGGAATGATCATCCTGTGGTGTGTTTTCCCAGTTGCCAAAAGGGATGTTTCTTTCATACACACTTATACACACACTTGCCACCTGCTGGATTCAAACCCCTGCCTAGCTATGTTATGACACTAGAAACGGATGCTTTAGCACAGCGCGCTATTCGCATTACTGGGGCATTTCCTTTTCCCTGATATACTTATAGGGTGCTGACATCATCAGAGTTTAGAAAGTGGAATGATCATCCTGTGGTGTGTTTTCCCAGTTGCCAAAAGGGATGTTTCTTTCATACACACTTATTCCCTTCACACACACTTGCCACTTGCTGGATTCAAACCCCTACCTAGCTATGTTATGACACTAGAGACGGACGCATTAGCACAGCACGCTATTCGCATTACTGGGGGATTTCCTTTCCCCTGATATACTTATAGGGTGCTGACATCATCAGAGTTTAGAAAGTGGAATGATCATCCTGTGGTGTGTTTTCCCAGTTGCCAAAAGGGATGTTTCTTTTATACACACTTACACCCTTCACACACACTTGCCAGATTCAAACCCCTACCTAACTATGTTATGACACTAGAGACGGACGCATTAGCACAGCGCGTTATTCACATTACTGGGGTATTTCCTTTCCCCTGATATACTTATAGGGTGCTGACATCATCAGAGTTTAGAAAGTGGACTGATCATCCTGTGGTGTGTTTTCCCAGTTGCCAAAAGGGATGTTTCTTTCATACACACTTACCCCCTTCACACACACTTGCTACCTGCTGGATTCAAACCCCTACCTAGCTATGTTATGACACTAGAGACGGACACATTAGTGCAGCACGCTATTCGCATTACTGGGGGATTTCCTTTCCCCTGATATACTTATAGGGTGCTGACATCATCAGAGTTTAGAAAGTGGAATGATCATCCTGTGGTGTGTTTTCCCAGTTGCCAAAAGGGATGTTTGTTTCATACACACTTACCCCCCCTTCACACACACTTGCCACCTGCTGGATTCAAACCCCTACTTAACTATGTTATGACACTACAGACGGACGCATTAGCGCAGCGCGCTATTCGGATTACTGACAGAATCTTTTTCTCCAATAAACTTATAGGGTGCTTACATGATCAGTGTCTAGAAAGGGGGATGAGCATCCTCTGGTGTGTTTTCACATTTGCTAGGAGTAAAATTTGGACCAAGTGTGTGAGCATGCCCAGTTCAGCCTTCCCATGGCATGTTGTGTGAAGGATGTCTCATTTATATAAGTGTGTGAGCATGCCCAGTGTGGGCTTTACATATGTTGAACTCTGCAGCCCATCACATTTGTGGATGAGTGTGACCTTCAACAAATACCTCCAGTTTATGGTTGTGTGTTCTGTGCCATGTTGTGTAGTTACTGTCCAAATGCTTTTTGTGTGAACAAAACAGGGAGTATACTGTGCCTGCAGGTTTTGCATGGGATACTTTGCACACAATTGTCAACATCCGTTCATACTGACCTAACACTGTAGCACTGTCTAGTGTAGTGTTTCAGTACTTTCACTGTGGTGGTCAGTATCCTGGGCTTTAGTCCTATCACTGCTTTACATTTCCATAGTGTGCACAACAGCCTGGTTAGGGTCCATTTGTGCACATCTGCACAAAGGCAGTGCCTCTACAGACCCTGGTAATTGCTGCCCCATAAGCTTAACAAGTGTAGTCTGCAAATCTATGGAGAGGATCATAATTGAGCTCATAAACAAAGATATAGGGGACATGCAGACATTGTACCCATCCCATTTTGGCTTGGTCAGGGGCAGATCATGCCTTTTGTACTGGGTTGACATCTTCAAATTGGTCACTTAGGCCATTGTTGGGGAAAGGCAGTCCATACAGCCTACCTTGGCCTTGCAAACACTTTCAACACAATACCCCACTCAGGTATTGTGGAAAACCCTAACAACTGAAATGTAAACCCATATGTCACAAGATGGGTTGCAAACTGGCTTAAGGATGGGACCCACAGGGTTAGAGTTGCTGGCACTATGTTAGACTCCAGGCTGGTCACAGGTGGTGTCACACAGGGCTCAGTCCTTGGCCCCCATTGTTTGTCATGTACTTCCCAGAAGTACAGGCCAACATGGGAGGACTTTGGATGACAATGTTGGCAGATGACTGCACACTGGGCACCATAGTGGACAGTGCATCACACACAGATATCCTTCAGAAGGGACTCACAGTAACTGATAGCTGGTGCCAGGGCCATGGCCTGAAGTCAAAGTGCACAACATGTGTAGACATACCCTTCAGGAAAAGCAAGGTGACCCCAAGCTACCATATAGGTGGCAATCCTCTAAGCACAGAGGAGGTTATCATGAACCTGGGGACCCAGGTTGACAGTCGCCGTTCTTCTGAGACTCACATTGCTAAAGTGGCTAGGAAGACCTTCTACATTGCCCACCTGATCAGGATGGGATTCACATCCAGATCTAGTGGGTCATTGTTCCCCTGTACTCTTCACTTATCAGACCGGTGATCGAGTCGAATGCCCTATTCTGGCTGTATCTCATCCAACATCTGCAGCAATTGGAGACACCCTGACTGTCCCCCACCTAAAGGATCAAGGAACCCCAACAGCTGTCATATGCTGCCAGAGTGAAGACACTCACACTCTATTCACTCACATACCGTCTGCTTAGAGGTGACATGTGCCTGACATGCGAGGCCATGTCCAAACAGAGATTAATGGACATGCTCCACCTCAGACTCAGAAGATCCACCTGAACCACTAGTGCAGGTGACTTACACCTTAGCAGGGATGTATGTTGGACATGTTGGAGGGATGGAGTTATCACTCGGAGACTCCCTATGCTGTGGAATACAATCCTGGTCCATTTGAGGCAGAGCACCTTGCTGGCTGTGTTCAAGAGGTATCGTGACCTAATGCTAGTCGGAGAGTGTGTTTGTCCATCAACACATTGTAAGCGTAGTTTGCCATGTCATATGTCTTGTTTAGTATACTGTGCCTCTGTCTACCTATGACATAACATTGATACCTAGGGTAAACCTCCCATCTCCCATCCACTCATTAGGATTCCTGTTGAGGGGACTCAACCAGTGTCTCTATGGACAACCTGTACTGGTAGTTTACTCATGTGTGGGGGTGGCTTCTGTGTTTTGGATAATGCAGTACAGCCTGTCCTATATATGTCAGTGCTGGGGTTCAGTTCCCTCATGTGCATAGCTCCCTGCCATTCAGATTGTACAAGGTGCAGCATGTGCATTGATTCCAGCTTGGACATGGCTTTCTACATCAGGCACAGCTTGCATCTGGGTGGACAGCATGGCAGTGTGTGGAGCTGCACTCTGTTTAATCAGACTACACATTACATGTGTTCCAGCTCTGTCATACTCCTGGTGAGGTACTGTTGTGGACTTTACAGGTGCTGGATGTGTGTGCATGAGGTACACCCCACAGGGGCTGTTGTGATCATTTCTAATGCTGATGAAAGATAACTGCAGAACCAGAATGACCTCCCCTTAGCTAGATGTCAGACAGCATGGACCATACAATCACAACTGAAAACAGGACCCTCTCCACAAAGGGAAAGTGTCCTGTCTGGTGGACCCCAGCCATAAACAAACTGTATGACAGATGAGGGTTACTAATGCAAGACAGAGCTACATCTCCAAAAGGGAAGACAGCTGTGATCAGCACTAGTAGAAAGCTACATTATCTCATAAAGACATGCAAGGTCAACTTGGGGACATAAATCACCAAAGACAATGAAGGTAACCACACTGCTTTCTTCAGTTATGTCAGACACCTGGTTGTGAACCCTCGGATATGCTCAGAGTTGGTACACAACAACATATATTCCAGTGACCTGACAGATATTGGCAACATTCCGGACAGCTTCAGTGCGATTTACCCCCTCCCTCACCCCCAAAACAAGATAGTTATCACTGCTGTATGTAATCTCACTGTCATCTTGGATGTCCCTGTGAGAGCCACACTCAGCAAAGACAAGTACACAGCATCCATGGGACCTGCTGGTATCTCCAGTTGCATGCTATGTGAACTCCAGAAGGGCTGGACCCATATATACAACTGCTATTTAACCTTAGTCTTGCTACAGGATATGTACCTGAACACTGGCATACGGCAACAGTGGTCCCACTCCACAAAGGAGATGCCTCCACAGACCATGGCAACTACCACCACACAAGCTTAACCAGCCTTGTCTGCAAAGATATGGGAGGAGTCATGGAGCTCTTACACAGACACATTACTGACCCACGGACCCTTGTTCCCACCTAGTTCAGCTTTGTACAGGGCAGATCCTGCCTTTTGCACCTTTGCACCCGAAAAGTACCTACCATGAAGATCAGGGTTCTTCAACACATGTCATATGCTTCCAGAATAGAGGAAGTCCAGCTTTGTTCAGTGTCATACCGCATACTTACAGGTGACCTATGCCTGACATACAAGACCATGTCCAATCAGGATTTGGTGGACATGCTCCACTGCAAGCTATCCAAATCCACCACAGCCATGAGAGCTGAGTATTTGAACCTCAGCACATACATGTATAGAACATGCTGGAGGGACAGAGTCATAACTCAGAGGCATCTCACACTCTAGCAGAGTATCCCAGTTCATGTTTGACAGAGTCCCTCACTGACTCTCTTCAGGAGACATCTGGACAACTGCATATGAGACGGAGGCACAGACTAGACAGAGACACAGTCATGTTATTCAATTACGTAAGGGGGTCATAATGTGTCACTACTAAGTCAGAGGCACAATATTCAGAATCTATTCTGTACACTTATTACCACTATAAGGGGTGGCAATAGCCACATCACTATGGCTAGGCTTATACATGCACTAGGGCAGATAGCCTAGTAGTAGACTATGACACTATGAAACACTGGTGTATGTGTAGCTATTGTCAATCAAACAGTATGATGTGGCTTGGGGGGCTTGATATCTCCCTGTATTCCAACATTGTTTTGTCTATTCCTTCTAGCATGTCTAGGGATCAGTTGCTAGTGTCCTCTCCTGCTCAGCTGATGAACCTGGGAATATTGAGGCACTGTTACACTTGCCTCATGTACACTGACAACCCTCTCCTTCTGCCATAAAACACACATACATGTGAGAGATGCAACTATATAGCCAAAGTGGAGGCTGAGCTCTCTCAACATAGGACTAGCAAGACCAGAGAGAAGGTGAAGCTAACCACACACACATCACAAATCCAGTCTCACATGGCACTGTCACAACTTAAGATCATACACATAGACACACAGAGACACTCTCGGAGGCTCTGATCAGAAGTCTACCAGAATGGCAGTGGCCACCACAGCAGACACTCACACAACTGCCTCCACAGGGCACAGCACATGCAACACATTGACCACAGAGTCGGTGTGCCAAACAGTCACAGCCCTTAAGGCCAAACACAATGCCAGACACACTTGTCATAGGTGACTCCATAGTCAGACACACTGATGTCCCACTCACCAGATCAGGTACAGAAGAGGTCACAGTAAGCTGCCTATCGGGCACTGGAATCCACCACATAATGCAAGCACTCAGGTCACTAAACTGCAAGTACAGGTCTGACCCAGTCATAATCCATGCTGGTGTGAACGACCTGAGATGTACCTCCCTGGACTACATGGAAAGAGACATAGAGGATCCCTCTGATTATGTAGGCCAGGCAGGTATGACCCTGACCTTCGGCAGTATCCTACCTTCACCAAGTATGATGCCACATAAACAGAGACAAGATGATCAGCAGTAATATTTTGCTTAGACTATGGTGTCATTCTAAGGGGGTCCAATGTCTGTCTGCCTGGGATGACATGCTGGACAGGCCACAGTGATTTGCAAGGGACGGCTTGCACCTGTCACCCCTGGGCTTCTGGATTTCAGATGATGCTCTTGCCACCCCCATTGTGCCTTTTTTATGCAAGATTCAGATTTTACACCTACCACCCTAGAACACAGTAAAGGAAAGACACTAAGAGTAATGCTGCTCAATGCCCAAGGTCTCAACCTCAAGCTGCACACACTCTATGCCCTTCTCAGTATGTAGCACATTGATGTCTGTGCTGTGCCTGAAACCTGGTTCACAGCTTCTGACAGCACCCCGGCACTATCGGGTGTTACCTCATATCATGCATTCCGGCACCAGCATCCCGACAACACCAAGAAGGATGGTGGGTGTCCATATTCATCAAGGACACCCTCACCTCATGGTTGGTGGCAACACACGATGCATCGGAGACCATCCAGGTGCCAGTGACCGTAGGCAAGACTGCTCTGCAGTTTGTAGCATGTTACATGCCACCAGCTCAAACTCAGGTACCTCACACAGCTATCCTGCAAACACTGAAGGGGATAAATGTATCTCCAAACACCATCCTACTGGGTGATTCCAACTATCCACATATAGACTGGGATCACTAATCATGCCACAACACTCTAACACAAAGGTTCCAAGAGTTCATACACTGAAATGCCATGGGACAACTGGTCCCAATCCCCTCAAGTGGAGGCAACATACTAGAACGCATCATCACGAACATGGGGTCACACTGTTCAACACCAGTCGTATACCCATCATTGGTGAGATCAGATCATGGACTACTCTCAGTGGGAGTCCACATCCCACCCACACCCCAGATGGGAAAAGAAACAGTGAAGACCTTCTCAAATGCCGACTTCACATTTCTGAGGACTGGTGTGGTCTCTTTCAAGGCCCCCAGGCCAGCGGACACCATTACCCAAGCCACTGTATCACTTAGAAATGCCTTCTACCAGCACCTCCAGGACTGCATGGATCAGGCAATCCCAAAAAAAAAGACTCTTTGTACCACAGGCAAGCATCCAGTCTGGTGGACCCTAGCCATAAACAAGCTGTACAACACAAGGAAGGAGCTACTACGAGATAGACCGTAATCCGTAGAAGGAAGACACCCTGCTCATTGTGAGTAAAACACTGGGTTCCCCCATACAATCATCCGAGGCATGTTTTGAGAGTAAACCCACTCAGGACTCCAGGGACAATCATGAGGCCTTTTTTACCTATGTTTGAAACCTGGGAGGAAACTCCCAGATATGCTCAGACTTAGTTCGAATGATGTTGATATCACTGCACCTACAGACATTGGCAACATACTGGCTGACAGGTTCAGTGCAGATTTCTCCCCCCCTCCCCCCAACTGGAGGGGTATGTACACCAGAGGATTGTAGCCCCCCAAACATCTCCACTGCTGGGGTGGGAACTGCTCAATCCAAGGCAGAAAACACTTTATCCATGGGACCAGATGGTGTCCCCAGTTGTGTGCTCCATGAACTCAATGAGTAATTACACCCGCAGTTAGGGCAGCTGTTTAATCTTAGCCTCATCTCAGGATATGTTCCCAAGGAGTGGCATACAGCAATAGTGGACCCACTTCACAAAGGAGGTGCCTCCACCAACCCCGGAAACTACCATCCCATCAGCTTGACAAGCCTGTTCTGCTAAGCTATGGAGAGGATCATAATGGGAATTCTAAATGAAGACATAGGGGACTTGCAGACATTGGATCCAATCCAGTTTGGCTTTGTCAAGGGCAGATCATGCCTTTTAAACTTGGTTGACTTTTTCAAAACAGTCACCCAGGCCATTGACGTGGGCAAGGCAGTCCACACAGCCTACCTTGACCTGGCAAAGGCTTTCGACACAATACCCCACTCAGGTATCATTGAAAACATCACCAGCTTAATTATGAACCCATACATCACAGCATGGGTTGCAAACTGGCTAAGTGACGGAACACACAGAGTCAAAGTTGCTGGTGCCAGTTCACACTCCAGAGCTGTCACAAGTGGTGTCCCACAGGGCTCAGTCCTGGGCCCACATTTGTTCAGTATCTACTTTTCAGAAGTACAAGCAAACACAGGAGGATTATGGCTGACAAAGTTTGAAGATGACTGCAAACTGGGAAGCATAGTTGGAAACCCATCTGACACAGACATCCTTCAGAAGGGTCTCATAGACACGGATAACTGGTGCCACAGCCATGGCCTTACATTAAACACTAAACAATGCATAGCCATACCCTTCAGGAAGAACAAGGTTACCACTACTTCCCATCTAGGTGGCAATCCTCTAAGCACAACGGAGGTTATCAGGGACCTGGGCACCCAGGTTGACAGTGACCTTTGTTTGACACTCACATTGCCAGGGTAGTTTGGAAGGCCTTCTACATTGGCCACCTCATCATGCAGTGATTCACATCTAGATCAAGGGAGGTCATTGTTCCCCTGTACTCATCACTCATCAGACCAATGATTGCATACAATGCCCCATTCAGATTGGATGGGCCCACAAATTCCTCGACAGGAGGTGAAAGGGTCTCAAACATATTTCTTATGCTGCCCGACTGAAGGAATTCCAGCTGTATTCAGTCGCTTACCGTCTGCTCAGAGGTGACCTGTGCCTGACATACAAGGCTATGTCCAACCCAGAATTAATGAACATGCTTCACCTCAAGACCTCTACATCCATCAGAACTACAAGGGCAGGAGACCTAAACCTCAACACAGATATTACTAGGATGTGCTGGAGGGACAGATTCATCACCCAGAGAGTCCATATGCTGTGGAACAACATCCTGGTACATGTGAGGCTGAGCACCTCACTGGCTTTGTTCAAGTGAGATCTTGACCAATGGATGGGAGATTGCAGGTATACCCCAGGGATAACCTCAGTATCACTGCTTGACAGAGGCACAGCAAAATAATGGGCATATTATCCATCAACTTGCAGGGGTGGCAGGAGCCACAAAACTCTGGGCTAGGCTTATTAATGCCCTAGGGCAGATAGCCTAGTATGAACCTATGAACCTATGGACATAGGCCTGGGGCAGTTCCTGCTATTAGGACAGTGGTCTGCAGCAAGCTATATAGTAGTAGTCAGTTTTAGCCATTGGTTTTTGACCATGGCTATTCCATGTTGCTTCTTATTGTGGTACAAACATGGGTGTGTGGTTATCCATGCTATTTATTGCTAGTCACCCTCATTTTGTATCTTGTTCCATGTTTTTGCACATGTACATCACTGTATGACGTGCAGCTGTTTCCGCAGGGTCATATGCGTGGATATGGATGTTAGTTGGGGTCCTCAGGTGTGCATATTGTACATGATATTACATTACTTAACACATGGCATTCATGCCTCAGGTGGTGCTGCAGGGCCACCTCTGTCGGATACACATACTACACTCCCTGTACGTTTGGAAGCAGGTTGTGTCATGTTAGGCATCCCTGTTACTGTATGAGTGAGTCAGAGCGGGTATCAGTCCCAGTTTTCCTACTGACCAAGCGTATGTGCTATGCGTTGCCTCTTTGCCAAGGCCAGGGCATACTGGGCACGCCTCCTTCTGCCTACTGGGACTAGGTCAGGTTGTTCCTCCTCTGAGTCACCCCCTGCCTGTGGTGGCCTTGGCAATGGTGGGGGGATGTTTGGCCCAGCCCTGTGCTGGTCCTGCTGCAGCTGTTTCCGCAGGATCATATTATGTAGCATAGCACATATCATGATCATTTGGGTACATGTAGTTGGTGTGTACTGCAAAGCTCCACCAGACGTGTCCAGACACCGGAACCGTGACTTGAGCAGCCCAAACACACGCTCTAAGATATTACGTGTTTGTGCGTGTGCCTCATTATGGCGTTCCTGTTCAGGTGTGTGTGCATTTCTGATGGGTATCATCAGCCATGGCTCAAGTGCATAACCTGCATCCCCCACTAGGTGTCCGTGTGGGAAGTCCCCATTGGCAAATGATTGGTACAGCTGCGTCAGATGCCAGATGTGGGAATCGTGGTAGCTCCCAGGGCAGCCAGCACACACATTCATTATTATGCCCTGGGCATCACACACGACCTGGCAGTTGATGGAGGGGTATCCCTTGCGGTTAATGTAGGCTCTATCCCGCTCATCGGCTGGTGCTTTGATGCGTATGTGCGTGCAGTGTATTGCACCCAGCACCTCAGGGTATCCCGCTATTTGCTGGAAGAGACGCATATTGCTGGCCACAACCTCACGGTCATTAGGGACATATATATGATCACTGACATGTGGTGACATGGCATCCAGGAACTGGTGCAGTACTCTGGAGGCTGATGCCTGTGATATCCCCATCATATCACCAGTTGGTCTCTGGAAGGTACCTGTTGCTAGTATTCTTAGGCCAACACATACCTTGGTTTCTACTGGGATGGGTTCCCCTCTGTTGGTTCTGTGTGTGAGATGTGGCCTGCACAGCTCAACAATCTGCTGCAGAAGGTCTCTGTCCACTCTGTAGCGCTCTACTATCTCCAGCTCATGTAACCCATGGTAGGTGACCCTGGGCCTGTATACTCTTCTCCTTCTCCTCACTCTGGGTTGTCTGTCAGCGTCTGCATTGTCACCACCCTCAGCAATTCGCCTATGCCTGATTATAATAGCCATGGCAGCCCCTAGCATTTCTGCTCTGAGTTCAGCTTTTTTCAGTTTTCAATTCTGATAGCTTAGTTTCTGGCAGTATCTCTTGTGAGAAACAGCCTGCACTGCTCTTTGTTGTGTTTTAAGTGCTGGGTTGGGCTTCTAGTCTACCTGTGTAATTGCCTGCTTCTAATTGTTTCTACCAATTAACTCTAGTAGTAGCTTCTGTCAGTTTCCATGTTTTTTAGTTGTTTCCTGTTTCCTCTCTGTTTCCTGAGGGGGAGCAATGTGCACACCAGCTTAAACACGCTCACAGTTACTTAAACGCGCGCACACATCCCTACACGGTGTTACACGCCCGCACACATCCTTACACGGTGTGATTTATGTTAAAACGCGCGCACACTGCCTTCCACACGTGCACGCCCGCGCAAACCGTTGTAAACAGTTTGCAACACGCTCCCACATGTTAAACCTGCCTTACACGCGCACACGCGTGCATGCACGTATATCAAGAAAGTTTGAGTGTAGGGATAGCGTATACCCTCAATTTCTTGACTTTCCTAGTGTTCTGTTGAGACACACCTCCCTCCCTGATGTCTGTCTGTCATCTGTTACCTTACATTGCCCTCCAATCTGGTACATTTCTTTCTATCCTTCCCCCCCGTGATGTCACCTACCTCTTACTCTGTTCCTCCCCTTCTCTAAGTCTTACACTACTCAGAAAGTGCTCATTACCTATGTGGCAGTGTGATTCAGTATTGTAACCCTCATTTACATAGGATTGCCTAGTAATGACTAGTTACATGTCTTACACGGAGCTTCCCCTTGACAACCACTACACGGAGGCCATATTGTTTTGGTCTGCAAGTCCCTCCATTGACATTCAATGTACTACATAAATCCCACAATTGTGGGCTTATAAGCTTCGGTTTTAGTTTTAGGTAGCGCACCCGCTTTGCGGTGTGCGCTGCAGTTAAACCCAGAAATCCCGTGAAAAAAAAAAGTTATATAACTTATTTTTGCAACACTTTTTCATGCCAATGGCCACATATTTGGCCATTGGCATGCTTAATGAAACATATGCACCCTTTATTTGGAGCTGACATAGCTCCGTTTTTAATTTTGCAGAAATGTACTCAGTTGTCAGCTGAGTACATTTCTGCAGCTAACACGTCCGTTACACGGACTGGTTTTAACCGTGGATCACTCAAATACCTCATTTGCATATCTTGGAGCTGCAAATGAGGTATTGAGCATTTCCACGCCCAGTCCGTGTAAGAGACGTGTTAGCTGTACTCTTTTATAAGACCAGTTGCTCCTACAACTACTGGAACTGTCTGGGTATCTTTCTTCCACATGCCTCGTGTTTCTGCCGGCAGATCCAGGTATTTTATGACTTTGTGTCTCTGTATGCAAGACACTGTAGTGACTGGGTGTGGCGATTTCAATGATCAATGCTACTTTTGTCTTCTTTTCTTAGACCACTATATCCAGTTTTCTAGCATCTATCTTTTGAACTGTTGGTATTGGGTGATCCCATGTGATATGAACTTCATCATTTTTTATGATCCTTCATGGCTCATGTTTCCAGTGTTTTTCAGTCACTTTGATACCACAATATTTGCACAATCTCCAGTGTAACAGTCTCGCCACATTATTATGCCTTTCAGTATACCTGCTATTAGTGCATCGCAACCAGCAACAAGGTGTGTGACTGTTTTTAATTCAGTTTTACAAAACCTACATATGTCTGTTTCTCCCACATGTTCAATGGACTTTGTAAACCAGTGTGTACATGGCCCACTATCTTGGGCTGCCAATATTAACCTTTCATTTCTTGATGTGAGTTCACCTCTCCTTAACCATTCCTGTGTTCGTTCTTGATCAGCATGAGGCTCTTCCAGAAGTTTTCTATACTTGCAACTATATTTATGTTTTTTCCACATTTCTTGCCTTCTCATCTGGTCCTTCACCTTATATTCCTTCTTTTGTTTTTAGCACATTCAGTTGCTGCCTGGTTTTTATCTACTTCTGGTATAATTTCCATTCCTGTTTGACGTTGATATGCTTCTTTTAAATTAAGCAGAGATGTCATCTCAAATTTATTCATAGGTTCATAGGTTCATACTAGGCTATCTGCCCTGAGGCAATTATAAGCCTAGCCCAATTCTGTATGGCTTACGCCACCCCTTGATTTGAGTATACTGTGCCCTTTAAGGTTTAGTTTACTGTGCCTCTGTCTAATAGTGACACGGGAGTAATCCCTGGGACAAACCTACGATCCCCCATCCACCTATCGAGATTTTTCTTGAAGAGATTTAGTGAGGTGCTCTGCCTCACATGAACTGGAATTCTATTCCAGAGCGAAGGGAGTCTCTGGGTTATGAACCTGTCCCTCCAGCAAGTTCTATTTATTTCTGTTTTGAGGTTCAAGTCCCTCGAGCATGTGGCTCTAAGGCATTTAGATTTACTGAGGTGGAGCATGTCCATTAATTCTGGATTTGACATAACTTTGTATGTCAGGCATAGATCGCCTCGAAGTAGGCGGTATGCAACTGAGTAGAGCTGGAGTTTTTTTAACCGAGCAGCATATGGCATCTGTTTGAGACCCTTGATCCTCTTGGTGAGATACTTTTGGGGTCTTTCTAATTGCTGCAGGTATCAGGTAAGGTACATCCCAAAAGGGGCATTGTATTCTATGATGGGCCTGATGAGGGATGAATAAAGGGGCACGATTACGTCTCTTGATCTAGATGTGAAACCCTTCATGATGAGGTGGGCTGTGTAGAAGGTCTTTCTAACCACTTTGGCAATGTGGTTTTCAAAGGAGAGATTGCTATCAACTTGGGTCCCCAGGTCCCTAATAACTTTCTCTGTACTTAATGGGTTTCCACCTATGTGGTAATTTGTGGGCACATTGTTTTTGCCAAAGAGTATGACTATACATTTTTTGACATTTAGCTTTAGACCATGGCGCTGGCACCAGTTATCTGTCTCTGTGAGACCTTTATGAAGGATGTTTGTGTCAGCTAGAGAGTTGATTATGGCACCCAGTTTGCAGTCGTTTGCGAACTTGGTGAGCCATAGTCCTCCCACGTTTGCCTGTACCTCGGAAAAGTATATACCAAACAAAAGTGGTCCCAGGACAGAACCCTGTGGGATGCCACTTGTGACTGGTTTCAAGTCTGACATGGCTCCAGCAACTCTCACTCTGTGGGTCCTGTCTTTGAGCCAGTTTGCGACCCATCTTGTGACATAGGGGTTTATATTTAAGCTGGCTAGCTTATCTATGATGCCCGAGTGGGGTATTGTGTCAAATGCCTTTGCAAGGTCCAGATAGGCTGTGTGGACTACCTTCCCTTCATCTATGGCTTTGGTGACTGTTTCGAAGAAGTCAACCAGGTTCAAAAGGCAGGATCTGCCCTTGACAAAGCCGAACTGGGTAGGATCTAGTGTCTGTAGGTCCCCAATCTCTTTGTTTATGAGCTCCATGATGATCCTCTCCATAGCCTTGCAGACTAAGCTAGTCAGGCTTATGGGCGATAGTTTCCAGGGTCAGAGGCTCCACCTTTGTGGAGTGGGACTACTGTTGCTGTGCGCCATTCTGTGGGCACATATCCTGTAGTGAGGCTGAGATTGTATAGCTGTTTTATTTGAGGGATTAGTTCCTCTTGGAGTTCATGTAGGAAGCAACCTGGGACGCCATCTGGTCCCATGGAAGCAGTGTTTTTTGCTTTGGAGAGGCAGCCTTCACCTGAGCAGCAGAGATGGTGGGGAGGCAGCCCCCGGCTGGGAGAGATACTTGCCCTTTGGGGAGGGTGGAAGTTTGCACTGAACCTGTCTGCCAGGATATTGGCGATGTCTGTGGGTTCAGTGTATTTTTGTCGTTAGAATCAACTCAGAACAAGTCTGGGAGTTGCATCCCAGGTTTCTAACATAACTGAAAAAGCCTTATGATTGTCTTTGGTGTCCTGTGCAATTTTTCTCGAAGCTGGCCTTGGAGGATTTTATGAGGGATCGTAATTTTTGCTAGTACTGATCAGAGATGCCTTCCCTATTAGGGATTTTGCTCTATCATGTAGTAGCTTCCTCCTTCTGTTGTACAGTTTATTTATGGCAGGGGTCCACTAGACTGGATGCCTGCCTTTGGATGACTGGGTCTTGGTTTTGTTTGGGATAGCATGATCCATGCATTCCTGGAGATGTCCGTAGAATGCGTTTATATAGGATTCTGCAGTTTGGGCCATAGTTTCCACTGGCCCTGGGGCCTTGAAGGATTCCACTTCAGTTTTGAGAAGTGAGAAGTTTGCTTTTGAGAAGTTTTTCACTGTGGTTTTCTGGGCTGGGGGTGGGGTTGGGATGTGGACATCCAGTGAGATTAATTTATGGTCTGATCTTACCAATGAGGGATAAACTTCTGGTGTGGAGCATAGAGTCCCCATGTTGGTATTGATCAGGTCTAGTATGTTGTCCCCTCTTGTGGGAGTGGTGACTAGTTGTTCCATAGCATTTGAGTTTATAATTTCCAGGAACCTTTGGGCTAAGGTGCTGGGGCTTGAGTAGTGCTCCCAGTCAATGTTTGGGTAGTTGAAGTCGCCCAGTATAATGGTGTTCGGAGAGATCTTCATGTTCTCCAATGTTTTCAGGAAAGCCGAGTGGGATTCCTGACTTTGAGAGGGTGGTCTGTAGGATGCTATAAACTGAAAAGCAGTCTTGCCCACTGTTAGTTGCACATGGATGGTCTCCGATACTTTGTGCAATGCCACTAACCTGGAGGTGTGGATATCCTTGATAAATATGGAAACTCCCCCTCCTTTTGTGGTTCAGTCCGGGTTTTGGGCCGAAAAGCATGATATGAGGTATAGCCTGGTAGTGCTGGGGTGCTCTCTGGAGCCTTGAACCAGGTTTCTGTCACTGCACAGATATCGATGTTCTCCATACTGAGGAGAGCTTTGAGTGCGTGCATCTTGAGGTTAAGACTTCTGGCATTTAGCAGCATTACCCTTAGTTTCTTGTTCCTTGTGCTGTCTATGGGGGTGGGTTTGACTTTTGAGCCTTGCCTAAAAAAGGCACTATGGGGGTGGCAAGAGCCTTTGCCAATATCTGAAAGCCCAGTGGTGACAGGTGCAAGCCGTCCCTAGTGAAGCAACGTGGCTTGTCGAGCATGTCATCCCAGGCTGACAGACTGGATCCCATTTGAATGACACGCTACCTCAAAACAAAACACGCACAACACATAGCCCACAAAGTCAGTGTGCCAAGCAGCCACAGTCCTTAAGGCTGAATAACACACCTGATACTCTTGTAATAGGTGACTCTATTGTCAGACACACTGACGTCCCACTCACCAGGCTGAATAAAGAGAAGGTCACGGTGAGCTGCCTGTCGGGTGCTAGGATCCGCCACATAACGCAAGCACTCAGGTCACTCCAAGGCAAGTACAAATATGACTCAGTCATTGTCCATGCTGGTGTGAATGACCTGAGACGTACCTCCCTGGACTACATGAAGAGAGACATAAAGGAGCTCTCTGAGCATGTAGCCCAGGCCGGTATGACCCTGACCTTGAGTAGCATCTTACCCTCACCAAGAATGATGCCACAATATGAAGACAAGATGATCAATTTCAACAATTGGCTTAAGTACTGGTGTCATTCAAAGGGGATCCAATGCCTGTCAGCTTGGGATGATATGCTCGACAAGCCACGATGCTTCGCTAGGGACGGCTTGCACCTGTCACCCCTGGGCTTTCGGACATTGGCAAAGGCTCTTGCTACCCCCATAGTGCCTTTTTTAGGAAAGGCTCAAAAGACAAACCCACCTCCATAGGTTTCACAAGGGATAAGAAACTAAGAGTAATGCTACTCAACGCCAGAAGTCTAAACCTCAAGATGCACTCACTCGAAAGTCTCCTTAGCATAGAGAACATCGATATCTGTGCAGTAACAGAAACCTGGTTCAGGGCTCCCGAGAGCACCCCAGCACTACCAGGTTATACCTCATACCATGCTTTTCAGCCCCAAAACTTTGATCGAACCACAAAAGGAGGGGAAGTATCGATATTCATCAAAGATACCCACGCCTCCAGGTTGGTGGCAAAGCACGAAGCATCAGAGACTATCCATGTGCAACTAACAGTGGGTAAAACTGCCTTCCAGTTTATAGCCTGCTACAGACCACCCTCCCAAACCCAGGAACCCCACTCAGCCTTCCTGAGACACTGGAAAATATGAAGGTCTCTCCAAACACCATTATATTGGGCGACTTCAACTACCCAAACATAGACTGGGAGCATTACTCTAGCTCCAACACCCTAGCCCAAAGATTCCTAGAATTTATAAACTCAAATGCTATGGAACAACTTGTTACCATTCCCACAAGAGGGGAAAACATACTGGACCTGATCATCACCAACATGTGGACTCTATGCTCCAGACCAAAAGTGTATCCCTCACTGGTAAGATCAGACCATAAACTAATCTCACTGGATATTCACATCCCGACCCCACCCCCTGCCCAGAAAACCACAGTGAAAAACTTCTCTAAAGCATATTTCACACTCCTCAAAACTGAGGTAAAATCCTTTAAAGCCCCCGGGCCTGTGGAAAATACGTCCCAGACCGCAGAATCCTTTATAAATGCATTCTATGAACACCTTCAGCAATGCATGGATCATACGATCCCAAATAAAACCAAGACCCAATCCTTCAAAGGCAGACATCCTGTCTGGTGGACCCCAGCCATAAACAAACTATACAATAGAAGGAGGAAGCTACTACATGATAGAGCAAAATCCCCAAAAGGGAAGGCATCACTGATCAGTATTAGCAAAAAACTACGGGCACTCATAAAATTGTCTAAGGCCAGCTTCGAGAGAAAAATTGCACAGGACACTAGGGATAATCACAAGGCTTTCTTTAGTTATGCTAGGAACCTGGGTGGTAATTCCCAGATATGCTCAGAATTAGTCCAAAATGACAAAAAATACACTGAACCCACAGACATTGCCAACATCCTAGCTGACAGGTTCAGCGCAAACTTCTCCCCTCCCACCAAAGGGCAAATATCTATCCTAGCAGAGTGCTGCCCCTGACATCTCAGATGCTCAGGTAAGAGCCGCCTCTCCAAAGCAAAAACACAGCATCAATGGGACCAGACGGTGTCCCGGCTGCGCCTACATGAACTCCATGAAGAGCTAAACCCAAACATAAAACTACTGTTCAATCTCAGCCTTACTACAGGATATGTGCCCAAAGAGTGGCGTACAGCAACAGTGGTCCCTCTCCATAAAGGTGGTGCCTCAACAGATCCTGGAAACTATCGCCCCATAAGCCTGACTAGCTTGGTCTGCAAAGCTATGGAAAGGATCATCATGGACCTCATAAATAAAGATATTGGGGACCTACAGACACTGGATCCTACCCAGTTCGGCTTTGTTAAGGGCAGATCCTGCCTCTTAAACCTAGTTGATTTCTTTGAATCAGTCACCAAGGCCATTGACGAGGGGAAGGTGGTCCACACAGCCTACCTGGACCTCGCAAAAGCCTTCGATACAATACCCCACTCGGGCATTATAGATAAGCTCACCAGCTTAAATATAAACCCCTATGCCACTAGATGGATTGCAAACTGGGTCAAGGACAGAACCCACATGGTTAGAATTGCTGGAGCCATGTCAGACTCCAAACCAGTTACAAGTGGTGTCCCACAAGGCTCAGTCCTGGGACCTCTCTTGTTCGGTATATATTTCTCGGAGGTACAGGCCAACACAGAAGGACTGTGGCTGACCAAGTTCGCAGATGACTGCAAACTGGGTGCCAGAATCGACTCTCCAGCCGACACAAGCATCCTCCAAAAGGGCCTCATAGAAACAGACAACTGGTGCCAGAGCCATGGCCTCAAGCTAAATGCCAAAAAGTGTATAGTCATCCCTTTGGCAAAACAAAGTGCCCACAAATTACCACATAGGTGGTAATCCATTAAGTACAGAAGAAGTAATTAGGGACCTGGGGACCCAAGTTGATAGCAATCTCTCATTTGACAACCACGTGGCCAAAGTGGTTAGAAAAACATTTTATATAGCCCACCTAATCATGAAGGGATTCACATCTAGATCAGGCTCGGTCATCGTGCCTCTTTACTCATCCTTCATCAGGCCCATAATTGAGTACAATGCCCCTTTTGGGATGTACCTTACCAGACACCTGCAGCAACTGGAAAGACCCCAAAAGTACCTCACCAAGAGGATCAAAGGGCTCAAACAGATGCCATATGCTGCCCGGTTAAAGAAACTCCAGCTCTACTCAGTGGCATACCGCCTGTTCAGAGGCGATCTGTGCCTGACGTATAAAACCATGTCCAACCCGGAATTAATGGACATGCTGCACCTCAGAAAATCCAAATACCATCGAGCTACGCGCTCGAGAGACTTGAACCTCAGCACTGGAATAAATAGGACATGCTGGAGGGACAGATTCATAACCCAGAGGCTCCCTTCACTCTGGAATAAAATCCCAGTCCAGGTTAGGCAGAGTCCCTCATTGACTCTATTCAAGAGGAATCTTGATGAGTGGATGGGAGATCGTAGGTTTACCCCGGGTATCACTTCTGTGTCACTGTTAGACAGAGGCACAGTATAATAACCTCGCAAAAGGGCATAGCAAAATAAATTTAAAATGGGTGGCGAAAGCCAAACACATTCTGGCTAGGCTTATAATTGCCCTAGGGCAGATAGCCTAGTATGAACCTATGAGCCTATGAAAACAAACCCAAAAATATAACAATATTACTGGACCTTTAATAATTTTGCACTTCATCAAACATTAACTCTTCCATTTATAAAACAACCTGTAATGTCTCTTGAAGGTATTTTACATTTAGAGTTTACAGGTGCTTGCTACCATTTTAAGCAAATAGTTTAGAATTATTTAAGTCACATGCCATGTTTACTGAATCTTTTGGATTTATTCATAGATTCATAGATTCTTATTAGGCTAATGACCTGGGGGGGGGGGGCTTTCTAAGCCTAGCCAAGTTTTACCAAAAGAATAATGATGTCCTGTATCTGAACAGGGCATTGATAGACAGGCATTGATGAAGTCTTAACTGCTGAATAGGCAGAAAGTATGGAAATTTTAAAGCTGCATTCTCGTAAGTGAGTTTTTATTGAATCAGTTTACTTTTTAATTAAGTAAATACTATAGAAAGATGTGCCCTTCTTCTCACTTGTATGAGCTTTAGTTAAAATAATATAGAGAGTATGAGCAAGTCTCAAATCATAGTACGTTCAAAGCACGGATGACAAGAAATTCACCTCGAGTGAAGCTTGAGAGGTAAATCTTGACATCCAGGAAAAGAACACATAACTAGCTTGTTATGACTGGAGAGACCTGATAAGCATTGCAGAACTTTTTGCACACTTATTTCATGTCAGAGAGGTGTATAAAAAGTTATCTGTTTTTCCTGATTTCCAACAGCAATCTGCATATTTCATGCATTTTAATGATATAAAAAGTCACTCGTAACACATTAAAATGACTCTGTTACCCTTTAAACCAACTAAAAGATCTGCGAGTGTCAGCATCATAAACATTTTATATGATGTAGAGTTCCCTAGACAAAGCTAAATTGAAGTTTTGCATAAAACATAAATAACACTGAGCTTACACTCTTTGATTTCTTCCACTTGCAAATGGCATTCCCTTGCTATGGGAATTAACAGAAGTCAAAAAGGGAGATGGGGTAGACTAAGGGATAAAAGAAAAAAAAGACATAGGATCACAAATCATTTCACTCCTCCTTCGTTTAAAAATATATATTATACAGTGACAGGTCATTGACATTCAAAAAAGTGCACACTGATTGGTCAGTCCAACCAGTGTGCCCGTTGTAAACTGAGCATATACCAATAGGAAAAAGTCAGACTTTCCTCTATTAATATATGCTAAAGCTTTCCAGTTTTCTTGAGCTAAGAGGTCTAAAGGTACATATGGTAGGCAGAGAAAATACAAGGAAAATCAGTTACAGTATGCAAAACTAAAGAAAGGTACCTGATATTCATTGTATTTCTATCCTTGTCTCTCTCGTTCCTCTAAACTCTCAGGATTTCAAAGTTTGTTTGTTTTTTCAAAAAAAGAAGAAGCAGCAGCAGCAGCAATGGGGATCTTCCTTTCTGCACTGCTTGCTTTCCAAAGCACTGAGGTACTGTGTAAGCATGGGAACATAAGTGCCATATGCATGCACAGTACATCAAGAAATCATCAGAAAAAAAAAAAAAATATATATATATATATATATATATATATATATATATATATATATATATATATATTCACCTGCTCTTACTATAACTGTCTTAGTTGCTGTTCTGCGGGCTATCTGTTCAGTTGTTCTTACTCTGCACTTATTACTGCTTGTTAGTAGCCTTCTAATTTAATGTCTTCTGCACTTGTTTTTTAGTCATTTGTTAATTTAATTGTATTTAATTAAACTATATTTGCCGTAATATTGATATACATGTGCTAGCCTGCACTGCATTTGAATTGTATTTACTGCTGTTTTAGCTGCTTTTCTGTTAAAAAAAAAATCCTAGCTTGTTTCCTGCCTTTCCTGTAACTTATCTAGTCCAGATACAGACTTGCTGTATCCAGGTCTGTTTGTAAGCTCCTGAGCTCCCCAAGCCTTTCTGTGTTGGAGGGAAGCCTTCTAGCTTATCAATGGGAGTGGTAAGCATCAGGTAGCCTATTTACCACAGGAAGAGTGGGTTTTGGCCCATAAATTGTAGTTCATTGGCAGTTTAGGCAGTTTTCCATTTCTTTCAACTTGCTGGCTTAAAAGCCTGTGTTTGCGCTTGTTCCCCACCTTTTCTGTAACTAGTCTAGTCCAGGTACAGATTAGCTGTATCCAGGACTCTTTGTAAGCTTCTTTAACCCCCCCCCCCAAGCCTTTCTGTGTTGGAGGAAAACCTTCTAGCTTATCAGTGGGAGTGGTAAGCATTAGGTAGCCTATCTACCACAAGAGGAGTGGTTCCTGGCCCAGAAATTGTAGCTACTGGCCGTTTGGGCATTTTTTCCCATCTCTTTCAACTTTCTGGTTTAAAAGCTGCACTTGTGCTTGTTTCCCACCTTTCCTGTTACTAGCCTAGTCCAGATACAGAGTTGCTGTATCCAGGACTGTTGGTAAGCTTCTGAGCCCCGCAAGCCTTTCTGTGTTGGAGGGAAGCCTTCTAGCTTATCAGTGGGAGTGGTAAGCACTGGGTAGCCTATCTACCACAAGAGGAGTGGTTCTGGCCCAGAAAATGTAGATTTTTGGCCGTTTGGGCAGTTTTTCTTTCCATCTCTCTCAACTTTCTGGTTTTAAAGCCCGTGTTTGAGCGTGATCCCCACCTTTCTCGTAACTAGTCTAGTCCAGGTACAGATTTGCTGTATCCAGGACTATTTGTAAGCTTCTGAGCCCCCCAAGCCCTTGTGTTGGAGTGCAGCCTTCTAGCTTATCAGTGGGAGTGGTAAGTACTAGGTAGCCTGTCTAGCACAAGAGGAGTAGTTTCTGGCCCAGGAATTGTAGTTTATTGACCATTCGGGAAGTTGTCCATCTCTTTCTGGTTTAAAAGATCACATCTGCGCTTGTTTCCCTTCTTTCCTGTAACTAACCTACTAGAAAGCACTAGAAAGCCTTAAAGTGATATAAGCTTTCTAGCTTAAAAGAGAGACTTTGGAGTGATTGAGTATCAGTTTTCTGTATTTTCTTGCTGTACTTAACTGTCTTCCGCCTAAACGCTGATGTTCCAGCACTTATTGTGATTTAAAAGCTTGTTTTTTTTCACATATTGTACTTATTTGACTGCCTGCACTTTTAAAAAGTTGTTTTTGTTTAAATAAATTGTTAAACTGTTGTAGGCTACACACTAAAGTGCGATAGCCTTTTCTGATCACTTGTAGTCGTTTAAAGCTGTTTTAAGTGTACTTTTTACTGTTTTTGCCTAATCTTTTCAAAATAAATAAATAAATAAATGTCTTGTTTCCCACCTTTCTAAGCTAGTATAGTCCAGTTTTCAGGCTAGTGCTGAATTCAGGGCTGTGTCACAAGTTTCTGAGATGCCCATACCTTACTTGGATAGAGGGATATTTCTCTGTTCACCTGTGAGAGAGGGGAGCTTTGAGCAGCCATCTGTCCCTGGAGGAGTGGTTTCAGCCCAGAAGTTAGTAGTTTAAAAAACACATTGCATGGTTTTGTGCGCCGGACAGCATCTGTTAGCTAGGGTTAAATTATTCCTGACTCCACTAAGTCTCCTTCAGTTTTTCACTTGAAACTAGTCTAACTTTCAACCTAAGCACTCAAAAAGCATCCTACAGTCCAGCACTTGCTCAGACCTAATAGCAAGCACTAATATACCCCGACACTTGACTGCCCAGCAGGGCAAGGCTCTTTATCCACCCCTCACCAACCAAGTGACTAAGCAGCTCACCCTACTAGTCAGGCATGACCAAAGGGCAACTTCAGGTGTACTCTCCAGTCCAGCTGGTGAATCTGGGTATCCTGAGGCAATGTTACAACTGCATCATGTACACAGACAGCCCTCTTCTCCTACCACAAAACACTAACATATGTGAGAGATGCAATTACACAGCCAAACTGGAGGCTAAGGTATCTCCACCCAAGACTGGAACAGACAGTCATGAGGAGAAGGTTAACACTTGCACCACACCTCCAGCCTCACATAGACCTACTAAACCAGCACTGGCAAAAGATACACATAAATACACAAAATCATACTCGGAGGCTCTAAATAAAAACCTGGAAAAGCATCAGAGAGCTCCAAAGCAGACACCCACAAAACCTGCACCTCCCATTACAAACCAGACAACACATAAAACACAAAATCAATGTGCCGCACAATCACAGCCCTTAAAGTGAAATAACATACTTAACGCACTAGTAATAGGTGACTCAATAGTCAGGCACACTGATGCCCCACTCACTAGGCTGGACAAGGAGGAGGTTACTGTTAGCTGCCTGTCGGGAGCCAGAATCTGCCACATAACACAAGCACTCAGGTCACTCCAGAACAAGTACAAATATGACTCTGTCATTGTTCATGTTGGTGTGAACGACCTGAGCCGTACCTCCCTGGACTACATGAAAAGAGACATGGAAGAGCTCTCTGATCATGTAGCCCAGGTATGACCCTGACCCTGAGTAGCATTCTGCCCTCACCAAGAATGATATCTCAGTATAATGAAAAAATGATCAATTTCACCAATTGGCTAAGCTTCTGGTGTCATTTAAAGGGGATCCAGTGTCTGTCAGCCTGGGATGACATGCTCGACAAGCCACGTTGCTTCGCAAGAGACGGCTTGCACCTGTCACCCCTTGGCTTTCAAATACTGGCCAAGGCTCTTGCTGCCCCCATAGTGCCTTTTTAGGCAAGGCTCAAAATTCAAACCCACCTCCGTAAACAGCACAAGTAAAAAACTGAGGGTTATGCTACTCAATGCCAGGAGTTTAAATCTCAAAATGCATGCGCTCGAAGCACTCCAAAGTATGGAGAACATCGACATCTGTGCAGTAACAGAAACCTGGTTCAAGGCTCCAGAGAGCACTCCAGCACTACTGGACTACAACTCATACCACACATTTCGGCCACAGAACACGGACCGAAACACAAAAGGAGGGGGTGTATCCATATTAATCAAGGATACCCATACCTTCAGGTTAGTGGCGCAGCATGATACCTCTGAGATCATCCTTGTGCAACTAACATTGGGCAAATCTGCAATGCAAATTGTGGCCTGCTACAGATCACCCTCCATGACCCAGGACCACCACTCTGCCTTTCTGGAGACACTGGAAAACATGAAGGTCCTACCGAACACCCTGATCTTGGGAGATTTCAATTACCCTACCATTAACTGGGAAAACTACTTGAGTGCAAACTCCCAGGCTCAGCGCTTCCTGGAATTTATCAAATCAAAAGCCCTGGATCAGCTGGTAAACTCCACTACCAGAGGCCACAACATATTGGATCTGATCATCACCAACATGAGCGACAGGTGCTCCGTATCAGAGGTCAACCCATCACTGGTTAGATCAGACCATAAATTAATCACCCTGGATGTCCACACCCCACCACCACCCCCAACCAAGGAAACCACAGTGAAAAACTTTTCTAAAGCAAACTTCACCTTACTTAAGTCAGAGGTGGTAAGTTTCACAGCCCCCACGCTAAAGGATAACACTGCTCAAGATGCAGAATCCTTTACAATTGCACTCTATGAGCACCTACAAGGATACATGGATCATGCCATCCCTAACAAAACCAAGACTCACTCCCCTAAGAGAAGGAAACCAGTCTGGTGGACCCCTGCCATAAACAGGTTATACAACAAAAGGAGGAAACTAGTTCAGAAAAAAAGCAAATCCCAAGAAGGAAAGACATCCATGATCAGTATCAGTAAGAAACTAAGGTCCCTCATAAAATCATCCAAGGCTAACTTCGAAAGAAAAATAGCCAAGGAGTCGAAAGATAACCACAAAGCCTTCTTTAGCTATGTCAAAAATCTAAGTGGCAACTCGCAGATATGCTCTGAGATAGTGCAAAATAGCACAAAATATACTGAACCTACTGATATTGCCAACATACTGGCAGATAGATTCAGTGCAAACTTCACCTCCCTCTCACCTTCAAAAGGGCCCACAATAATACTGGAAAAGTGTAGTGTCCCGGAAATCACAGAAGCACAGGTGAAAACAGTCCTTTCAAAAGCCAAAAACACAGCATCAGTGGGGCCAGACGGTGTCCCAGGCTGCATCTTGCACGAACTACAGAACGTACTAACCCCCCACCTAAACACGCTGTTCAACCTCAGCCTCTCCACAGGCTACATGCCCATAGAATGGTGCACAGCAATGGTTATTCCGCTCCACAAAGGAGGCGCCACAACTGACCCTGGTAACTATCGCCCCATAAGCCTGACTAGCCTGGTCTGCATCATGGAACTCATTAACAAAGACATTGGGAACCTCCAAACACTTGACCCAACCCAGTTCGGCTTTGTTAAGGGCAGATCATGCCTACTAAATCTGGTTGACTTCTTCGAGACAGTTACCAAGGCCATAGACGAGGGAAAGGTGGTTCACACAGCCTACCTTGATCTCACCAAGGCGTTCAACACCATTCCTCACTCGGGTATTATAGAAAAACTCACCAGCCTGAACGTAAACCCCTATGTCACAAGATGGGTTGCCAACTGGCTTACAGACAGAACTCACACGGTAAGAATAGCGGGCACCAGGTCTGACTCTAAACCAGTCACAGGTGGTGTCCCGCAAGGCTCAGTTCTGGGACCCCTACTGTTCGGCATATATTTCTCAGAAGTACAGGCAAACACAGGAGGACTATGGCTAACCAAGTTTGCCGATGACTGCAAACTGGGAGCCATAATTGACTCTCTGGCTGACACGGACATCCTCCAAAAAGGCCTTACTGAGACAGACACCTGGTGTCAAAGTCATGGCCTCAAGCTAAATGCCAAAAAATGCATAGTCATCCCATTTGGGAAAAACAAAACACCCATGATTTACCACATAGGCGGCAGCTCCCTTAATACAGAAGAGGTAATAAGAGATCTGGGGACCCAGGTAGATAGTAATCTTTCCTTTGACAATCATATTGCCAAAGTAGTTAGGAAATCCTTCTATGTGGCCCATCTAATTACTAAGGGGTTCACATCTAGAAATAAAGAGGTTATAGTGCCCCTCTACTCGTCACTCATCAGTGCATCAGATGGTAAACGACTGCTTAATGAGCTTATTTTTCATGTTACACCTACAGTAAATAATTTTTGCTGTTTAGATGTCTCTAATAGGTGGACTGGTCAAATAACCCTTTTTGCCTTGACTTTAGCTTTCAGAAGGAGTAGCCATAAACAACACAAATAAGAGTAGCTATAAACAATGAAAGGAAAGCAGGGGTGTGACATTGGCATAATGATTAAGGTGTTTGATTACAGACATAAGATGCAGGGTTTGATTCTCACATGGAGTAATTGGCTAGACTTAAAATGACCGACAAGAACAGTTAGCCTAGTACTAATCTATGAACCTATGAATAAAGCCATGAAAGTGCGACAGTATACAAGTAAAGCATGTAGGAATAAAAATAAAATAAAATAGCAGTATGCAAGCATGCAGTGTAGGACTGCATCATTTGTAATCAATCTGTAACAGTTTGGTGATTGCTATAGCCATTTAGCAATTATAGAGCTCTCCTAATATTGAGTTCACAGCAGGGATTCATAGACAAGTGTAGACTGTTCACAACTAAAAAGACATGCATTTGGCATTGTCTCAGACTTGCCTATGCCATTAGCATCCAGTGTAAAACCTCTGCCAAATAACATATGCAGACAATAATACAGATTTCCATACTGTATCAGTTAAGGCCTGGGTTAACAATGACAGCCACCAGTACTGTTAGCCAACAGGGTGCTGGCAAAAATTGGGCTACTGTTGGCTGAAGGAAAAGAAGAGGGGGAAGGCATGCCCAAAAGCAGAAAGAGAGGAGAAAAGTTAGGTGTGTAGTAGTAAGGGTATGAAGTTTGAATGTTGGCAGTATGACTGGTATAGGAGAGAGCTAGCTGATATGATGGAGAGATGGAAGGTTGATATATTGTGTGTGCAAAACACCAGATGGAAGGGGAGTAAGGCCAGGTGTATAGGAGGTGGGTTCAAATTGTTCTATCATGGTTTGAATGGGAGGAGAATGGGGGTAGGGGTCATCCTGAAGGAACAGTATGCCAAGAGTGTTTTGGAGATGAAAAGAGTGTCAGATAGAGTGATGTTTATGAAGCTGGAAATTGATGGTGTAATGATAAATGTTGGGTGTGCAATGGATAAGAAAGAAATTTTTTGGAGTGAGTTGGATGAAGTGGTGTTGAGTGTACCCAAGGGTGAGAAACTGGTGACTGGAGCGGATTTCAATGGGCATGTTGGTGAAGGGAACAGAGGGGATGAGGAAGTGATGGGCAGGTATGGTGATAGTGGATTCTGCAAAAAAGGATAGACATGGCTGTGGTGAATACGTATTTTAAGAAGATGGAGGAGCATAGGGTGACTCACAAGAGTGGAGGAAGATGCACATAGGTGAATTATATGCTATGCAGGAAGGTGAGTCTGAAGGAGATTGGATACTGTAAAGTGGTGACAGGGGAAAGTGTAGTTAGGCAGCATAGAATGGTGGTCTGTAGGATGATCTTGTTGAGCAACAAGAGGAGGACAAGTATGAGAGCAGTGCCAAGGATCAAATGATGGAAGTTGAAAAAGGGTGATTGTGAGGGAGAGTTCAGGGAAGAGTTAAAACAGGCACTGGGGGCCAGTGAAGAATTACTGAATAGCTGGGTAACTACAGCAGAGATGGTAAGGGAGACAGCTAGAAAGGTGCTTGGTGTGACATCTGGACAGAGGAAGGAGGACAAGGAGACCTGGTGGTGGAATGAGGAAGTACAGGAGAGTATACAGAGGAAGAGGCTGGTGAAGAAAAAGTGGGATTGTCAGAGAGATGAAGAAAGTAGACAGGAGTATAAGGAGATGAGGTGCATGGCAAAGAAGAGGTGGTGAAGGCTAAGGATAAGGCATATGGAGAGTTGTATGAAAGGTTGGACACTAAAGAGGGAGAAAAGGACATGTACCGATTGGCTAGACAGAGGGACTGAGCTGGGAAAGATGTGCAGCAGGTACGGGTGATAAAGGATAGTGAGGGAAACATACTCACAAGTGAGGAGAGTGTGTTGAGTAGATGGAAAGAGTTCTTTGAGGGGCTGATGAATGAAGAGAACGAGAGAGAGAAGGTTGGATGATGTGGGGATAGTGAATCAGGAAGTGAAACAGATTAGCAAGGAGGAAGTAAGGACAACTATGAAGAGGATGAAGAATGGAAAGGCTGTTGGTCCAGATGACACACCAGTGGAAGCATGGAGGTACTTAGGAGAAATGGCAGTGGAGTTTTTAACCAGATTGTTTAATGAAATCTTAGAAAGTCAGAGGATGCCTGAGGAGTGGAGAAAAAGTGTTTTGGTACCTATTTTTAAGAATAAGGGTAATGTGCAAGCTGTAGTACTACAAAGGGATAAAACTGATCATTCACAGCTTGAAGTTATGGGAAAGAGTAGTGGAAGCTATGTTAAGAAGGGAGGTGATGATTAGTGATCAGCAGTATGGTTTCATGGTGGGAAAGAAGACTACAGATGTGATGTTTGCTCTGAGAGTTTTGATGGAGAAATATAGAGAAGGTCAGAAGGAGTTGCATTGTCTTTGTGAACTTGGAGAAAGCATATGACCTAGAGAGGAGTTGTGGTATTGTATGAGGAAGTCGGGAGTGGCAGAAAAGTATGTAAGAGTGGTTATAGGATATGTACAAGGGTAGTGTGACAGTGGTAAGGTCTGCAGTGGGAGTGACAGATACATTTAAGTTGGAGGCGGTACTACATCAAGGGTCAGCTCTGAGCCCTTTCTTATTTGCAATGGTGATGGACAGGTTGACAAATGAGATCAGACAGGAGTCCCCGTGGACTATGATGTTTGCAGATGACATTGTGATCTGTAGTACGAGTAGGGACCAGGCTGAGGAGACCCTGGAGAGATGGAGATATGCTCTAGAGAGGAGAGGAGAGGAATGAAGGTCAGCAGGACTAAGACAGACTATATGTGTGTGAATGAGAGGGAGGCTAGAGGAATGGTGAGGATGCAGGGAGTAGAGTTGGCGAAGGTGGATGAGTTTAAGTACTTGGGATCAACAGCTCAGAGTAATGGTGACTGTGGAAGAGAGGTGAAGAAGACAGTACAGGCAGGGTGGAATGGGTGGAGAAGACTATCAGGAGTGATTTGTGACAGACGGGTACCAGTAAGAGTAAAAGGGAAGGTCTACAAGAGGGTAGTGAGACCAGCTATGTTGTATGTGTTGGAGACAGTGGCATTGACAACAAGGCAGGAGTCAGAGGTGGAAGGGGTAGAGTTAAACATGTTAAGATTTGCACTGGGTGTAACAAGGATGGACAGGATTAGGAATCAGTATATTATAGGGTCAGCTCAGGTTGGACGGTTTGGAAACAAAGTCAGAGAGGCGAGATTGCGTTGGTTTGGACATGTGCTGTGGAGGGATGCTGGGTATATTGGGAAAGGGATGCTAAGGATGGAGCTGCCAGGTAAGAGGAAAACAGGAAGGCCAGAGATAAGATTTATGGATGTGGTGAGAGAGGACATGCAGGTGGTTGGTGTGACAGAGCAAGATGCAGATGACAGGAATAAATGGAAACAGTTGATCCACTGTGGCGACCCCTAACAGGAACAGCCAAAAGAGAAGAAGATGTTCTCTATATGTTTATGAATTACAGCTGAAGCTACATTTGGTTGTTGAATTCATTTGGTATTTACAAACATATCTGCAACATTTTACATAGGTTCATAGGTAGGTACTAGGCTATTGGCCCTAGGACCTATATAAGCCTTGCCAAATGGTATCCTGGCTTTTGCCAACCAAGAAAATTATTTTCCTGTGCCCCTGTCAAGCAGAGCCACAGAAGTGATCCCTGGGGTGAATTTCCTATCTCCCATCCAATCATCAAGATTTTTTCTTGAAGAGTGCTAATGAGGAGCTTTGTTTGATATATATAGGTAGTTTGTTCCAGAGTATGGGAAGTCTCTGGGACAGGAATCTATCCCTCCAGTATGTTCTGTTTTTATTTATTTTTTTATTTTATTTATTTCCAGTTGGTTAACCAGGATAGTCCACTGGGCCAAACCCTTTTTCAATGGAGTCCTGGGGAGAAAAGCTCCAACACAGATTACACAAAGATTACAAAGATTTACATTTCAGACAATTTTTGATTACAAGACAGAACAAAATACTGAGGTTACAATCAAAAATACAATTTTTTTTTTTTTTAGGAGAACATTGTTCAAGTAGGATTAGGAAGTGAGTAGACAGATGCAGAAGGCTTTCAGTTTGCTAGGTACAATAAGAAATTGATTACTAGCTTCAATAATGAATTTATGAGATGGAAGACTGTTTATTGTGGTGACAAGGTTTAGGTTCCTAGAGCATGTAGCTCGGAGGGATTGGGATTTCTTTACGTGGAGCATGTCCACCAGCTCTGGGTTTGACATAGCTCTGAATGTTAGGCAGAGATCGCCTCTGAGTAAGCGATATGCGACAGAGTAAAGCTGGAGTTTTTTGAGACGGACTGTCTAGTTTTTATATTCATCAGCAAGTTATGAAATGAGTAGTCATCGATAGTCTATTTGGTTCATAGGTTCATAAGTTAATAGGCAAATACTAGCCTAGCTGCTTTTGAGGGCTATTTAACCCTAGCAAGTCTCAGTTGTTGCTTTTGAACCAATCCATTCCATCTGGTTAGAGATTGGCCTTAACCATCCCATGGCCAATAATTATATATCACCACTAATGAGATTAACTGAGATCATACCATACATAATTTGAGGGGACACTTGCATGGGGTAAAGCATTTAGGAGCTGCCTCTGTCCATTAATAGTACAGGGGTCAGTCCTGAGGTAATTTTTTTGTTACAATCCATATAGCCAAGTTGCACTTGAATATTGACAGGGATGAACTTTATTTTATGTGGTTGTGGAGTCTGTTCCAGAGCAGTGGTCTCCTCTGCAAGATATACCTGTCCCTCCAAACCATTCTGTTGATGTTGCAGAAAAGGTTTATATCCATAGATCGAGTATTTCTGATGCCATTTAACTTGCTGATGTGAAGTAAATCCATCAGTATAGGGTCGGAGGATGCCTTGTATGCCAGACACAGGTCACTTCTTAGCAGTCTGTAGGATACACAGTACAGTGACAGGGCTTTGAGGTAATCCATATAGAACATATTGTTTAGCCCTTGTATCCTTTAAGTAAAGTACCTCTATTGTTTAAGCCTTGTATCCTTTTAATAAAATATCTCTATGGGCATTCTAGTTGCTGCATATGTCTGACAAATATATATTAAAGCGGGCATTATATTCAATAATTGGCCTAATGAGGGCTAGGTAAGGGGGAAAATGACATTCCTAGATCTAGAAACACTCCCTTTGTTTATAAGTTATGAAATACAATGAACTTCTTACAGTAATGGACACATGTTGGTCGAAGTTAGGTCATTGTCCATATAAGTTGCCAAATCCTGAACAAATCGTCAAATCTCATGGTTTTATGGTGATGACAAGTAATGAACTGCTTATGCTAGCTGTTATCTCCAAAGGTTAAACTTATTTGATTGAAATCAGTGTTTCCTTAAGTTCCTTTTCGAAACCCTTTAAAGTTTGCAGATTTCTAATATCAAGTGGTAGATGTTTCCATGTGATGGTACTAATGTTAGTAAATGCTCTCTCATCAACTGCCTTACTGAATCATGGTCTTACCAAGGTCATTATTTCATTGTTATTGTCCCCGGGGTTGTAAAATGGTTCTTTTATTGAAACTTTGGCTCATGGGGGAAATAATTGAAATTTATGTTCTTAAATAAGAGGGTACTGAATAGAAATATAGCTGTGTTTTGCACTGAAAGACAGCTGAATTTCTTAAGCAAGTTGCAATAATGAGCTATACTGTCTATCAATTAAATGAAGCAGAACATTTTATTCTCTATTTGAATTAAGTGTGACTTAATACCTGAGTAAAGTGTGACAGTAAACAGACCATGCCATACTGCTCTAATCGATATTGCTTGGCAATGCCTACCTAGTGATTGGGGTAGTAGTCTGTAACACAGATTAAGTTGCATTAACACCTTTTTAAGAGCAGTTTGTGCATGTAATGTTAATGTTAACTGGAGTCTAGAATGATGCCAAAATATTTTTTTGGCTGCTATTAGCTATATGATTGTTACGCAAGTCAGTTGGAATGAAATGGAGGGTGACAGCCAACTCTCTGGGGAGTAATAAATAACATTATCTCCATTTATCTAGCGTTATTGCTAGTTTATTATCATGTGTTTGGCAGTTAGCTCAGAGGACTAAAGCTCTGAGCTTCTGTGGAATTGTTTCATGGTCCAAGGGTACAAGGTTTAAAGAATTCTACTGCCATCTGCCTATTTGTGACCTTGAGGAAGTCACTTAATTAGACAATGCTTTGGGGAAATTGGGAATTTGGGCTAGGCTCCTTAATGGTCTCCTTGACTGCATGCCTACATTGTTTTGTAAACCTACCTTGCATTTTTATGGTGTAACTTCATTTTGAAAGATAATCCTTGGGATTCAATAAACGCTGTGTAGGTTTTGCGTGAAGCCAACGCATAGTTTACGTGTTTGTGCAATGATGCATGGCGAGCATCAGTGCTAATTACATATTCATGCTGCTCACTATGTTTAAATGTAAACAAGTGTGGTTTTGTGGCCAGCAACAGTGTTGCTGGCCAGGAAACCATGTACTAAAGCAACATGGATAGGAAACCTGGTTACCTCAGAGCAGAGTAGGTTACTGGGATTGCGAGAAATGCCAAAATGATTACCAGAGCTTAATATACACTTACGTATATGGTCCAAACACAGTACAGGACGGTGTATACAGTGCAGAGTATTGTGAAATCCCATTGCAGTTATTCTGTACAAAAGTTGTGTGAATGATCTATATGGGCACATAGACTGCTATTTAAAATAAACAGTCAGGGGAAGTGTGTGTAATGAATAGGGACACACAGGTGAATTGTAGGAATGAACACAGGAAAATAGGAGAGGTGAAACACCCTAATGTACAGCAGATGAGGGCATGTCAATGGAAGAGAGATGTAGCAGGAACACCAATCACATATCAGTACGGTACATTACAGACTGCACAGTGAAAATGTATATCATGTGACTGTCACAAAAGGTGACATAACAATGGCGAAGATGTCTTTGTGAGATAAGCATCCTTACATGAGCAATGCAGAGGACATCTATTAGGGATGTTATATACAATCAGGGTAGGGTGAATATTGTGAAGCTGTGCATATTAATTTGACTGAATATGAACATAATCTCAGCAGATGTCTCCAACATGTGGGATACAGTTACAGGCTCATGGACAACAGTAAAAGAAGCACTCACAATCATGGACAATATCAGAATAATACCACCAGAAACCCCATGTCTCTGACATAACATATATGAGTCTGACTGATCAAAGATGATTTTGCACAAACACACTTGTACAACTATTATAACATGTCAGCAATCTATGAGGGTAATCAAGCACACCATCTTGACACTGTAACATCTGCTGGATGTGTCAGGAGGGACACTATATACTTGTATGTGACACTATGATTCATACAGGTTAGTTGACTGGTGTGTATGACAAATATATATGGCACAATCCACACTATCATGAATGTAACCCATGCCATCAATGTTGTCAAACAGCTATGTATGTACTGTGTCCATCACTGTAACAGGTATCACACATGCAACTGGTAACACCTTGATAGGGGTTCTGCACCATCAGACAGTAATGTTTATGCAACAAAAAGAATACCTAGGTACGGCCAATTAAGATATGTGACAGCTGACTGTGGCAACAGTGGTACACTTCAGTTACACTTCACTGGAAGATTTGTATGGAAGTACATGAAGAAGGGTGCACTGTACTCAGTTATTGGTGTGAAGAAGGCTCTGAACTATGGAGGTATTATGGCTTTTGATACAGATGTTCACATACTCAGTAGTTGTGTAACATACTACAGGAGGGGCTAGCACAGACAAATGATTAGTGAAAAAGCCACATGGTCTACAAATAAATGTAAAAAATATGTCTTTATTTTGGCCTTCTGCAAAGTGGAAGTCCATGCTAATTACAGCATTGACACCATTCCCTTATGCTGAAACCCAGTGGTGCAAGACCCAAACACATGTAGATAGTGATCTGAACTTTGGCCACCAAGTGTCCACTGTGGAATAAAAGGCTACATTATGTACATCATATGTAGCCTCATCATATTCAGATCTGAGGATTATATAACAGCACTGCACTCAAACCTCATTAGAACACTAATAGAGTATAATGCTCCCTTTTGCGTGTACTTCACCAGACACCTGTAGCAGCTGGAATGACCACAGGGGTTTCTCACGAGGAAAACGCTGGGTGTACAACTGCCATGATGTATGTGGATAGACTGAAAGCCATGTCACTGTAATGTGTATTGTATAGAATGAGGTGACTTCTGCCTGGCCACCAGGCCAGTCTCTGACCCTGGTCTAGTGGGAATTTTGCACATCCACAAATCAGATGTAGCTGATGACATCAGCAGTGTCTGCTGAGAAAAATATGGTAATAGTCGTGTCCTGCATGCTGGTATAAATTTCTCTCTCTACTGTCAAACAAGTACATAAGCACACACACACACACACACACACACACACACACACACACACACACACACACACACACACACACACACACACACAGTTGACTGCAGTGAGAACAAAACACCTGCCTAAGTATACTGAACTACAGAACTCTGTATTTAAGGCAAGCACCACAGCTCAAGTCTGACTTGGAGAGTCTCAGACTATCCATTACAAGGAATGATATCAGCAGTTGCTGCTGAGGAATATATGGTAATAGCAGTGTCCTGCAAATGTGGTGCTCATTGCTAAAATTCTGAGAGTTAATACTGAGTGTATGAAATAGACCTGCTGCTTAACTGACTATGTGGCAGAAGGTGTAAATGCACTGACACATTTCTTCTTGAACCCAGATGATACTGGGTTTGAATCCAGGTGTATCTAATACTTTTAAATAAATAGGAAAACAGCAACCTTGTAGCCGGAAAGCCAACTCTAACCAAAGGAATTAAAAATTCAAAGTAACTTCTTTAACGCAAAAGTTTTGCGTTAAAGAAGTTACTTTGAATTTTTAATTCCTTTGGTTAGAGTTGGCTTTCCGGCTACAAGGTTGCTGTTTTCCAGTTTTTTGCACCAGTTTGTTTGCTTGTTTTTTTACTACTTTTAAATAAATAGTGATAATACAATTACATTATTCTTTATAGTAAATTCAACATGTTTTACTGTGTGTTAACCTAGTGCAGTGGGGTTAAGCAGCATTGCATGGAGGTAACTGTAACATTGTAGAGCTGATTATGGTCACTTGGCATTGGTGCATGATGCCAAACTCCACACAAACACAGAAGCCATAAAGTGAAAGGATCCATTGTTTTTTTCTGGTACTTATGTGTGTCGTGTGATTGTATTTTTTGATCAAATAGTAGGTGTTAAATTGGGGTAGGTAGGAAAGTGGTAAAATGGGGAGCAAGCAGGCGGAACAACAAAGGGAAACACATATTGGAATGTGCAGGAGGGAGGTAGGAAAGAACCATATCTATCAATTTCTTTAACAGTATAAACCGAAAATATGTACAGAATAGTGGCTGAATTTGGACTGTCACCTTCACAAAGTGGGGTAACAACAACACAATTATGTTGTATATCCAACTGGACCACATCAAGTGTGTCAAGAATATACATGTGCAAGATAGAGAGCTACGTATGGGAAGATATTTTTTTGGTGGGACAGGTGCCCATTTTTTAATTCAGTAAGAGAGGAATGCTGGGTAAGGGATTTTGATACTTCTGAGTGAAGCAAATACAAGCAAACAAGGACAAACAAGACAAGACACAGGGACAGTGCAGGTCACAAAATGTTGGGGGGAAACCATGATTGGGGCAAGGAAGGGGACTAAACAGGTTCATGCCCATCAGACATAATGACAGTGAGAATCTAGTCCTCACCCAGTGGACTGTCATCACTGTCCCCTTTCTCCACTGGGTGCTGAATTAATTGATGTCTTCTCCTCCTGTGTACCATGAGGGAGACCAACTTCTCCATCCAGTAGAGACATACAGCAGTGGTGCAGTGCACAATCCTACACCCCCAACCCTGGCATCTCCTAGTCAGTGATGAAATTCCCACCTCTGTCACTACTCCCAGAGCATACCAAAGCACCAGCTTCCAGGGCAGTGCTACCTGAGGACACATGTAGTGCAGGGGTAGCAGAGAGAGCACTGTCAGGTTGGGTCCCAGATGTGCTGGGCATCAGTGCTGGAGCTGGTGGAGGAGGGGCAGGCTGGCCTACTTCACTGTGCTCTGAAGTATTTAGTGATTTGTTACAGATGGATGACATGAAGACATTCTGATGACACATAATAGAAAATAAGAGATAAGGGTTGGGGTAAGAGAAGAAAAGAGATAAAATAAGTACCATCATATGTGACATACAATGCACTATCACAATTATACAATTATTTTATCTGAATTAATATATTTAAGTATATGTCCTATCTATTACAAACTATAGTTGCAGATTGCTTAAAGTAATCCTTGTAATGTGCATGTATTGCACATATGCTTGGTTCAATATACTGATTGCAGTTAACAGCAGGGCATTTATGCCACTTGTATAGAGTTTCATTTATGTAATATTATGAAGGAATGCAGTATTGTATAATTTCTGCTGGTAGTATTTTAACCCAAAACCTCTGACTACAGTCTTACACTTGCTTCCTAAAGTTGGTCTGTGTTACAGACCTATGCATGCATACTTGCTTTTACAGTTAGGATATGCATGTTCACTTTGCTACTTCTCTATAGAATAACAAACAATCTATCATTAACTTTTAAACCTACAATAATACTTCTGTTGTGATGCATACATACCACTTGCTTCCCTCAGCCTCTCCAGATATTCAGCATGAGCCTGACAATTCAATTATATGTTGGCATTAGCTGAGAAAAGGAAAAAAAGAACAGAAGAGCATTATGCATACCAGTCCTGCCTATATTTAGCTTTAGATGTATAAAATATTCTCTTTATGACTGTATATACACAACTGTGGGATGTCACCAGTTTGAAATTCAGTCAACCACTGGTTGAGGGTATCCCTATTGTGCCTTTGTAGATTGTGGAAGTGGTACCTACACTATTCTCCAGTGCATGGGATGCCAGTCACACTGGATATAGTCTTAGCCAAACTACTCCAAGCCTCAGACTTGTACTGGGAACCGTAATAGGCCCCCTGCAGAAGCCTTTGGTTGCGGCACTTTACCATGAGTCCAATAAATATCCTGGACTCATTAACACCCCACCTCTGTGATCTACACTGAGCACTGTCCCTTCTAATGCCAGACATGTCTACTACTGAATGTAGAGCAATGGCAACTAATGATTTCCCATCAATTCCTGTCATCATGTTTATTGGTAGTGAGCAATCCTGAGAAACAATGGCAACCATGTTCGCACAATGTTAACTGGAGAGCAACAGTACCAAGCAGGGAGGAAAGCAGGTTTTGAAATTGGAAGGTTAATCTGACACTTGTCCTTAGTCTGAGGTGTGTTTGCTGCTGTAGGTTTGAAATAAATTTTTAAAATTGGAAGGCAAGTGTTAGCTGAGTTAACTTGTCAGACATGTCCTGGGGCATAAATGTCATGACCTGGCACATTTTTGTTTTGGCTTTATACACTGATAAAATTGATTTTTAAAGTCTGGGATTCAAACATATGCATAAGGGCCAAAACATTTTCTTCCACAGCTGTGATTTTCTATCTTTGTCACAAAAGAAGTACTGCTCAGATATAGTCATTTATTTTATTTTATTTATTCATTTACTTATTTTTCATTTTTTTACTGGGAGATGTCTGGCTGGGCAGAAAGATACATGTAAACAGTAACATTTGTACTACACAATAATAATTATACAAAGTTATAAAGGAAATAAAAAATTTCAAGTGACAGTAACATTTACACCACACAGTTGTAGCTGCACAAAGTTATACATACAATAAGAAATAAGAAACTCAGGACTCTGCATAGAGTACTCATAGATATATAATAAATACATCAATAATCACGCACACGAAATATAAGAGTATCCAGAAGAAATTATACTAATACACATTTCATTTGATATTAGAGGGGCTAGTAGTTCTGTATGAGGTAACTTTGAGATGGATGAGAGGTGGTGGGAGTAAGAATATTGGTAGGATTCTATCCAGGGCTTGAGCAGGAACATTTCCATGAGTTGAATAAGTAGGAATAAGAAGGTTCTTAAAGTTATGTTTGATATTGAGTGTTCAAATATCTAGTGGAAGCGTGTTCCATGTTTTTGTGACAGCACTAGATTAAAAGGAGTCCCCAGAATTATATTTACTTTTAGAAATTTCAACCAGTGCTTTGCTGGCACTTCTTAATGGACAGTTGCTGGTATAGTGGTTTAGTAGACCTTATAGGGTGTGGGTCTTTTGGGGGTGATAGAGGATTTGGTGGGCTATTGTAAGTTGGTTAAAGGTTAATAGGTTTGGTAATTCTAGCCAGTATAGTTGTTTAAGGGATTGGCAATGGTGGTATCTGTAGGATGAGTCAGTAGTGAATTTTACTATTTTGTTGTAGCAGATAGTTTGTTTAGATCACCTTTGTTTAGACTTATTAGAACTGGGGAGACATATAGTAATGTGAAGAGTAGGTAGGTTCTTGCAATGGTGACATTTTTTAAGACATTTCTGGATCTATAGAGGGTACCTAGTTTTTTGTGAACTTTTGTAATGGTTTGAGCTACATGTTTGTCATATTTTATGTTGTGGTCTATGATTACTCCTAATAGTTTAGTTTGTATGACTGATGTGATAGGGGTATTGTTGGATGAGGTTATTTTTAAATAATGAAATTGGGTCAGTAGCTTTAGAGGGATGGAATAACATTAAATGATTTTTTGGGAGGTTGAGTATTAGTTGTGAGTCAAATAGCCAGGTTTATATTGCTGTAAAGTATTCTTGGGTGATTTTTTTGTAGTAGTTGAAGTGAGGGGGAAGAGAAAATTAGGGTATAGTTGTCAGCATATTGGACCAGGTTGCTATGGAAGGTGGTGGTTGTTGGTGAATATGGTGAAGAGAAGGGGTCCAAGTATGGAACCCTGTGGATCACCTAAGTTTACAGGGAGAAGGGGGGGGATAGGGATAGTTTTGCCACTTTATGGCTAGTTGATAGTTTGAGAGATATCTTTGAACCATGCTAGTGTGGAGTTGTGTAGTTTAAGTTTAGACAGTATGGTTAGTAGTTTGGAATGAGAGACCATGTTGAATGCTTTGGAGAGATCCAAAAGATGGTAGAGACCAGATTACCTTTGTTCCACTGTTGATTTACAGTATTGGTGAAGCTGATAAGGGCAGAATGTATGCATCTCTCAAAGAGTTTTGACAGAGCATATAGTATGGTAATTGGACAGTAGTTTGATAAGTCAGTTGAATTGTCGCCTTTATGTATTGGGATTATATGAAAAATTTTCCAGAGGGTTGGAATATGTTGTTCAGAGATTGACCTGTTTATTGGGCGGCCACGGTGGTGCAGCGGTTAGCGTTGCCAACTCAAGGCTAAAGGTTCTCTGGTTCAATCTTCGGCTGTGGTGCCTTCTGTGTGGAGTTTGCATGTCCTCCCTGTGGTCGCGTGGGTTTCCTCCGGGTGCTCCAGTTTCCTCCCACATCCCAAAGACATGCTGTAGGTGGATTGGATACTCTATATTGGCCCTAGGTATGAGTGCATGTGTAGGTTCATAGGTGTTTTCTAGGCTAATGGCCCTGGGGCCTTTACAAGCCTAGCCAATAGGATTACCCTGGCATCGTGCCACCCAACCTTAGTTCCTAGTGCCTCTGTCAAGTAGAGCCACTGGTGTGATCCCTGGCATGAATTCTCTATTTTCCATCCACTCATCAAGATTTCTCTTGAAGAGGGCCAGTGAGGTGCTCTGCTTGACATGTATGGGAAGTCTATTCCATAGCATGGGCAGTCTCTGGGCTATGAACCTGTCCCTCCAGCATGTTCTGTTGATTGTGCTAATGAGGTTGAGGTCTCTGGAGTGTGTAGTGTGGAGGGATTTGGGATTTCTTTAGATGTAGCATTTCTGACAGAGCTGGGTCAGACATGGCTTTGTAAGTCAAGCAGAGATTGCCTCTAAGCAGGCGATATGAGACAGAGAATAGCTGGAGTTTTTTGAGTCTGTCCATATAGGGCAAGTGTTTAAGGCCTAGGATCCTGTTTGTGAGGCACTTTTGTGACCTCTCCAGTTGTTGCAAGTATGTAGTGAGGTACATGCCAAATGGGGCATTGTACTCAATGACTGTCCTAATGAGGGAAGAGTAGAGAGAAAATGACCTCTTTCTTCCTGGATGCAAAACCTTTACTAATGAGATGTGCCACATAGAAGGACTTTCTGACAACAGTAGCAATGTGGTGGTCAAAAGAGAGGTTGCTGTCAACCTGTGTTCAGTGGACTAACATCACTGTGATAATTCAAGGGAACCAGGTTTTTCCCAAAGGGGATGAAGACACATTTTTTTGGCATTGACCTTAAGGCCATGGTTCTGACACCAGTCGTTGGTCTCATTGAGGCCTTTCTGTAGGATGTTAACATCACTTGGGGAGTTAATAATAGCTCCCAACTTGCAATCATCTGCAAACTTTGTCAGCCAGAGTCCCTTCATGTTGGTCTGGACTTCAGAGAAGTAGATACCAAACAGGAGAGGACCCAGGACTGAGCCCTGTGGGACTCCACCACTCGTGACTGGTCAGCAGTCTGACTTGGAGTCAGCTTCTTTCACACTGTGGGTTCTATCTGTGAGTCAGTTTGCAACCCACCTATTGATATAGGGGTTGATGCCTAGCTTAGTATGTTTTTCTATGATTCCTGAGTGGGGAATGGTATCAAAGGCCTTGGCCAGATCAAGGTAGTCTTTATGAACCACCTTACCTTCCTCCACAGCTCTGGTGACTGACTCAAAGAAGTCAACCAAGTTGAGCAGGCATGATCTACCCTTCACAAAACCAAACTTTGTAGGATCCAGAGTTTGGAGGTTCCCTATATCCTTGTTTATTAGGTTCATGATGATGCATTCCATAGCTTTGCATATCAGACTTATCAGGCTAATGGGGTGATAGTTCCCGGGGTCTGTAGTCGCACCTTCTTTGTGGAGAGGGATGACTGTAGCAGTATGCCATTCGGTAGGGACAAAGCCTGAGGTGAGGCTGTGATTGAACAGGGCACACAGGTGAGGTACCAGTTCACTCTATAGTTCATGTAGAACACAGCTAGGGATACTGTCAGGTCCCATAGAAGCTGTATTCTTGGCTTTGGGCAGTGCTGTTTTAACCTGTGCAGCAGTAATACTGGGTGCCTGGCAATCTACTGGTATTGTGATTGGTCCTTTGGGAGGAGAGAGGGGTAAATTTAGCACTGAATCTGTCCACCAGTATATTTGCAATATATGTTGGCTCAGTATAGGAGGTACTATTGTGCAGTAGCTCAGAGCAAATCTGGGTATTGCCATGGAGATTCTTTACATAACTATAGAAGGCCTTGTGGTTGTCTTTACTATCTGATGCAATTCTGTTTCCATAGCTAGCTTTAGAGGATTTGATGAGGGATATCAACCTTTTTTTGAGGCTGATAAGGGATTTTTTCCAGTCTTGGGACTTCCCCTTATTCCGCATCAGTTTCCTCCTTTTGTTGTAGAGATTGTTTATGGCAGGGGACCACCAGATTGGCTTCCTTTTTTTTGAGGAGAGTGTCTTAGTTCTATTGGGTATGGCGAGATCCATGCATTTGTGTACGTATTCATACAGTGCATTGGTGCATGATTTGGCAGTCATGCAACTATTCTCCATTTGCATGGGTGTCGTGTAGTTAGCCACCTCTGTTTTTAGGAGCCCAAAGTTAGCTTTGGAGAAGTTTTTCATGGTGGTTACCTTTGTTGGGGGGGGGGTGGGAGGGATGTGGATTTCCAAGGTGTTTAGCTTGTGATCGGATCTAACCAGGGAGGACTTGACTATTGGTGTAGAGCAACGGTCGCCCATGTTAGTAATGACCAGGTCAAGGATGTTGCTACATCTAGTGTGTGCCTTCCATGGAAGGTTGGGCACCGGGCTGGCAACTCCACACGTTAAACCTCCACTGCCAATCATGAGTGGACAGGTGATCCACTGTGGTGACCCTTAAGCGGGAAAAGCTGAAAGAAGAAGAAGAGATTGACCTGTTGATTAATATGAAGATGGGGTATGAGATGGCTTTGGCTGTGATTCTGAGGTATTTCCCAGTGAGTCTATTAGCCGCTATGATAGTGGGTTTTAGCTTTGTGAGATATTTATATATCATGTGTTGTTTGGAACTGGTTGATGGGAGAAGCAGTTTTGGTCAATTGTTGAGGTTTGGGGGTTTGGATAAGTTGCAGAAGAGCTATTATTAATCAGATTTAGAATGGAGTTGGTAAAGTATTCGTTACATTTAGTCACAATGTTGCTAGTGGAGGTGTCAATGTTTGGTGGTGTGGTACTGGTTTTCTCAGGTCAGAGTATTTTATTGATGACCGCCCAAAATTTTTATGGTTTGTTTTGTGTTTTGCTTGGATATTAGAGTAGTGGCATTTCTTGTCTATTCTTGTTTGTTTTTTGGAATTGTTTCTTAGTTCGAGGTACATTCGCCTACTTTGGTTGGTTTTGTTTTTTGACGCCAAGCATCCCATGCATTATCTCACTGTTTTAGGAGTAACCAGGTATTTTTAGTAAGCCAGGTGGCATAGTTGGACTTTGCTCTTATTGCTTCTGTTGGGGCAAGCTGGTTGGGTATGGTTAAGAAAGTAGAGTTGAAGTAATCAACTGCTTTGACTAGTGGAGGTTTGAAAGGGGTGTCCAGGTACAATGATATAGTGTAGTTATGAGGTCCTGGGATTTGAAGTTATTTGTATAGCATATTTGTTATAGGGAGGAGATTTTTTTGTGTTTAATTTGGTACCTTAGGACGAATGTAGGTAGTTGCCTGCTAAGACTGTGAGGTAGTGTCCCAGAGTTATATTATAGGGAAGGCTGGTTGGTAAGGATCCAGTCTAAAATGGGCTCTTTCTTGGGGGATTTGTCTATTCTGGTAGAGATTTGCATTAGTTGAGTGAAGCCATGGAGGTGTATGTGAGTAGAGGGGAGGGGAGTTATGCATGCAGACCAGTTGAAATTAAAGTCACCTAGTATGAGTGTTTCATGGGGGAAGGCTTGGAATGACTAGTGGAGTATAGATTCTAGTGTGTTAATGTTGTTACCAGGAGGAATATATACACCAGTTATGTTTAGTTATTTTTGAGTATTGAGTTTTACTTTGGTGAATAGGGTCTTTGCCTTACTAAATGTAGGGAGATTTATGTCCATATCATCAATAGTAAGGTTGCTTTTGTATAGTATGGATGTTCTGTCTTTCCTGAGTAGATTATATCCCATGGGAAGTAACTCATTGTCATTAATATGTGATTTCAGTCAGGTCTCTGTGAGGAGAACTATGTCAGGGGAGTATAGGGACAGGGTGGCATGTAATTCCTGTATTTTGTTGGGTATGCTTCATATGCTGATATCAAGAATTAGCAAGTATATGTGTTTTTCTAGGAGTTTATAATAAATGCTGTTTGGCATGAGAGGGTATTGGGATTAACTGTAGGGCCAGAATTGGGTGGACATCACCATTGATTATCAGTTGTGATATAGTATGGACAATGGCATTGTAAATATTTAGTCATGCGTAGGTGGTATTGCAGGGAGATACCTTTTTTGTATTGTGCTGAGGGAGTTTGAATGGAGCCAATCTTATGTGAGAAAGTTTATAGAGTACTCGTGAGGTAGGAACAAACGTTGTGCTATGATTTGGTGGGTCTGGGTTGGTGGGTAATTGCATTATTAGGTTGGGGCTAATATCATGATGTTATGAGGTGAAGATTATTAATCCTTGTGATGACATTGTTCCATGCATTAATAAGCTATAGGACATTTGCAGGCATGCTGGGATATTTTTAGAGTAAATGGGGTTTTAGTATAAAAAGATATTAGGTTGTTTTGAGGTGGAGGTGGTTCTACTAGGTTTTAATTTATTATTAGTAATTAGATTTGACTAGGATGCAGTCAGTGGCAGAGATGGTGATTGTGATACAAGTATATATTGAGGTAGTAGTGGGCAGTAACACTGACTAAAAATTTAGTGGAAGTGACGCAGAAGTAGGATATGGAGGTGGGTTTTGACTGGATGGAAATAGAAGAAAGCCTAGCCTACTTGGTTATGAAAGCAATGAAAGTGAGGGTGGGTGGGAATGGGGGTAGGGTAGGACAGCAGAGTGAGACAGAGCATAGCAATGATGAATGGAGTGGGCTGTACCTGGGTGAACCTTGCACCAACAAAAGCTATAAGTTGACCAAACCAGGAAAAAGAGGTATGTGCCAGGATGCGCTATATCTGGTAGCAGGTCTACTGGCGTTAAATTGTGTTCAATTTCCAGAGTTAACCACTAAAGAATAAGTCTTTCAGGCCAGTATAAAAATTACAGTTTATGGGGTGGTTAGTAATGTAGAGCAGGAGCTCCAGATTGTCCATTCCTTTTTCTGTTTACCCATTTTGGAAGAGATTCCAATTAACAAAAATAGGAAAAACAATTCCGTAAGAGATTTTGGCGGGAAGTAGTGGGCTCTGGGGAGGGGAAACTAAGCTGTCCCTATGGGTGTGCATGGCGCATATAATTTTACAGTGGAAGGAAATTTATTTATCTGACTTGATGTTGAAGATGGAGATACATAGGTTTATAGGTGTGTACTAGGCCAATGGCCCTGGAGCCTTTACAGGCCTAGCCCATAGAAGTGGCCTGGCATCATGCCACCATTAGTTCCCAGTGTTTCTATCAAGTAGAGCCAGTGGAATGATCTCCGGGGTAAAAGCCATCACTTCCAAGTCTCAAACCCAGGACCCTGTGCACTACAATCACAGTAACATACCTCTACACCATCTGACCCAGAACAGATATCTCTAATGGAATGTCCTTAACAGTGGTCTTTAGTGGCTTCATTATGTTGGCCACACAGGTATTTTCTTTGCTGTGTATAAACTGCAGGAAGGGACATAGCCAGGCAACAGATAAGGAGAATATATTAACTGTGGAGAGAGGAAGGAACAAATTAAAATGTAAGTATACACAGGAAATATCCAGCCTGGTATCTAAAAAGTTCTGACCTGGAGTTATACTGTAGCAGCTAAACAAGTTCTTTGTATGCACTATCTAGTGCAATCAATATGGAGAGTACATCAGCATATGAAAACTAATCATAAGCTAGTTGCAATGAAACAAACAATTATAGTCCTGATTAAATGTAGTTAAGTCCCCAATATTTTGAATTATGCCACAGTGGCAGTAATCTACTAGACAACAAAAATCATTTAAACAGCAGCATGTTCAGCAGTGTAACAGTGAAGAAGTTTAATACAGTGTAATACCATGTCATGAATCATTCATAAATACAAATAACAGTTTGAGGTGTTAACCCAGAATGTGTGTGACCTGATGATAAGGTTCTTGTATAAAGATTCAGTTGTGTATTTGTCTTATTTAAGCGTGATGAACATCCAAGTCCAGATAGCAGAATTATACTTATACTTATAGAGCAATAGTAGACATACCCTCAGCCATACATCTGAAAACACAATACGGGTGTCTTATCAATATTACATATAGGTTCATAGGTAGGTACTAGGCTATCGGCCCAAGGGCCTAGGTAAGCCTAGTCAAAAAGGTTCCCTGGCTTACACCACCCAAGAAAGTTATTTTCCTGTACCACTGTTGAGCAGAGACACAAAAGTGATCCCCGGGGTGTATTTCCTATTTCCCATCCACTCATCAAGATTTTTCTTGAAGAGTGCTAATGAAGAACTTTGCTTGACATAGATGGGTAGCCTGTTCCAGGGTATGGGAAGTCTCTGGGACAGGAATCTATCCCTCCAGCATGTCCTGTTTATTGTGGTGACAAGGTTTAGGTCCCTAGAGCATGTAGCTCAGAGGGATTGGGATTTCTTTAGGTGTAGCATGCCCAACAGTTCTGGAGTTTGACATAGCTTTATATGTTAGGCGAGATCACCTCAGAGTAGGCGATATGATACGGAGTAAAGCTGGAGTTTTTTGAGGCAGTCAGTGTAAGGCATTTGTTTGAGGCCAGTAATCCTCTTTGTGAGGTACTCATGTGGCCTTTCCAGCTGCTGCTGATGTCTTGTGAGGTCCATTCCAAAAGGCGCATTGTACTCTATAATGGGTGTAATGAGTGTCGAGTAGAGGGGAACAATGACCTCTTTTTTCCTGGATGAGAACACTTTTATGATGAGGTGTGCCACATAGAAGGACTTCCTGACTACTGTGGCGATGTGACTATCAAAGGAGAGACAACTGTCCACCTGGGTCCAAAGGTCTCTTATCACGCATTCAGTGTTAAGTAGATTGCTGCCTATGTGGTAGTTCATGGGTACAGAGTTTTTACCAAAGGGGATGACAGTGCACTTTTTGGCATTGAACTTGAGGCATGGCTCTGACACCAGGCATCTGTCTCAGTGAGGCCCTTCTGTAGGATGTCCACATCATTTGGGGACTTGGCTGTGGCTCCTAGTTTGCAGTCATCTGTGAACTTCATTAGCCAGAGGCCTTCTGTGTTAGCCTGTACTTCAGAGAAGTAGATACCAAACAGGAGAGGTCCCAGGACGAAACCCTGTGGTACTCCACTTGTCACTGCTTTGAGGTCAGATTTGGAGTCTGCAACTTTTACAGTGTGGGTTCTGTCAGTCAGCCAGTTGGCAACTCATCTTGTGATGCAGGGATTTATACCTAGTTTAGTGAGTTTGGCTATAATTCCAGAATGGGGGATGGTGTCGAAACCCTTGGCAAGGTCAAGATAGGCTGTGTGAACCACCTTACCCTCATCTACGGCTTTGGTGACTGCCTCAAAGAAGTCGATCAGGTTTAGGAGGCATGATCTCCCTTTCACAAACCTGAACTGGGTGGGATCCAGAGTTTGGAGGTTACCAATGTCTTTGTTTATGAGTTCCATGATGATATGTTCCATGGCCTTGCAGACCAGGCTCATCAGGCTAATAGGTCGATAGTTCCCAGGATCAGTGGTGGATTCCCCTTTGTGGAGTGGGGTAACTGTTGCTGTGCACCATTCAGTGGGCACAAAGCCTGATGCGAGGCTATTATTGAACATGGTGCTTAAGTGGGGTTCCAGTTCATTCTGAAGTTTGTGTAAAACACAGCCTGGTATGTTGTCCAGTCCCATGGATGCTGTGTTTTTGGCTTTAGAGAGTGCAGCTTTTACCTGTGTAGTTATGATTACAGAGTCTCTGCATTCTTCCTGTATAGATATGGGCCCTTTAGGGGGTGAGAGGGGGGTAAAGTTAGCACTGATCCTATCTGCCGGGATGTTGGCAATATCAGTTGGTTCTGTAATTTTCAGGCCTTTGTGCTGTAACTCAGAGCAGATCTGGGTGTTGCCATCGAGATTCTTGACATAGCTATAGAATGCTTTGCGGTTGTTCTTAAAATTAGTGGCAATTTTGTTTTCATAGCTAGCTTTGGAGGATCTTAAAAGGGATCTCAGCTTCTTACTGAGGCTGACCAGGGAGTTCCTCCACTCATGGGATTTTACTCTCTTTTGCAACAGTTTCTTCCTTCTGTTGTGCAGTTTGTTTATGGCAGGGGACCACCAGATTGACCACCAGATATAATTCATATAAGTGCTATAAGTTATAATGAATATAAGCGGAAATGGAACAACAGTAAAAATGTCTGGAATGTCCTGTATTAGAACCGAAGACCATGTGTGTGGCTTCCCTAGACTTGCACTTATTGCCACAAGAATTTTGAAATAACACTTGTGCATCTTTCAGTTCAGTCCTATAAACTGGACTGTCACAACTTTAAAAGTATATTGCACTCCCTTATTACAACTCAGGATCATCTGTATTACATCCTTACACTTAAACCTGCTGCCACAGGAGTAGTTTGAATCTCAAAGGGGATAATTGGCTAGGCTTAAAATGGCTCGCAAGGGCAGTTAGCCTAGTACTAACCTATGAACCTATGAACCTATGAACCATGACAATTCCATAATTTTCCAGTCATTCTTAAGTTCTGTATGTTAACTGCCACACAAAGCTGCTTACCGTGTTTGTGCGGTGCCCAACAGAATTAATTGAATGCATCCATTTTCAGTTAATGACTGTCTGTGTCTTGTCTGCAGGTGTTCAATGGCTGCAGGTTTTGGGAAGCACTGCTAACCACTGTGCAATGTCACTTAGTGGTGCTACATGATGGAAAGCAAAAATTGCAATGATGTATCTGTTTTGACCTTTACACTTTTACAGAAGCCCTAAATGCAGGTGTTCTGTCTACTTCCTGTGTGGGCCACTAGTTCAGCAGGGCAGTCTGCATTGCTGTTGTGTTTTCCATCTACCTACCAGTAATCATTCACAGTTACAATCCATTAGCAACAAACACTGAGGTAGTGCCTGCACTATGCTTCCATCTTCTACATGGAGCCAGGTATTTGGAATTCAGCAATTCTAATGAGTTTACACCTCATTTGCATCTTCACTGTGCTCACAGCACTGAACCTACACCATAAAAAGTCAACCATGTACTTAGAGAACCTGAAAGTGAAGAGACTTGTCTATGTGGAAAACACAGAAGAGGCTATTACACTGAGATATATCTGCACAGAAGACTACTGACATTGAGAAGGTATGCTTGCATTTTTCAGCTATATACTATATATGCTAAAATGTCATTAAGAAAAATTTGTTAATATAGTAATTACTACTTTTATCTGTATGCATTACTTAGAAGTATACTGATGGCATGAGCATGTTTGTCAGGGCATTTCACTTTCTCAAATGCACAGCCTTATAACTGTCATCAGAAGTGCTAATGTTACAACTGTTTTCTGTGTACTGATGGTGTGGGCATGTTTGTCAGGGCATTTCACTTTCTTAGATGCACAGCCTTATTAACTGTCATCAGAAGTGCTAATGTTACAACTGTTTTCTGTGTACACTCTTGTATTGTTATTTCTGTGAAATGTAAATGTCCCATATTGTCAATGACATAGGGGTGTTAGCCTTCTAGGAAGGACCATACACACCTTTAGAGGAGTGCTGGCCACAGGTAGACAGTACTGGCAATAAGTTAAAATGGCATGTTCTATGTGAAATATGTAGTCATGTTTCAGGGACAGTTCATTTGATAGCACTTTTAGCATTTCACTGATGGTTTGTTAGCAAAATGTGTCATTTGAAGTCTCTTAAAAAAACTCAAACAGTATCTCAAAATGAATTGGCTATGGCCATGTACCAACCCTGATTAAGTTATAAACTGAAAGCATATTCTGTAATTATCATAACAATTTGTCTATGTGGAGCTTTTCTCCATGGGCCTCCACTAAAAATGGATATGTATCCAGTCAGACTATCCCAGTAAACAAATGTAAAATAAATAAAATAAAAAATAAAAATTTGCCTTTTCTTTTGGGGGTGGGGGAGCAAAGATTCATTTATGTTTTGGCACAAACAAAGATATGTTGCTATTGTTACTCCCCTTGGTTTGCACCCAGCCTTGTTATGTGTGCACATGTAATGTGTTACAACCACACAATTCTTGTTTTTGATATCTTGACTGTTTTAGGCTTCTCCAGTGGGTAATAGTTAACTGATACCTTTTATATTTTATCTGGAAAAAGGAGACTTTTTTAGTTATGTGATACTTAAATTTATTATCCTTCTGTTGTATTTTAGGTCACCTAGGACTGTGGGACCCAGGTATTTCCATCCCCCAAAACCCTCCTTCGGTGACCCTGAGAATCACATCATTATGGAAGCTTTTAGGAGACATGGTGCCTTTCTGCTTGAGTGGGGACATGGAGATATGTCAGACAGAATGCAAATTTGGCAGCAGATAGCTGCTGATGTGAATGAAGTAGATGGCCACATAACGACATATGCTCAGGTGTGTCATAGGGCCACTGACATGATCTCATCTGCATGGAGGAGAGCAACTGCATTGGCCTGTGACTGGATGGGTACTGGGAAGGCTGCTATAGAGCCACAACTAACAGCAAATGAAGAGTTCCTGTCCACTGCAAGGGATCCAGACAACTCACAGGAAACTGCAGAACAGCATGTCCTTGACATTGGTGCTACTGTTTCAGGGACAGCAGGTATGTCCCTGGAGGAGCTTCCAGGTAGGCTTATGTATCTCAGTTGTTAAATTCTGTTGTATAGTAGAATATTGACAGCACTACATTAGTTCTGTTTAACAATAAATTTGTTTGGGGGGGGGTTAGATTGCTAAGGTTAACAACACATTCTGATTGATTACAATTGGGCTTAGGATGGACTTGTCATCCAAGTTCTTGTTGAAAGCATAGTTAATAGACATACAAAAGTGAAAAGTTTTAACCTCCTGTATTACTGTCAATTGTGATGATGTTGTCCTTAACTTTTGTTTAACTTCTTCCAGGACCATCATCCATGGGAAGCATAGCATCAACTGCACATGGTAAGCCAAATATCTTCTTTGTCAGTGGTGATGAGTAGTTCAAAGAAATATATAAGTTATTCATATATATGATGTGGGTGTCAGAACTGTTGAGTGTATTGCTGTACTGTCTGTAGTAGTGGCACCATACATTTGACTATAGTAATATAGCTATTAATTTATTTCCTGCATTTGTTGCTTGTTATCACAGTTGATGCTGACAGTGGAAACATAGGACTCTTATCACCTGATGTCAGAGTATCAGAAGTCTCTGATGATGATGGTGGCCAAACAGAGGCACAGTCAGGGTGTGCAGATGGTGAATCTGGCTCAGAGGTTGAGATTCAGCCATTCCCTGTAATTCCATTGGACAAAGCCAGTAGGCCTACACCAACAAATTCCAGTGAGCCCTCAGATACTGGACAGTTGTAGGGCGAAACACTCAGTTAGGGAAATGTGGTTACTGTGGCTTCAATATCTGTTGTCTCTGGTCATAGCCAAAATGTGACCGAGGTGCCACACAGGAGGGTTGTTAAGGGTGCTTGGAGAAGGCCTGCTGTCCATCATCCATCTGATCCAGGTGTGTCTTCCAGTGCCACTCAATGTACATTTAGGGCCATCATGGAGGCAAAGACATGTTCCCATAGGTCCTCCAGAGAAATTCTTAAGGTTGTAGATGTGGCACAGGCTGACCTATGTGACTGCCTCCACCATGTTGCCAGTTCAATGGATCACATGAATGACATGTTGGAACAGGCAGTGTTTGTGATGGAACGTCTTCTGGGAGGGGGATGGCATCCTCATGGGCATAGGTCAGCCACATCATCTGCTGTTAACCGAAGTGGTTGTGCCTGATCACTCTCCCATAGTGGCACTAATTCCATTGCTCCATCAGTGGTTGATGTGCCAACATCCAGACATGGCAGGCCATGGGGTCATAGTCCTGGGTCATCATGAGGGGAGTTCATTCATTAGACATCAGTCATGTCAGGAAGCAGCAGTAAATCTTACCATGGGCATGGACATGCCAGTGCAACTCCTGGCTGAGCCAGTTCTTGTGGTCAGGGACGACAGTGACGAACTGCCACCTCTATCATGCATGGCTCACACCTGTCCAACATACCAAGGTGTAGAACTAGCACAAATCTTGTTTGTGTTCATGCAGACACTAACACACCAGTTTCACCTGGAGGACCCATACAGACATGCACACAAAAGTTACATGTTTCATCTGTGAAGCTTAAAGCTCATTTTGTCTCTCTGGCCATTTGCTATTTTATCCAAATGTCTGCTTGCCTCTCTTTCTTAGTCACACACACTCACCGATCTTTTGTGTCAGCCAAGGCCTCATGCCCCCCCCCCCCCCCCCCCCACACACACACACAAAACACCCTGTGCAAGTGATGATAAATGTGCCATATTCTTGTTTTCTATATTTTGGATTCAGGGATGCATAACATTTTTGTTTGATGCTCATAGTGCATAGTTGACTTAGTCCTTAGTGTATCTGTGTTTGTGTTGTTTTGCTAATTGTACCTTTGATATATTTTGGTCTTAGAAAGGCAGTTCATAGAATCAAACATTTTTTTCATAAGTATTGTAATGATAATGTGAGGGCTGTGAAGTCTGAAATTGAAATGTGTGTCATTAATTTCTTACTTCTCTCTTTAATGATTTTTCAGTACAAAAGTATGGTGCTAAGCTGAAGGCATGAAGTGACCATCAGTACTTTTGAAACATATGACTGTGTGAACCGCTGATGCCCGAGGCCTACTACTTGATACAGGACACATGCATTCACATAAGTCTCTGCTGTTACATGTTAAAGTAATTTCTGTACAAATCACCCACCTTTTACTTGCTTACATTACCAAGTAACAACATGCAAGGATATGCCATTCATTCATATTATTACACAATGCACTCCAGGTTCAACACTTACCTTCTAAATCCAGCAGTTACAACAATTTTAGTTCAGGTCTCTCTCTGTCTGGTGCTAGCAGGACACAACCATTACATGGGTAGGTAAAGATTATGAGCATTGCCTGGCATCAATGTTACTATATGTATGTGCATAGGAGGAAGGTTTTAGCTCCTTAGGTGGTGAGTGAGTGTGCTTTGTGTTGCATTTTAGCCAATGCGGAGGCATATTGAGCACTTCTATGCCTGCCTACACCCACAACAGCTGCCGGTTCCCTCTCTGACTCCTCACCTGCTTGTGGCTCTGGTGACCTTGCCATTGGTGGTGGGATGTGTGCCTCTTCCCCTTGTTGATTCAGCTAAAGTGACTTCCTCAAGATAATGTTGTGTAGAATGGCACATACAGTAAATGTTTTAGTACATGTACATGGATTGTACTGCAGGACTCCCCTAGATGTATCTAGGCACTGGGACCTCGACTTCAGCAGCCCAAACACACACTGTATGATATTTCTGGTTTGAACGTGTGCCTCATTATAGCATTCTTCAGCAGGTGTGTGTGCATTTCTGATGAGTTACATCAGCCATGGTTCCAGTGTGTAACCTGTATCATCCAGTAAAAGACCCTGTGGGATATCCCCCCTATTTAACATCTGATACATTTGGGAGGTATGCCAGATATGTGAGTTCTGGTAATTGCATGAGTTGCCAGCACACACATTCAAGATGATTCCCTCAGCATTGCACATGACTTGGCAGTTAATAGAGTGGAAACCCTTTCTGTTAATATAGACCCTTCCCTGTCTCCTGGTTGGTGCCTTAATTTCAATATGTGAACAATCTATGGCACCTATTACTTCAGGGTAGTGTGCTACAGGGTAGAACGCCTGCAGATTTGTGTCCCTGTCCTCAGGAGTACAGGGAAAATATATGTGGTCACTGGCATGTTGGAGCATAGCATTCAGGAATTGATGGAGGATCCTGAATGCTGATGTCTTTGACATCCCAGGCATGCCCCCTGTTGGTTTCTGAAAGGTTCCTATAGCTAAAATTCTAAGTGCTACATATACCTTTGTCTCCACCAGTATGGGTTTCCCCTCAGTTTGCCATAGGTCTGAACTGAGGATGACAGAGGTTGCAGAGTTCCTGTAGAGTGTCTCTATCCACCGTGTAGCACTCTACAATGTCCACATCATGCAGGTTGTGATAAGTTACCTGGGGTCTGGAAACTCTTCTCCTTCTTGGCCATGGTCTATTAGCAGCAGCAGCATTATAGACTTCAGCCTATTGCACAAACACATGAATTAAAGTAACAGCAGCCCCTGACATTGTTTCTGTGTAGACTCCTTTCCGTGGCTTTATAGTTTGTTGGATAGCTCCTCCATCTTGGATTGGTTGATTGGCGTACAATTCAGCTGATTATGCTGTAATTAGCATGCCATGATGTTTACCTTGTATACGCAGCTGTACATACTGTGTAGAGCTGCTTACTGAATCCAAAACAGCTTGCTACCTATGCACAAACTGAGTAGGGTTTATTGACTCTGGCCAGATATCTTGTATACATAATCACACTGATAATGGGTCAGTTTAGTATTATGTCATTAACAAACAGTGAGAACAGTGATGGGCACAGACTGGAGTCCTGGGATAGCCCTGAATTGAATGTACATTTCTCTAAAAGCATTGACTCAGTATAGACCTAAAATGTTCTACCTTTCAGGTAAGTATTTCTTTTCAACCTTTTATAGTAAGAAAACATGACTGTAAGCCTTGATGTGTCGAGTCATAATAATAAAATATTCAGTTGTAAAAAGACCATCATTCATATTGCAATATGCTGACTTTGTAATGGAGTAGTGTGGTACTTCGGAAACCCTTCAAAAATACATTCTGGACAACACAGAAATAGCCTGTACTTATTAATATGGTTGGAAATGAGTTTATGAGTGAGCTTTTTGAAATGTTTTGGTCATGGGGTATAGATTAGTTATATGTCACTCTGTAATCCTTTATTGAAGGGGGGGGGGGCATGTTTTGGGAAAAAGCACAATAACTGCATATTTAAATTGGGAGGATATCATTTCTGTGTTTAAGAAAAGATCAACAATGAAAATCAATGGTTTAGAGTAAACTGAGACCGCACTTTAAGAAAAGCAGGATGAAGAAGACTGAGTCATGCCCCAAGCTTTTGTCCAGTTTATTTTAATGGTCATCTGCTTATTTGGGAGTAATCCACTTAAAGCAAATGTTGGGCTGCAGGCTGTTAAGGGTTACAGTGATGAGGCAGTACTGGAAACTGATCTTGGGATGTATATGGGTGGGAGGCTTTTATTTCCCACACTACCTAAACTTCCATGTTGATTGTTTCTATAAGATTCTGCAAAACAATTTATTATGCTAGAGACTGTGGAGAAATAAGAATTAGTGATATGTCCAGTTAGTGCTTTAATAAGTATATAAAACTATCTGAGGCCTGATGCAAGACATAGTTGCATATTTGTGAGGTACAGAGATTTAGCTGACTTTGTTGCCACTCTGCGAGTTTTTCTAATTTGTAAATCTGCCTGATATAGATGTGTGTGGGACTGGTTCCTTATAGTCCCTCCATTCCTGATTTCATTGCCTCATTATAACTTTCATTTTAGTTCTAATCTGAAGACAGGTATACCTCATGAGCCTCTTAAGGTCAGTGGGAAAAGAGTGTCTTGCAATTTTGCTAGCAAGCTAATAAAACAAAATAGTGCTAAATTTTGGGTTACTTCCTTGTATGTTGCAGTCTAGTCTATGTTTGCATGTAGATTTAACTATTTGCTTTTCTGTGTAGGCCTGCCAAATACAAGTTCTTGAGATGCTTTAATTGCATTAAATAACTAAACTGAATCAACAAGACATTGGTCACTTAGGGTGCTGGATAAAATGTGAACATTTAGGCATCTGTAGCTGATATTAGAAATATTAAGGTCTAGAAGGTAATTGGTGCCTGTTGCAAGATTTTACTAACTGTTCAAGTCTCTTCAGGATAGGACATATGTTTAGTTGGGAGGATGAGGGGTTGGGGATTATCATAGGATTATAGGATCATAGGAGGTTATTAGGCTAATGGCCCTGGGGCCCTTAGAAGCCTAACCAAGAGTTTATGCCCAAAACAGAAATCTTAGTCAGCAGCACCTGTCTTCCCTGTCAGTGAGGGACACAGGTGGAACCCCTGGGACAAACTGACATAATGGTTAGGGGTTAGTATAATGGTTAAAGTGTTTACCTCCCAGACATAAGTTACAACGTTTAGTTCTACCCTTTGAGGGAAATTGGTTATGCATAAATGGACCACAGGGGCAACTAGCCTAGTATTAACATGGAATTACTAATGATAATGGTGCTTTTTGGGATAAAAAGATTAAAAAAATAAAAAACAAAGAAACTCATGGTCTTACAACTCTGCTGATGAGATCAGTCACAATAATTTCCAAAAATCATGAAACCCAGGTAGTGTTCCCGAGCAAGAAGCCTTTATTCGTAACAGACAAGCAATCCTCAGTAACAAAAAAATCAGAAATATTTTAACAATGTTAAACATATCAGCTTTTATATTCTTAAAAGTAGGTGTGGAAAATGTACATACTGTTTTAATTTTAAACCAGCCTATTCAAGGCAAATGTTATAAACAGTGCTGTAAAAGTGCATTTTACAACAAGTACCCACCCCCATACACTACTACTGATAAGATCAAACTAAATGCCAGTTAAGGAAAACACTACCTGTCAATTTGCAACCCACATTCCAAAATCAAGTATTAAGAAAAGCATAAAATACACATAAAAGGACTTCTAAAATCGTGTTCAGCTACCTAATGCAATAAAGCCTTCATCTAGTCTGTGACAAGACCTAAAATCAAGAAAAACACATAGCAAACATAATCTAACTAGAACACTATAAATATAAAGATACATCTGTATAATAATATCAACTACTAAATATCCATACATGTGGATTAGTGTGCATAAAAAACAAGTAATTTATAGCTCAAAAAAAATGTCAGTGCTTTGCAAAAAAAAAAAAAAAAAAACAACTGTCATGACAATTTTCATGTTTACAGTCCCAAAACATGTTTATAGAATAAAAACTAGCAGAAAAAACATACACAAAATACAGAAAACGGGTTTATATTATAACATCAAAGTCTTACAACTTTGAATGTTATAATATCAAACCCAGAAGAGCAAACGCTGGAAATAGCGAAGCTCCAGAACACCGAATACTTTCCTAGGGAAAGTATTCAGTGGGCCGTTTCTGCAGCTTCACTATTTCCTCAACTGTGGAGCGAAGGTTACGGACCGGGTTAAGGTAAGTGTGTGAACGAAGGTGAGTGTTCAATTGGGTGTGGGTTAGATGAGTTAGGGTTAGGGCGTGGGTCAGGTAAGTGTGCGATTGTGTGAATGTGAGAGTTAGGGTGGGGTAGGTGAGTTAGGGCTAGGGAGTGGGTAAGGTGAGTGTACGATTGTGACGGACCTTAGGGTTAGGGTTGGGTTAAGGTAAGTGGATAGCTAGTGGTGTATGTATGGTTTAGTGTAGGGTTTTGTGAAGTGTGTGTGTGTGGATTATTTATTTTGGTGTGCTTGTGTTGTGTGTATGTTTGTTGGAACAGCAAATTTTTTCCCTGGGAAAAAATTTGCTATTCTGACTGTTCGGTATTCTGGTGTTTCACTCTACTGGGTTCGATATTATAACATTCAAAGTTGTAAGACTTCGATGTTATAATATAGGCCCCAGAAAACAGTAGATGAAGTAAACTAGCAATGTATAAACGTGTGCAGGTCTGTGCATGAGTATGCATGAATGTCCACCAGTATGGTAAATGGGGGAATTATGCCAATACTACATAGTAAAAGCTGCGTGAAAAAAATGTATGTTTTGAATTTACTGTTTAAATCTCTGGTGTGATGCAATAAATCTAATAAAAGCAGAGTAGAGATTACAGTACCTAAATATATATATATATATATATATATATATATATATGTATATATATATATATATATATGTATATATATATATATGTGTGTGTGTGTGTGTGTCTACTTCTAAAACTCAACTCCTGAAGATCGACTGTCACAATCCCAAAACCACAATCACAGAACTGTAGAAGCTCGAATGTTAGGTGTTTACTAGGGTAAGTAAACACTTAGCCAAATGCAAACGAAACTCACACCAAGGTAAGTATAACCCACCTAGGTGGAGAACTATGCCCTCACACCCCCAACACCCCAGCCTAACTAAATATACCAACTCCAGGATCACACTACAGTGGAGAAAGGGCATGCTGGACAAGAGTTTACTTACCCTAGCAAACATCTGACATTTGAGGTTCCACAGTTTCATGATTTTGTTCTTGGGATTGTGACAGTCAATCTTCTGGGAGTCGGCTTTTAGAAGTAGACCCATATATATATACATACAGAGATTTAAATGGTAAATTCAAAACACATATTTGTTTTCATGCTGCCATCACCAGGTAGTATTGGTATAATTCCCCCATTTTCCATACAGTTTTGTATGGTTTTCTACTAGTTTTCATTTTATAAACATGTTTTGGGGCTGCAAACATAAAAACCGTCATGACAATTTTTTTTTCAGAGGACTGACATTTTTCCTGAGCTGTTAATTACTTAGTTTTTCATGTACACTAATACACATAAATTGATATTTACTAGATTATATTATTAGACAGATGTATTAGTGTTGTTGCCTCACAGCAAGAGGTTCTCTGTCTCGATTCTCGGCTGGAGTTCCTTCTATGCGGAGTCTGCATGTCCTCTCTGTGGTCACATGGGTTTCCTCTGCGTGCTCCAGTTTTTCCCACTTTCCAAAGACATGCAGTAGGTGGATTGGACACTCTAAACTGGTCTTAGGTAAGTGTGTGTGTGTGTGTGTGTGTGTGTGTGTGTGTGTGTGTGTGTGTGTGTGTGTGTGTGTGCGCGCGCGCAAGTGAGTGGTATGAATGAACTACCATAGCAGGGCTAGCCACCTGGCGGTGTAAACCTTGGCTTGTGATGATTGTCACTGTTGAATTGATACCCTGACCCCATGTGTAAAATGGGAAAAGGGGTTGAGGATGAATGTATGGATGGATGGATGGATTATTAGACAGATGTATTTTTATATTTATAGTGTTCTAGTTAGATTATGTTTATGGTTAGATAGCTATGTGTTTTTTCTTGATTTTACTTCTTGTCACAGACCTGATGAAGGCTTTATTGCATCAGGTAGCCAAAAGCGATTTTAGTTAAAAGTACTTTTATGTGTATTTTATGCTTTTCTTAATACCTGATTTTGGAATGTGTGTTTTCCTTAACTAGGATTTAGTTTGATCTAATCAGTAGTAGTGTATGGGGGTGAGTATTTGTTGTTGTAAAATGTACTTTTACAGTCTTGTTTATACTGTTTGCCTTGAATCGGTTGGTTTAAAATTAAAACAATATGTACATTTTCCACACCTACGATTAAACATGTAAAAGCTGATATGTTTAACATTGTTAAAAAATATTTCTGATATTTTGTTACTGGGGATCGTTTGTCTGTAATGAATAAAAGCATCTTGGTTTGGAATGCTACTTGGTTTCATGATTTTTTAAACTTATTTTGATTGAGCTCATCAACAAAAGTTTAATACCACTAATTTATTTATTTTTTTTTATTTTTTTTTCCTCAACACTCATGGTGGTGAGGTTGGAACTACACAGATTCCTGTGCTTGTTCATTTTTTATGTTTGGGATAAAAAGATGGACCCATATTATGTAAAACATTCTCCAGTAATATAATTGATGATAATGGGGAATATAAACTGGTCATGTAGTGATCCCTGAGCCAGTTTGGGCCTCTTTCAGATGATGTATTTATTTGAGATACGTGCTTTACCTCATCTGATGTATTGTATTTTTATAAGGAATAGTAAATCTTTTGCACTCCTCAAGCCAACTCTGATGTCTTTATGGCCAGAGTAATGAACTCTAATAAAGTTAGACAAGTAAAAATTTACCTTTTTCGTAGGTTCAGAGGATGATACTTGGCTATTGGCCCAGAAGGCTCTTATAAGCCTAGCCAAAAATTTTGTCCATGTTCCCTCAAAGTCAACACCTGTTTCCCTGTCCAGCAGGGATTGAGGTGGGATCCCAGGGGTATATTTTCTGTTTCCCATCCAGTCAACCAGGTTCCTCTTAAAGAGGGCTAGAGAGGTACTTTGCTTTACATGGAGGGGGAGTGTCTATTCCACAGACCAGGGAGTCTTTGGGACACAAGTCATGCTTCTTCATGAATGTGTATGTGTGATTTCCCTGTGTTCCTCCATGCCTTTGGAATTGCCCATTTATTACTGAGGCTATTTATGCTAAGAAGAGCAATTTTTAGATCTTTGAATTTAATATCATTATTGTTATAAATAATAATATTATAAAATGGGGGGGGGGGTGGGCTGGGTTTTGACAGATATCTCCTGAATAGGACATTTTTCTAAGGGTAAGATATTGTTGGGTTAGAAATCTTTTTCATGTAGTGCAAGAAGTTCCCATAATTTTTGAAAACCTAGGATTTTAGAGAGGAACCATTTCCTGGTTATGGTGCAGTAGCAAAACTGGAATAGTGTCTCAGATAGTGTAATGAGTACTCTTACCCCATATGATTTTGTACTTGGGGGTGGCTGGAATTCATTATCAGGATAGTATTGCAAGATGTCAAAGGCCTCCACTTCAGCAACCCAGATGGTCTGGAATCTGTAAGAAATCGCATTTTCCCGTCATACAACTTTTGGTGCTAATGTTGTTGGATCCAGGGCTTCAGGTAAAAAGACAGTCTGTTGCAGATTCAGTGGCCAATGATGACTGGAGGAAATACCCTAAGATTTAAAGTTTGGAGATTCTTTTCTAATAGCAAACTAATGTGGAAGACCTGGAAGGAAATCTACACCAACCTATAAATAAATTTACAGTCTGCAGGAGGGTTTCTCATGTTGCAGAAGCATGCCTGTAACAGATGTAACATCAGATTCTATTTCATATCCTTAGTCATACTCATAGCACAGATATGGGCATGAATAAGGGTATGAAGGAGAATCCAGATCACAATATGGATGAAAAGGCGTAGAGATTTTTGTATCCTGGCACAATACCAGCAGGTAAAAGTAACACATTCACACACTTGGTCACTGATGGCAATCTGCACCACTGTGAAATACATGTCAGTGACAAGAACTGTTATAACTGTGCGCCAAAGCATACAGCTGGTTAAAAAGGGCCAAGCAATGACATTGATTGTGTAAGATGTGTGTGTGTGTGTGTGTGTGTGTGTGTGTGTGTGTGTGTGTGTGTGTGTGTGTGTGTGTGTGTGTGTGTGTGTGTGTGTGTGTGTGTGTGTGTGAGTGTGTGTGCGTGTGTGTGTGTGTGTATATGTGTGTGTGCATGCATGCGTGTGTGTGTGTGCTTGTGAGTGTGTGTGTGTGTGTGTGTGTGTGTGTGTGTGTCTGTGAGTGTGTGTGTGTGTGTGTGTGTGTGTGTGTGTGTGTGTGTGTCTGTGTGTGTCTGTGTGTGTATGTATGTGTGTGTCAAGAACACCTTGGACCCTCAGGTCACTGATGTTGTCAGTCACCTCACATCTATAGCCATGGAATCTACTAATTCACCATATCAACTGATATGAACTGAGCTGGCAGAGCAGATGGACAGTAACTTGACAGTAGCCATGTTCCAAAAACAACTTTGGCACATCTAATTCACAGGTCCAGCACTGTAAAGAATGTCATCCCTGAAGACTTCACCCCCAAAATAAGAGAACCATGAACTGACATGTGTAAAGCAGAGGATAGGTGAATGGTCAGGCAGTGTCAATGCATCAGGCAAGCTATATATGGTTGGCTAAAGGGATATTTCCTACTCAAGGCAAAGACTGCTAACAAATATACATTGTTCATGCTGTTTTACAAAATGACTTCAGGGAATGGATAATGTAATTAATTTTTCAGGAGAGAGAAAGGTTAAACAAAACCTGCTTTTGCAAAATTGCAGGAGTGTCCTGTGGAATATGGCATGGCTCTGGCCTTAGACATCTTCATTAGAGATTTGCAAAAGCCATTATCAATGCACTAAGGTCCAGGTCCTACTTCTTGTCATGCCTCTAAAAGGCTGCCAGTTCAAATCTTGGGAGACGAGGTATAGCCTGGCAAAGCATTATAACACAGAGAAGTCCTTTGCATTCCATGCATTGGGTTTAGTGGTGCTTAGCTATGTGAAGAAAGGCATATGTGTGATATGATGTGATAAAGTCAACCATTCCCTTAGAGGAGACCCATGGCATACATATGGCTGCATATCATTGTTGGAGCCTTCCTGTGTCCTGAAAGAGTGCTCTTCAAACTATCTGGAGATATACAGAGCTGAGTATATTTTTCTGGCACTTCAGAGATGTGTACTGGTAATTGTTGTTTGACTAATTTTGTATCATTGCTGGCGGACTTCAGAGTTGTACACTGTTATTTTTGCTTCACTGCATAGTTTTTCAGATCTCTGCTGAAGGTGTTTTTCCCCCTCCCCCTATTTCTCTGTGTCTTAAGTTGGTATAACTGGTTTTGCATCCCGAGTGTTATCTGACCATCTCAAGGATTACTTGCATAAAATTAGACCCTCTTAGTAAAAAAGTCTGCATATCATTGTTGGAGCCCTTCTGTGTCCTGAAAGAGTGTTCTTCAAACTATCTGGAGATATACAGAGCTGAGTATATTTTTCTGGCACTTCAGAGTTGTGTGCTGATAATTGTTGTTTGACTAATTTTATATCATTGCTGGCTGACTTCAGAGTTGTGCACTGTTATTTTTGCTTCACTGTATAGTTTTTCAGATCTCTGCTGAAGGTGTTGGTTTTTCCATACCCACCCTCCCTATTCCTGTGTTGTTTAAATCTGGAGGTTTTTGCAGTTGCCAGCCCCCACTGTAGATTTGATCTGGGACACTCCCCCCAGTCCCATGTCTTTACCTCATTCTACCTAATAGACTCCGTCTGCATTGTTTTTAGTAATTTTTAATTTAATTGCATTTTTTAAACTGTTTGGTCTAATATTGCTACATACTCAAGTGTGCTAGCTTGCACTGTATTTGAATTGTTTTGACTGCTGTTTTAGCTACTTTTCTGTATATATATAAAAAAAAAAAAAAAAAAAAAAAAAAAAACTTTTCTGTAACTAGTGTAGTCCAGATTCAGATTTGCTGTACCCAGGACTGTATGTAAGCTTCTGAGCCCCCCAAGCTTTCTGTGTTGGAGGGAAGCCTTCTAGCTTATCAGTGGGAGTGGTAAGCACTAGGTAACCTATCTACCACATAAGGAGTGGTTCTGGCCCAGAAACTGTAGTTATTGGCTGTTTGAGCAGTTTTTCCATCTCTCTCAACTTTCTGATTTAAAAGCCCACATTTGCACTTGTTTCCCCCCTTTCCTGTAACTAGTTTAGTCCAGATACGGATTCTTAGTTTTAGCACTTGAATTTGCTTTTTTGTGATCAGCACTTGTTCAGAATTTGTAAGCACTAAATAACCTACTAATTACTACAGCACTCAACCTTCCTCATTACCTAGAGGAAAACAGTGTTGGTACTTACTTTCCTCACTTGCTTAGAGAAAAACAGCTCTTGTACTCACTTTCCTCACTTATCCAGAGGAAAATAGTTTTTTTTATTCAGGCATGTCCAAGGGTCATCTCCCAGTGTTCTCTCCTGTCTATCTGATGAATCTGGGCATCTTGGGGCAATGCAGAAATTGCCTCATGTACACAGACAACCCTCTCCTCCTACCACCCAACACTAGAACCTGTGAGAGATGCACTTATCTAGCCAAACTGGAGGTAATGATCTCTCCAATCAAGACTGAACTTGACAGTCAAGAGGAGAAGGTAAACACTTGCACCACATCACACTCATCACATAGTCTCACTAAGTCTACACCACCAAAATCTACACATAGAAATACAAAAACATTTGCGGAGGCTCTCAATAATAATCTGCTCAAACAACAGAGACCTCCAAAGCAGAAATGCAAGCAACCTCCACCCCCCAACACAACCCAAATGACACATAGCCTGCAGACTCAGTGTGCCACTCAACCGCAGCCAATAAGGCAAAACAACATACCTAACACACTAGTCATAGGCGACTCTATAGTCAGGCACACTGATGTCCCACTCACCAGGCAAAACAAGGAGAAGGTTACTGTCAGCTGCCTTTCGGGTGCCAGGATCTGCCACATAACACACAAACTCAGGTCACTCCACAACAAGTACAAATATGATTCTGTCATTGTCCATGTTGGTGTGAACGACCTGAGACATACCTCCCTGGACTACATGAAAAGAGACATGGAAGAGCTCTCCGATCTTGTAGCCCAGGCAGGTATGACCTAACCCTGAGTAGCATTCTGCCGTCACCCAGAATGATGACGCAGTACAAGGACAAAATGATTGACTTCAACAATTGCCTAAGCTTTTGGTGCCATTCTATAGGGATCCAGTATCTGTCTGCCTGGGATGACATGGTCGACAGACCACGATGCTTTGCCAGAGATGGCCTGCACCTGTCACCCCTGTGATTCTGGATACTGGCTAAGGTTCTTGCCGCCCCTATAGTGCCTTTTTTAGGTAAGGTTCAAATGACAAATTCACCACAGTAACAGGAACAGGCAAGCAAAAACTGAGGGTGATGCTACTCAATGCCAGAAGTCTAAATCTCAAAATGCACTCACTCGAGGCACTCCTTAAAATAGAGAACATCGATATCTGTGCTGTGACTGAGACCTGGTTCAAGGCTCCAGAGAGCACTCCTGCACCACCAGGCTATAACTCATACCACACTTTTTGGCCATGTAACCTGGACCGGAACACCAAAGGTGGAGGTGTACCCATATTCATTAAGGATATCCACACCTCCAGGCTAGCTTGCTACAGATCACTCACCATGCCCCAGGATTCCCACTCCTCTTTTCTTGATGTACTGGAAAATATTAGGGTTCAACCAAACACCCTAATAATGGGCAACTTCAACTATCCCACCATTAACTGGGAAAACTACTCATGTACCAACTCCTTCGCTCAACGCTTTCTGGAATTCATAAACTCCAATGCCCTGGATCAACTTATCCACACCCCCACCAGGGGCAACAATATCCTAGATCTAGTCATTACCAATATGAGTGACCGGTGTTCCACACCTGAAGTCAATGCCTCATTGGTCCGACCCGACCATAAGCAAATTACCCTAGATATCCACATCCTGCCTCCACCCCCATTAAGGAAACCATAATAAAAAATTTCTCCAAAGTCAACTTCATGCTTCTTAAGACAGAAGTGGTGAACTTCATGACACCTATGCAGATGGACAATACAGTTACGACTACTGAATCCTACACAATTGCACTTTATAAACACTTACATGAGTGCGTGGATCGTGCTATCCCAAACAGAACCAAGATGCTATCCTCTAAAAAAAGGAAGCCAATCTGGTGGTCCCCTGCCATAAACAAACTGTACAACAGAAGAAAGAAACTCTTGCAAGTGGAGGAGAGCTCCCTGTTCAGCCTCAGTAAGAAGCTGCGATCCCCGATAAAATCCTCCAAAGCTAGTTACGAAAACAAAATCGCCACTGATTCTAAAGACAACCACAAAGCATTCTATAGCTATGTCAAGAATCTGAATGGCAACACTCAGACCTGCTCTGGGTTACAGCACAATGGCACTAAATATACAGACCCAACTGATATTGCCAACATCCTGGCAGATAGGTTCAGTGCTAACTTTACCTCCCCTCTCACCCCCTAAAGAGCCCATCTCTATACCAGAAGAATGCAAAGTTCCTGTAATCACAGCTGCACAGGTAAAAACTACACTCTCCAAAGCCAAGAACACAGCATCCATGGGACCAGACAACATCCCAGGCTGCATTCTACATGAACTACAGAATGAACTGGCACCCATACTAAGTACCATGTTCAATCATAGCCTCACCTCAGGCTTTGTGCCTTCTGAATGGTGCACAGCAATGGTTATCCCACTCCACAAGGGGGGGGGGGCACCATGGACCCCGGGAACTACCGCCCCATTAGCCTGACCAGCCTGGTCTGCAAGGCCACGGAACATATCATCATGGAACTTATAAACAAAGACATTGGTAATCTCCAAACTCTGGATCCCATCCAGTTTGGGTTTGTAAAAGGTAGATCATGTCTCCTAAACCTGAAAGACTTCTTTGAAGCAGTCACCAAAGCTGTAGACAAGGGTAAGGTGGTTCACACAGCCTATCTAGATCTTGCCAAGGCTTTTGACACCATCCCCCACTCTGCAAACTGGCTCACTGACAGAACCCACACTGTGAAAGTAACAGACTCCAAATCCGACTTCAGACCAGTGACAAGTGGAGTACCACAGGGTTCAGTCCTGGGTCCTCTCCTGTTTGGTATCTACTTCTCTGAAGTACAGGGTAACACAGAAAGTCTTTGGCTAACAAAGTTCGCAGATGACTGCAAACTAGGAGCCATAATCGAAACTCCTAATGATGTGGACATCCTACAAAAGGGCCTCATTGAGACAGATGCCTGGTGTCAAAGCCATGGCCTCAAGCTCATTGCCAAAAAGTGCATTGTCATCCCCTTTGGTAAAAACTCTGTGCCCATGAACTATAACATAGGCAGTAGTATACTTAACACTGAAAGTGTGATAAGAGACCTTGGGACACAGGTGGACAGTAGTCCCTCCTTTGATAATCACATCACCACAGTAGTCAGGAAATCCTTCTACATGGCACACCTCATCACAAAAGGTTTCTCATCAAGAAAAAAAGAGGTAATTGTTCCCCTCTACTCATCACTCATTAGACCCATTATAGAGTACAACACTCCTTTTGGTATGTACCTCACAAGACATCTCCAACAACTGGAAAGGCCACAGAAATACCTCACAAAGAGGATTACCGGCCTCAAACAGATGCCCTGTGCTGACCGTCTCAAAAAACTCCAGCTTTTCTCCATCACATATCGCCTACTCAGAGGTGATCTCTGCCTAACATACAAAGCTATGTCAAACCCAGAGCTGTTGGACATGCTTCACTTAAAGAAATCCCAATTCCTCTGAGCTACATGCTCTAGGGACCTAAACCTTGTCGCCACAATAAACAGAACATGCCGGAGGGATAGATTCCTGTCCCAGAGACTTCCCATAGTCTGGAATAAACTACCCATCTATATCAAACAAAGTTCCTCATTAGCACTCTTCAAGAAAAATCTTGATGATTAGATGGGAAATAGGAAATTCACCCCAGGGATCACCTCTGTGGCTCTGCTCGACAGTGGCACAGGAAAATAATTTTCTTGGGTGGCAAAAGCCAGTGTACCTTTTTTGGCCGGGCTTGTATAGGCCCCAGGGCCGATAGCCTAATACCTACCTATGAACCTATGAGCCTATATATATATGAGAAGGAGAACCATGGCATCCATGTGTGTGTGTGTGTGTGTGTGTGTGTGTGTGTGTGTGTGTGTGTGTGTGTGTGTGTGTGTCTGTGTGTGTCTGTGTGTGTGTGTGTGTGTGTGTGTGTGTGTGTGTGTGTGTGTGTGTGTGTGTGTGTGTGTGTTTGTTTGTGTGTCTATATATCTATATATATATATATATATATATATATATATATATATGTATATATCTAAAATGATCTAAACCATATAAGATCGACAGTAAACATAGCTAAACTGAAAAATATCCAAACAAAAAACAAGACAAAATTAAAGTTATACTTGGTAAAGATTTATACCCGTGTGCCACTGTTGCGCAACCTTGGAGTTGGTATATTTATTAGTACGGGGTGTGGGGTGAAAAATGTTGTTTGATTTTGTTAGATTTATTCAATGGTTTTGCAGGGGGCTGCCCCTGCACCTCCCCCCTCCTAATTATGTATACCAGCTCTGAGATCACACAACAGTGGACAAAAAGCATAAACCCTTCACAAGTATAACTTGGATGTTGTCAGTGCTTTGTGTTTATATATTTTTCAAATTAGATATTTTGCAGTTTACATATTTTACTCGCAATCTTTTTACTGTCAATCTTATATGGTTTGTATCATTTACGTACATCTACACACACACACACACACACACACACATATATATATATATATATATATATATATATATATATGGGTCTACTTTGTTTCACCTAACTTCCAATTCACTGACTTTCATTTCACTGACCCCATTTCACTGAAATTTCATTTCACTGACAGTTCATTTGACTGACAAGTATTATTAGCAAGAAAATGGAATATGCCCCCTTCCCCACTGTAGTGCGACCCTGGAGTTAGAATATATAGTTGGGGGGGGTGTGGGGGGTGCAGCCCCCCACTTCCTTTCATATGATATTGTTAAGTTTCCATATAATATTGCTTAGTAAAAGAAAAGTAAGTGGGGCTGCCCCACACACCCGTTAATGGGGGCTGTGCCCACACCCCCAACTATATATTCTAACTCCAGGGTCGCACTACAGTGGGGAAGGGGGCATATTCCATTTTCTTGCTAATAATACTTGTCAGTCAAATGAACTGTCAGTGAAATGAAGTGTCAGTGAAATGAAATTTCAGTCATTTGGTCTCAGTGAAATGGGAGTCAGTGAATTGGAAGTTAGGTGAAACAAAGTAGACCCATATATATATATATATAGGGATCCACTTTGTAATTTTGAAATACTGAAATCCCGAATTTCAGTATTTCGAAAGTGCAAAGCCGAAAACCCAAACACAACTCATAAATCTGAAAACACACAACCGCGAAATTCAAAATTCCAAAGCTACGTTACTCATACAGTACAAACATAAACAAACACAAAACTCCCCCCACAATCAAACAAATGCATCTACACTACATATAAGCAGGGGAGCAAGCCACCTTGCACCCTCCACCCCCCTACTTATATATTCTAACTCAGAGATTGCACAAACAGAAACACAAACTAAACTCACACATACACATCTTACAGTCCCTCACACACACATGACAGTCACAACACACACTAAAGCCCCTAATCAACACACTTACACACACAAAGTTACCTAAATTCAACCCAAACATCCACAGACCGCACCAGCGGAAACAAAAATTCAACATCTCTGTGCTTCGGGATTTTGAATTTCACGCTTCTACCGGTTTCGGAACTTTGAGTTTTCAGGATTGTGATATCGAAATACTGAAATTTGGGATTTCAGTATTTTGAAATTACAAAGTGGACCCATATATAGATATATATATATATATATATATATATATATATATATATATATATAGATATAGATATATAGATTAGATATATATATATATATATATATATATATATATAAAATATAGATATAGATATATGTATGTATGTGTAAATATATAGGATAGGATGGGATGGGAGGGAAGCAGTATGGAATAAGGGTGTCTAACGTGATGAGTAGGCATGGAACCAGTGATTCAGGAAGCACTTTGACCAGGGACAGTTGTCAGTAAGCATTGTTCTGAAAAATGATTCAGGCAGAACAGCACTGCACTGACATTAGGAGAAAAACCCTGTTTGTGTTAGAATGTTTCTTGTTGGCTAGGAAGTGTCTAGATAGTCAAGAAAATGCTCATGTGTTTGTCAGTAGGGATAGCTGTAAGTGCTCCAAATAATTCCTGACTGCTGAAGCACATAATATGCACCTATAGCTGTATAATTCACCTTGTGTGCTGTACTAGGCTGTTCTGTTAATCTGTTCTGCATTTTGTGTGTAGTTTAGTTGACAAGCATGTTTTGACTCACATTGCCATCGATGAGCTGTTTGACTTTTATCTCCAGATCCATTTTGTTTTCTTATTATTTTATTCATCTCTCTTGAAGGTACAGCTTAGAAGCCAAGAACTTGGTAAGAAGTGGTCTATCGCTGGCAACAGTCATGACTGATGAAAGAATCACTCATTCCTTGTAAAGTTTTTAGGCAGTTTTGTGCCTCCCCTACTTTCCATAATGCTGTTTGGCTTCCATTTCGCTAATTCTTCATTGTTGTATGCCAAATTAAGACAGAAGGAAGCATTTATTCTGGCATAAAGCTTTATTTTTGTTATTTTTTTTACATCAACTTCACTACTCTCACAGCTCTTACAGTTTGCTACATTCTGTCAGGTAACCATTTCTCTAACCTTTCAGTACACTTTTTCTTGTTTTTTTTTTCTCATTTCCAGCCCCTAGTGGCATGTTTGCCCAGTGGTACTCAACCTTCGGACACTGCACCAAAACCTCTGTTTAAAAATTGTTCCAAAGGTGGGCATATTGTACCTAGCAGTGGACAGTAACAAGGTGTTATCCATCTCATGCTCAACTCTTTTTCCTGTTTGCTGACGTTTTAATATGATGACATGGAAACATTGACAATAAGCCGAATGCTTCTTCACATATCAACAGGAGTTTCAGTGAAAATAAAAAGATCAAAGAACATTTGCTAAAACTCCTTTTGCCAGTAGTGGAGTTTTCCTCTCTCTCTCTCTACCATTTTCTGACCTTAGAATTGGTATATATAAGCTTGAGGGGGGTTCCCTCGAAATAGAGGATGCAGGGGTGCTCCTCCCCCAGAAACAAAAACAAAAAAACTGAGCTCCTTGGGGGTTTACTGAAAGTAGTTTTGACAATTGTTTTTTTTTTGAGTTTTTTATATCCACCCAAACTGCTTTTCTTGATTCATTATGAATCCTTACACAGTGCACTGTCCTACATGCTACAACAGCCCAGCTATGACTAGAACAATGAGCCAGGACCTTCTGTGTCTCTCCAGAAAGAGATCCCTTAAGCATCTTAAAGTTATGCTGAAATGGCCACTGGAACTTATTCTTCCAGTTATTCCACTTTGACACTTCAGGTAGTTTGGGAAGAAAAGTTTCCAACTAGTTTATGAATATTCTGTACTGTAATATGAGCCAATTACATCACAGAATGTGGTGTAAATCATAATTGACTGCCAGCAAACAAGACACCTCTTGTACCATCCCTGCTATGGTCGCAGGATATAATGTGCTACATTTCACGTGAATGAAATAAAATTGATCCTTAAATTGCAAAGGAAGAGGGCAAAAATAAAGATATAATTAAAAACCTAGGGATAAACTTTGTAATATTAGCTGTAATATATATTTTTTCAGAAAACGTTATACATAAGTATCTGTTATCTGTTAAAAAGTATAGTTAATTTAAAAAAGTAAATTAAAATGTAATTTGTGAAATTTTAGAATGAAAGTAATACATACTGGACATGCACTAGAAAAACCAGTTCCAGCACAGATATGAGATTCTGTCGCGTCTTTATGCCAGTAGTCTTTCCGACTGCACGTCTTGTGGTCCACCAAGGGCAGTACTGCCTGCTGGAGTTTATCAGCAAGTGGTCGGCCATCTACAAGAAATAAACAAATAAATAAAATAAATAATAAGAATAGGAATAGTCATGAAGACACACAGCTGATTAATTTATGGAGCAATCATTACCAACAGTCACTTTTTTCACTGCTTAGTCATGTGAGCATGGAATTATTTGTCTTTATTCTTGTCTATAATACCCAAAGCTCTTTTCAGAATAAAAACCTCTGATGAATATATTTTTGCTCATTTAACTTTGACATAAATGTGCAATATCAGTTATGCTAGCAGGCTGGCTGAAAAAGATCCGTGGTGTGTCACTGCATTCACCAGATTTCAGTCAATCAGTCAATCAATCAATCAATCAATAAATAAATATGTTGTGATGTAGTATTAGTTTCAGCTGTCTGTTTCTTGATGTTAGTTGCTGATATCTTGCTTTTAGCTCATAATAACAGAGAACTACTTGGGATCAGACCCCTCAATATTGCTGCTTCTTTATTAGATGCTAAAAGTGGAAAATGTATTTCTTAATCATGAGATTTTTCTGGACAGATTTTTTTCCCATCTGCCCAGTGCCAATGACTGTATTCATTTTATTTTGAAAATAGTGTTTCACAATATGATGCAGTGGTTTGCTATTGCTTCTTTTAATTTTAGGGTGTTTCACTATAACATGAATATTTACAAGAAAGATTTTCCCAACAGCTCTAAGATGTTTGTCATTTTTTTCATCTATTTTAGGACACAAGTATCAGAATCAGGACTATGTGTGAAAAACGAAACAGACTGGAGTCATCTCTGTGGGGTAAGGGAAAAAAAAACCCTGACTGCAATGTAAACCACCTCAATTTGAGTAGCAGCCTTGGTGCTAAAAAAGCTAGTCAGGGAACGCTGTTATTGAAGTAGCCAATATCAGCTCTTTAGGGAGAGGGTGGTAATGTGGTCTGTTATGGTACTGGAATGGTGCTTTGTACAACTTGACCTGATGGTACTCCTGTAGGTGGAATCAGTGAATGTCCTGGAATGTATTATGTTCTAATGAGCAGTAAGCCTACCTGAAGATGCTCAGTTGTACCATTCATTTCTCCCTAGAGGTGACAACCCTACAGTCCACTTGTCTCTTACTGACATTCCCCTTACATGCCCCTTGACACTTGAGGGATGGCGTGCAATGGACTTTCATGAGGGGTGTTGTTCATTTTCCTGAGTGATATAAGTCTTATATGTTCCTGCCCCTTGCAGTAAGTGTCTCTATATGATATCCAGGTGCCCAGCAAGGATACTGATAATAAAGTATGAACCCCTACCATGTTTGCCCAGTACTCTACCACCTCACACAGCACAAGGAGTCCCAAAGTCAAGGCTGGCATCTATCCAACCAAACATTATACTTATAAGTGACTTCACTGTAAGGCATACCTATGTACCTCTAACCAGGTTGAGCAAGGAAAGAATGACAGTTATTTGCTTGTCTGGCACCAGGATCCATCAAATCACACATTACATAAGTCTTTATACAACATGTACCAGTGTAACTCTGTCATAGTACATGTGAGTGTTAATGACTTGAGCTGTACCTCCCTTGACTATATGAAGACAGACATGATGGAGCTGTCAGACGAGGTGTCCCAGGCAGGTATAAAGCTAGCACTGGGCAGCATTCTACATTTTCCAAGCATGATGCTATAATGTGAGCAAAAAATAACTGACTTCAGTAATAGTCTAAGTTTTTGGTGTCATTCAAAGGAGGGTCCAGTATTTGTCAGCGTGGGAGGATATGATCAACAGACCATGTTGCTTCACCAGGAATGTTCTGTTCTGCACTGTGTAGGATTTTAATTACTGGCAAAGACATTGTCTACCAACATAGTGCTTTTTTAAGCAATGCCAAACTGATACAAATACCAACAAAGTTCACTGTACATTCATTTTCTCTGGTCACAACTAAAGCAATAATTCATCAGTCTACCATGGCAGTTTCACATCACACATGATCATTACTTGCTTGTACCCTTTTGAGCTTCTGTGTGTATTATGTAGTCCATCTACTTCTCCAAAGCAGCATGTGATAGCTTAAAGACCATATCAGACCACATGTCTACTCCTAAACCTTCTTCTTCTTTTTCTTCTTTTAGTACTTGCCTCACCTAATCTAATACAGCCCTCCCTTATTTATAGGTACGTACTAGGCTATCGGCTAGCCAACAAGGTTCCCTGGCTTACGCCATCCAATAATGTTATTTTCCTGTGCCTCTGTCGAGCAGAGCCACAGAAGTGATCCCTGGGGTGTATTTCCTATTTCCCATCCACTTATATGGTATTAAATACACCAGTATTCGAAGTATTCGAACCCAGTACCATTTGGCCCAACAAGGAATGTATCAGTGCATTAACACGCACTGCCACAGAGTACTTTACAATTAATCCTTGCCCAAATATATTCTTAAATAAAAATTAATTAAAATTTTAACTTAAACTGTGTACATTTTAAAGTTTCATGCACACGTGCACGCGCCCACAAACACCACACACACACACACACACATATATATATATATATATATATATATATATATATATATATATACACATATATGTATATATATATATATATATATATATATATATATATATATATATATATATATATATATATATACAAATATGTATATATATATATATATATATATATATATATATATATGGGTCTACTTCATATCCGCAAAAAACACATAATCGAATTACATATCATCAAGGCGATGGGTTGCAGAGTTTAGGCTATTAGTAAATATGATAAAGAGAAGGGGGGCCAAGTATGGATCCTTGGGGTACTCCAATGTATACAGGCAGTAGAGGGGAGAGATTGTTTACCCATTTAGTAGCCAGTTGACAGTTTGATAGGTAACTGTGAAACCATGTTAAGGATGATGAACTGAGATTGTATGAAGCATGCTTGTTGAGTAGTAGTTGGTGGTAAATGGTGTCAAAGGCTTTTGACATGTCCAGGGGGATTGCTGAGACTAGATGTCCTTTGTTCATAAGGTGATGAATGGAGTTGGTGAAGGATATTAAGGTTGTGTTAGTACTATGCTTGGGATGAAAGCTGTGCTAGGTGTTGGCTAGGAGATTATTAGAAGTAAGGTGATTTAGGAGTTGTTGCTGAATACATTTCTATAGGATTTTAGCTATGGGTGGGAGGATAGCAATGGTGTGGTAGTTAGAGATATGTCTAGAGGGTCTAACCTTGTGAAGGGGGATGATGTTAGAGATTTTCCACAGGTGAGGCACATATTGTTTGGAGATAGAATGATTGATTAGTATAGAGATCGGACAGGTGATGGATGGAGCTGCTATTTTTAGGAATTCATTTGGTAGTTGGTTGGTGGCAAGGCAGCAGGGTTTTAGTTTGCTTAGGAGATTCTTAATGTAAGATGTTTGAATAGGTTTAAATGAAAAGTATTTAGTAGTACTCAAGGCAGGGGAGGTGACTGAGAGTAGTTGATGTTGGTGGCTATCTAAGAGGCAGGTGACCGAGTTAATAAAGTAAGAGTTGAACTGTGAGGCTAAGGGTTCAGAGCTACTGGATGTGGAAAGAGTGGGGGTGGAGGGTTTTCCAGGGTTGAGGAGGTAGCTGATTGTTTGCCAGAATTTTTGAAGGGTTATGTAAGAACTTTTGTTGAGAGGTTTGGAATTAGTGTTTTTTTATCATTGTTTATTTTTCTCTTAGGTTTCTTAGTTGTTGATAAGCGGTGAGATCAGTTTTATTTTTGGTGAATAGGTACAGGGTTCTGGCTTTATCCCTTTGTTTACTTAATAGTTTAGTATCATGAGCAAACCATGGTAACTGTTTTGATTTGGTGCAAATTTTTCTGGTCGAGGCAAGACTATTTAAGATGTTCAGAAATTTGTTGTTAAAGAATTCTACTGCAAGGTCCAGTTGTAGGTTATTTAATCCAGACCAATCACAACTTTGTAGTAATAAATGAAATCAGTCAGAGTAGAAGTGTTTCTTACTAAGGATGTATTTGAAGGGACTGTAGGATTTAGTTAGAGTTCTTTTTCTAAGTAGAAATGTAGGGGCATGGTCACTAAGGTTGATAGGTATGCATCTGGATTGGTAACCCAGGTTTGACCTGTTAGTTAATATCCAGTCAAGCAATGACTCTTTTTTTAGAGTGTTTGTCAGTGTGAGTGGGACAGTTTATAATTTGGGAAAAATTGTACAGGTTGTTAAAATTGGAGGAGCAGTTAGAGAAGCAGGAGAGCCCGTCCAGATTAAAGTCACCTAAGATGATAGTTTCTTGATTGAATGTGGAGGCAGACCAAGAGAAGAGGAGTTCTATGCTATGAAGATTGGTGCCAGGGGGCAGATAGGCAGTGATGATAACCATGGTTTTGTGAGGATTTATTTGCAGGCAGGTGATGAGAATTTCTGCATTGGGGGTGTCTGGTGTTGTACAGTTTAGTTTTTCTAGTTCTAGGGAGTCTTTAAACATAACTGCTACTCCACTACCTCTTTTGCTTAGTCTATCTCGTCAATTAATATTAGAACTGTTGTATGTAGTTTCAGAGTCTTTGATGTTGGGTTTTAAGCAGGTGTCTGTAACAACAGCTATGTCAGGACAGCAGGTGTCCAGGATAGCATGAAATTCAGTAATTTTATTTACCAGGCTTCGGAGACTGAAATTAGTTATTAGTAGGTCAGAATTTGAAGTAGTTGGTATGTGCCTCAGTTCCAGAGAGGGTTTGGTTAGGAGAATTTATATGAGAGTGTGGGAGGTGCAGTTGAGTTGGAGGTAAATCATTGTTTGGGCCTGGGTTGGGATGATGTTAGCCTGTAGTTTAATATATGTAAAGGAGTGCAGTAGAAGTTTTTTTAGTTTGGTGATAGTCAGATGGATCCTGAAAGTGGGTGGCTGAGAGTTTGAGGACTGAATATGTTTGAAAGCATAAAGAAAAGAGTTGGAAGAATTGTATAGTTGTGGGAAGATGTAAGTAAAAGGTTTAAGTGGGGTAATGAGTAGAAGAGCTTGAGCGGGGGGTGGTAGTACATTCTATCATTGTGGAGGTCAGAGGCACTATAGGTTCAGTAGAGAAGGCACAATAGAATGGAGTGGTAGTAAACAGAGTGGTGGGTTGCATAATTGGAGTAGGTACAGAGAGATAAAATGTTGATCAATTTGGGGAGGGTTGGAATTAATAGAAGTTGGAGACTTTTGATTATGTAGATATAGGGAGGTCATGAGAGTTGAAACAGGAGTAGTGGTAGGGGTGCAGGTGGGTGGGGCAGAGACAGTGAGTGGAGAAAGTAGGAAAGGGGTATGGTTTGTAAGTATAAATCTAAGGAAGGACAGGAGGGTGGGAATGGGGGTAGGGTATGGGAGTGGAGTGAGCACAAGTATAGCAAGGGCAAACGGAGCAGTTTGGAACTTGGCTGAAAAGACTGCAAAAGAAAACAGTCAGCTACTGCTCCTTACAACAGGTCAGAGCCTGAGTATAGGTTAACACCTAACAGCTTTTGATTTCTAGTCATGTTAGTCCTCTAAGGCTTTATTGTTTGAAATTGACTTAGTGTACTAATAAAACAATAGACATAAAATGTCTTAGGAGGTGTGGAGTAGTTATTGGGGGAGATGGGAATCCTGCAAGGTGAACCTTTTTGGTGTGTGAGCCACTGACCAGGTATGTATAGGCATAAACAGAGTAATATACAGTGTTTAGGAACTAAAACACAGAAATATGGGAAATATACACTGCATAAAATATATAAATCTCAAGAGTTTGTTTGCAGGGTCATTGACTTAGGTGGTTAAGCACTTCCATTTCAGAAAGGGAACAGAGAAACACAGTCAGTCTGTGTTTTCAGAAGGGTACAGTGAAGAAAGAAGAGAAAAAGAGAGGTATTAAAATGAAATTAAAAACACTCAGAGGGAAATATAAAAGAAAGTGAGTAATGGAGAGGATGTATAATGGGTGGGGGTTAATAGCAACCTAATGAGAAAGAAAAACAGAACCATTTAGTAAATATATGTTACAGGCAAGAGCAGATACAGTTAAACAGTTAAAACATTTCCACACTTAAGTACATACACTGTAAAGGCTTGCTATGGTTGTCGCAACAATGGACGAATAGCAAACCACCAGTTATACAGAAGTAAGGAAATAACACTTTGAGAAACTCCATATCCATCCAGCTACTTCAGTATGTACAAATGACACCAAAACACTGCAGCTAATTCAAGATTAGGCATACACATGAGAAATCTGCATTCAACGTACATTAGCAACAAAAGAAAAAAATATATACATTGTTCCATGTAAATTTGAAAATACATTTCTTCTTTAAAACTGCCTACAAAATCTGTTTATACTAACTTAAAAATGATTTTTATTATATAACCACATGTTTGGAGGAAAATAAGATCTATGTGGCAAGTTGTGATCAAATAAAATAAGAAAGGCAGCAGCAAAAAAGGCTAATTGATGCAATGTCACATCTCTATCTATAACTGTGTAGAACTGAATTACTGTTTCTTGACCTAGTATTGACCTCAGGGTAGATGTACATTTTCATTTTGTGTATTGTTGTTCTCTAAGTGTGCATAATATACATAGTTATATATAGTGGAATATGCAACAGTGCTTGTCCTGTGCTTATTTTATGTGTGCATATAGGCCAATATATACTATTGCTGTACCCTCTATTTGTACTGAATTTAATAACTCTTCTTCAAGACAGCATTACAATTCTTTCACAGATGTATCAAATTCATCAGTGATGCCTTTTATGTATTATATTATATTATTTCTTTTCTTTGCACTCTTTGCATTCTTTGTTTTTGTTACTTTATACCCATGGACTGAGTCTGAAATTGGTCCACTGAGATGGGTGCTCTGTCTTAATAAACAAATTCAGTCAAGCCAAGCAAAAGGTGCATCCTTGATAAATGGAAATGTAGTACAGAAACAAAAAAGGCTTAACTAATGTAACATCACATTAGAGACATTACCTATCTCATATCTCTGTGCTAAATGTTCTGCACTACTTCTGGGAGTGCCACCTATCTAAAGCATTAAAAAATGTAGCTTTTATGGCTGTTAATCTTTAGAGTTCACTGGTTTATGCTCCAGTAATCAGCACAGTAATGGATAGACAATCACATGAATATGCAACTGTGGAAAAATACTGAAGTCAACATATTTTGTATTCTGTATTTAAAGGGTTAAGCAGAAAAATGTTCACTGCGTGCAAACTGAAATGTTCTGGAAAATGTTGATCACTGAGGAATGCAGGAGTTAATCTTAAACTGCTGATAAAGTTAATGGTGCAAGAATAACTGTGGTACTGGCTGGTAAAAACAAGTAATCAAACTATCAATTTTAATGAATGTTCTGTGTGCTACGTGTATGTACGTGCAGGAGGGTCTATATAAGGAGAACTCAAAGTACAAGTAACCAGACTGCTGGCATATTACTATCATGTAGCAGATCTCCATGCATGTAAAATAAAGCTGTTTTACTTGCTTACAAGAACTTGGTGTGATTCTTCCAGAATATGTTAGAAGAGTAAAATCTTTCGACATAACTGGCGCCAACGTTAGAGGCCCCTGCAGCCTTGAATCAAACAAAGAGAGGCTGAAAACCTGCGCAGGTGGAGAGAGATCAGGCTCTCCTCGAATGAAAGACCTCCAACTGAAACAGGTTGAAATTAGAGGCCAGTCACTCTTTCCAGATTCAATCCGTGAGGTGGCAGCGAAACAGGGCGGAGGAATCACAAAGGTAAGCAAAAAGAAAAGCTATTTTTTTTGTTGTTTCTGATTGGAATTTTTGTCTAAATTTTAAGGGACTAGTCAAGGGAGAAATTTAATTTTCTCAAAGTATAAGGAGTATATGTGAATAAATTCCATATACAAGAGATCTCAGGAACAGGAATAGTTTCTCGTAAGAGAAATGGGAACAGGAACCAGTTGCGTCAAAGGTGATGACATAACTAAAGATAAAAAGTTTATGTTTGATTTACACCCAAAGAACGTAAAATATTTAGATAAATGGAAAAAAGATCATGGGTTTAGTGGATGTTTAAATAAGTCAGAATGTCAAAATCTAGTAAGATCACTGTGCAAACAGGCAGGAAATAAGACAAGGAAGCAAAAGAAGGTAGGGATTCCCCAGGCACAGAAATGGCTGGAGGAAGCAAATAAAAGACATAGGGAACAAAATTTGAAAAAAGGGTGTGGTAATTCAAGTGAAAGAGATGTGCACTTTGTTAAAAAGGAAGATAGTAAAACTTCCAAGTGTGTAGAACCAGAATGAAGACTCTCTTAGATAAAATAGAAGAACATTGGAAGCCCAAGGCAGATTGGACTTGCATTAATCAATGCGTTCAATCAGATGACGAAACCGTAGACAATTATCTACATCGTCTCACACAATGTTTTGATGCTCATAGTGGGTTGATTAAGGCAGAAAATCAGGCAAATGACTCGCCCTATGAACAGCAACTGAAAAATGCATTCCTAAAGGGCTGCAAGACAGCCATTGGTAACTTTATACAAAAGCATATGCTCACACACAGGACAGCGCGTCTACAGCCCCTTATGGATTAGGCTAGACATGCTGAGAAATATCTGAAGGAAAAAAAGGATAAAAAGGCCCAGACTTTTACAGTTAGTGAAGATGGAACTTTAATGTTAGTTCAAGGTTCCGCAAATCGCGGAAGAGGGCGTGGCAGGGGAAGAGGACGAGGACGTGGAGGCATAAGTCATTCTGAGGATTTCGAGGGTAGGCAAAAGAGGGGGGAGTGTTTTAAGTGCGGTAAGAAAGGACATTTCGCCAGAGATTGCAGAGGACCGGAGAAACCGATGGTTGCGTCCGGTGGTACCGCATGACTATATGATGGTCAAGAAGACGTAGATGGAGGGTATGAGGAAGAAGAACAAAGTGAGAATGGGGAAGTAGGTACAAGTGAAGGCAATTGGTGGGAACAGGAAATGGCAAAAAAATGAGGAATATCAAATGGTAAATCTAACAGCACTAGCATCAACTATGCAATTGGAATCCCAACCAGTGCCAAACTTATTATGGTCGCAGGGTCAGCACGATATTGGACTGATTAGAATGGCAGGACAGGTAAAGATTACACCCAAGTCAGAATTTAGACCTCATAAACAGCAGTATCCCTTGAGCAGAAAGGCAGAGGAGGGCATTTTACCGGTAATCTCAGCACTTTTGAAAGCTGGAGTATTAATTCTGTGCACAGACTCACCGTGTAATACGCCCTTATTTCCAGTAAAAAAAAAAAAAAAAACGGATGGGACATGGAGGATGGTACAAGACTTACAGGCAATAAATGCCACAGTGGTACCTCGGGCCCCCATGGTCCCAGATCCGTCTATTCTGCTGAACGATATCCTTCCTACGGATAACTACTTTTCTGTAATTGATATCAGTAATGCCTTTTTCTCTATTCCCTTGCAGAAAGATAGTAGATTTTGGTTTGCATTTACGTTTATGGGCAAGCGTTATACCTATACCAGGTTACCGCAGGGACACTGCGAAAGTCCGACCATCTTCTCACAAGAGATGTCCACCAATTTGGCTCAGTTCCAACCCGCCCAAGGATGCCACCTACTGCTGTACGTGGATGATATCCTCCTGGCCGCGACTACGGAAGAACTCTGTAAGTCCGAGACTATTCAACTACTACACTTTCTGGCACACGAAGGACATAAGGTAAATAAGTCTAAGTTACAATTTTGTAAATTAGAAGTATGTTACCTGGGTTATACTATCTCTGGGAAGGGCAGGTAATTAGATGACAGCAGAAAGAATGCTATTTTACAAGCCCGCATGCCAACTACAAAAAAAAAGAAATGATGTCCTTTTTAGGCATTACGAACTTCTGTTGTAGTTGGATTCCCAACTACGCCGAAGTGCACCCGCTATCAAACTTAATTTTTGCAATACCGATGGCGGCAAAAGATTTGCTGCACTGGACAGACAAGGCAGTACAGGCATTTACTAGGATCAAGCAACTGATGGCTGGGTCAGCAACATTGGGGTTTACAGATTACAGTAAGACCTTTATGCAGACTGTAGATTGCAAGCAGGGATTTATGACATCTGTTTTAATGCAAATGTATGGAGATAAGTTAAGACCATTGGCATTTTACTCTAGCAAATTAGACTCAGTAGCACGAGCATTACCACACTGTGTGCAAGCAGTAATTGCAGCCGCTTTGGTGGTACAAGCGTCTGCCACGTTGGTATTGTTCCACGATCTTACGTTAAAAGTCCCGCACTCTGTAGCAGTCATCCTTCTGCAGGACAAGTTAACATTTCTGTCACCTAGCAGACATTTATCTTGTATGACTACGCTGTTATCGCAGCCACACATGACAATTGAGAGATGCACTACCTTAAATCCAGCGACATTGCTACCTGTTGCTGAAGACGGTATTCCGCATGTATGCTTAGATCTCATACATTCTAAAGTTCTACCAAGACCGGATCTTAAAGATCAACCCTTACTACATGCGGACTGGACACTGTTTGTAGATGGGTCAGCACGCAAAACAGAAACAGGCACCACGCAGGTAGGGTATGCAGTTACTACTGCAACTCAGATAATAGAGGCAAGACCACTCCCCGGGAACTTATCCGCTCAAGCAGCGGAACTGATTGCTGTGACAAGGGCATGTCTCCTTTCAGAGGACAGGAATGTCACTATCTATACGGATAGTCAATATGCCTTCTACGGTGCATGTGTTTGCTCAGCAATGGAAAAATAGGGGGATGGTTACAACCTCGGGGAAAGACATTATGCACAAAGACCTAATCCTTGAATTACTACAAGCCATCCAACGGCCACGGGGTTTGGCCATCTGTAAATGCGCTGCTCATACCCGTGCTAAGGACCCGGTATCACTTGGTAATGCCCTAGCAGACAAAGCAGCCAAAGAGGCAGCTATGTCCAGTACCTTTTCACTTGAAACCACACCTACAGAATTACAACCAACAGATAAATTTGATTTGCAAACCTTACAAGTCATGCAGGAACTTAGCACAGTACAGGAAAAACAACGCTGGACTAGGTATGGTGTTAGGCAGAACAAAGGAATCTATGTGGGACCGGATAATAAATATGTTTTGCCTACTAATCTTTTTAGGTATGCAGCACTAGTTGTGCATGGCCCTTCCCATTTGGGCCCTGCAGCTATGGTTAAAATTATCCACCGTACCTTTTGGACCAAGGGTTTTATTGCATATGCAAAACGTTTTTGTCTATCCTGCATAGTATGTGCTAAATACCACGGGGGAGGGGTCAGAGTTGCTCCGGCATCATTTCCAACACCCCCCCCTATCCTTTTCATACAATATGTATGGACTTCATCGAATGGACCCCGGCACAACTAAAGAAGTTTGTGTTAGTAATAGTAGATGCATTTACTAAGTGGGTTGAGGCTTTTCCGGTGACACATCCGGATGCTCAATCAGTGGCTAAAATTTTGGTCAATCACATCGTCCCGCACTTTGGACTTCCTACACGCATCTACTCTGACAACGGTATGCATTTTGTCAATCAGATCATACAGAAACTGTCTACAGTTTTCCAAATTGAATTGAAACACCATTGTGCCTACCACCCACAGTCAGCAGGGTTGGTGAAATGCCATAACGGCATTCTAAAAGGCAAGTTAAGAAAACTCATGGCCGAGACACATCAGTCTTGGATTACCTGTCTACCTCTAGCCCTCCTTTCCATGCGGACAACTCCCAACTCAAAAGGAGTCACCCCATTTGAGTTGTTGTATGGGAGACCTTATTACGTCCCGCAGTGGCAAAACTTGTTGCCTGCGGAACGTGAGGGGTGAGGAGTTAGCTGAGTACATGAGGAAAATGCTGACCAATTCTAACAGCTGTTTAACGAATGATTATTTTTCAGGTTCAAGAGACGACAAAATCACGGAAGTCATCGCAACTCCAATGGCAGTTCGGATTAAAGAAAGGTCCTCATGGATCCACCTAACACATTGTAAAACATTTTAAGTTAGATAAAAAATTGAATTCCCCTGAGGAACAAACAGATAGCAGTAACCATGAAGGACAATAATGAGAATAAGAGAAAATGGTTCTATTGCAATATTTTATTGTTTATAACTATTGTGATTGTAATATTTCTGTTTTGGCCATTTCTGTTTTTTTAATGAAGCTAGCCATTCAAAAAGAGACAAACACACCAGCTGGCATCCAAACTTTAATACATATCAAGCGATTAAATATGCATATGCATCCTCAATGAATGTCTCAAATTGTTGGGTATGTACTGCAATACCTACTGTATATAGTGGCTTAATGTTAGGGACAGCCCTCTGGGAACAAATGATACTTGGAATAATTTGTTGTTTGAAACCACAGAAGTACCACTGAGAGACAAGGTGGCGCTGCCTTTTCTGGGGTGCCAAAACGGAACAGTGTGTTTTCAAAAGATTGGGAAAGTTAAGGTGGGGCTGAGCCTATGTAATATGACAATAGTTCATAATTGTACCCTAGAAGGGCAGTGTGAGACCAAGTTTGGAGCTATAAAAAAAGACATCAATGTAAATGATACTAGTTTGGTTGAAAAAATGCTGTATGTATATGGCCTGTTATTTAAGGGGCTAAAGCCAAATGGGAGTTATGAATTTGCAACCAATATTACCATCAAAACAAATGATTGTTATTTTATTTGTGGTAGGAAAGCATATAAATGGTTACCATATGGTTGGTCAGGAAGTTGTTTTTTGGGATATCTGATACCAGGTATCAGATACGCAAATGTATTACCTCAAGATAAAATACGAAATGCACGTTCTCTTAATAAACCTATTAATCCGTAGGTAACATTGATGCGTCATGGATTTATCACCATGACTTGGCACACGTCAGCAGCAAAGGACTCTCACATATGGACCTAGGCGATGATGTAATTGCTTGGGCTGGTATTTTGCCAGCGTATGGGACAGTAAAATCCATCTGAGAACTGAGAAAACTGTCAAAACTGTTAGAGACTCTGAGTAATGTGACATTTTCAGTGCTAGAATTGGTGATGGGCATTGCGATGAGAACCGTAGTGTTGCAGAACCGTATGGCGCTCGATTTCACCCTAGCGGCGAAGGAAAAATAATTCAACAAGTTTTTGAACTGACTAAACCTGGTCCAAACCCCTTGACTGACTTTTTCCAAAACCTGTTTGGAAACTGGGGTTCTGTGTTGATGAACATTTTAATTGCTGTATGTGTTGGTGCAATCATATTTTTGCTGCTTGGCTGCTGTTGCATACCATGTATCAAAATGATAATATCGAAGGTTATCTCTGCCAATGCTACAAAAGCATATTTCTCTGATTATGAGAAGGTATACAACGTATCTGGGATTGTGTAAAATAAACAGTATACAAAATGTTGTAAGGGGGGAAATGTGGAAAAATACTGAAGTCAACATATTTTGTATTCTGTATTTAAAGGGTTAAGCAGAAAAATGTTCACTGCGTGCAAACTGAAATGTTCTGGAAAATGTTGATCACTGAGGAATGCAGGAGTTAATCTTAAACTGCTGATAAAGTTAATGGTGCAAGAATAACTGTGGTACTGGCTGGTAAAAACAAGTAATCAAACTATCAATTTTAATGAATGTTCTGTGTGCTACGTGTATGTACGTGCAGGAGGGTCTATATAAGGAGAACTCAAAGTACAAGTAACCAGACTGCTGGCATATTACTATCATGTAGCAGATCTCCATGCATGTAAAATAAAGCTGTTTTACTTGCTTACAAGAACTTGGTGTGATTCTTCCAGAATATGTTAGAAGAGTAAAATCTTTCGACAGCAACTAATTGCATACTTAAGCATAAACCTGGTGTCACATATATCTTAAGTATTTTTTCCAATCCTCTTGAATACATTTATGAAGGAAAGCATAGCTAAGCAAATCTTAACCAATGGCAAAAGAAAAAGTCCAGGGGATGTATAACGATTAAATTGTAAAGACTGAAGTCATAGATGCATAAATTTCAACATTCATAGACTGTCATATTTTTCTAGAATATGAAGCAGAGGCAAAAAATAACTATTGGAGATTGCTATTGTCCACAGCCAAAAAAAAATCATTAATTAGAACCCATGGTACAGTGATTAAACTGAAACATACCTTGGTCTGAGTGTATATCTGATTGCATTCATTAGAAGCTTTAGACATAAAATGAATAATAGGAGAGTTAATAGCAACTCTTACTTAACTCCTCTTCTTGATGGGAAGAACAGGGAGTGATTCAACATGCACTGCTTTCTTCTGAGATGAGTGGGCATTAAGGAAATTATTTTCATCTTGTATTTAGGCAGCATGTTTGCAAAGGCTTGTGCTCAGTTTACATGAGCTGCTCTAGGATTGGTGTGCTCTCTTTTATCTCTGGAGTAAATCCAAATGAAATCCAAGGCATACTTTGAAATCTACAGAAAAACAAGTATTTTTATTCACTCTGCTGCACTTTTAAACTCTGCATTACTGAATTGCCAACTATGTTTAGCTATTTTTAGCCATTTTAACTGTTATGCTGTTTCACTGTTTCAACTGTTTGCTGTTTGAGACTGTTTTTCCTGGATTTTTTATTTTCTAGTACTTGTGCATTTTATAGCATAGGCTAGATTCAGATTTTCTGAATCTAGACTGTTTGGTATTGTCTGAGCATTAAATCCAGCCATCTTACATTAAGAAGGCCCCCTGCATCCTTGTGGCAAAAGAGTGTAGCAAAAGACCCATCTGAGTTGGAGATTGTTGGAATAAGGATCAGTATTGAGCATTTCCATTGACCAGCTTGTTTGAAAATTACTTAACGTGTTTTATAAAAGGGTTCTCACAGTTGCTACATAAGCCCTGTGTTTGTGAGGGTTTGCACCTGTTTTATCACATCTCCACAGAGTTTGGCGACCAGCCACTCCTCTACTGTCTTCATTTGAGCAATCTAAGGCATCTGTTTGCATGCAGCGCAGTTTAACGCAGCACCGTTCAGTGAAGGTAACCATTGGCGGTTAGAGATGCAAAAGTTAAAATAGATTTATTTTCCCTTAGAGGCTGTCCATGCTCCAACTGAGGAGTCCCTTAAATTGCGCTTAACTGCCAGAGAGCACCAATTGGGCTTTCTACAGCATTTTCCACTTTAACTGAAATCTCCTAATCCCTAATAGTCTTGTACCCATTGAGAACCCCAATAGTATAGACCCGGCATTAAGCCCCCAATTAAACCACATCCTTCCTCCTTAAAGTAAGCAAATTTCATCTAGTATTATGGATGGTCAATTCTCCTCTGTTTCTTTTGCCACCCTGATTGACATGGGTATCCTGAAGCAGTGCAGCAATTGCCTCCTGTACACTGACAACCCACTATTTCTAAACCACTCAAGCTCAATTTGTGAGAGATGCATATATATTAATAATTTGGAATCCTTGCTCTCTCATTCACAGTACAGTGACACTGAACAGGTTATCAAACTACATACTACACCTCATGCACAAACCACGCTTTCAACACATAAACCATCATACGAGGAGGTACTCACCAGTAATTAACTTAAACACCAGAGACCTCTTAAACACAAACATGCTACACCTAATACAATACCTACAGCACTCAATACACATAAATCCACAAGCACAAGTGTCTGAACAAACAAGCCCCTAAGGCAAAGTACATATAAACCAAAATGTTTGGTCATAGGTGACTCTGTAGTGAGACAAACAGATGTCCCACTCACCAGGCTGAACAAGGAGAAGGTTCTGGTCAGCTGTTTGTCGGGTGCCAGGATCCGCCGGATCACACACATGCTCAAGTAGCTCCACAACAAGTACCGTTATGACTCTGTCATAGCTCGTGTTGGTGTGAATGACTTGAGATATACCTCACTGGACTATATGAAGAGAGACATGACTGAGCTCTCTGAATATGGGTCTCAGTTAGGTATGTCCCTAGCCTTGAACAGCATACTCCCTTCACCTAAGATGATACCACACAATATAAACAAAAAATCATTGACTGCAACAACTGCCTTAGTTTCTGATGTCATTCTAAGGGGATCCAGTGCCTGTCAGCTTGGGATGAAATGGTAGACAGGCCATGCTGCTTTGCCAGAGATGGTCTTCATCTGTCTCCTCTGGGATTTTGGTTACTGGCTAAGGCTCTTACCTCCCCCATAGTGGCTTTTTTAGGCAATATCACAACAACAAAATTCCTGATGTAAAAATATCTTCAAAAAGCAGCCTCAAGGTTATGCTGTTAATGCTAGGAGTCTAAATCTAAAACTGTTCTCACTGGAAGCAGCCCTCACCTTAGAAGATGCTGACATCAGTGCAGTCACAGAGACTGGGTTTAAGGCTGTGGAAAGCACTCTGGCCATACCGTGTTATAATGACTTCCACACACTTAGACCATAAACTGAAAGGGTAAAACCTAAAGTAGGCAGAGTATCAACATTCATCAAAGATAAATACACCTCTAGATTAGTTAAACAAAATGATTCGCTTGAACTTGAAGAGGGGTTGGAAGGGTGGCCTAATGGTTAAGGTGTTTGCCTTGCAAACACAAGGTGCAGGGTTTGAGTCTCACAAGGGATAATTGGCTAGGCTTACAATGGCTCGCAAAGGCAGTTAGCTTAGTACTAATCTATGAACCTATGAACTAATCCAGGTCCAGCTGATTGTAGATAAGACCCTTCTCCAAGTTACTGCCAGTTATAGGACCCCCTCCATGATCCAGGATACCTACACTGCAACTTGGATCTACTTGAATTGCTCAAGATACAAGCAAACACCCTGGTTTTAGGCAACTTTAACTACCCATCCAGAGACTGGGTAAATTATATATGTACTAACACACTTGCCAAAAGGTACTTGGACTTCATCATCTCCAATGCCATGGACCAGTTGGTTGACAACCCTACGAGGGGTCCAAACAGTTGAGATCTGGTGCTCACTAACATGAGTGATCTTTGCATTACCCCATGTGTGCGGCCGTCCCTAGTGAGGTCAGATCATAAATCAGTCTCATTAGAAGTAACAATAACATCTGACCACCCCCAATCACTGCAGCTAGACTAAAAAAAATTCTCCAAAGCCAGTTACAATCTAATATGTGATGGCATTAATAACTTCATAGCCCCCGCCCTCATTGATGGCATGGACTCCTATACTGGGATTTACACCAATGCCTTGTAGAAGCATCTATACAAATGTATTGACATAGCCGTACCTGATAGGATCAAACCAAGATCCTCAAGAAAGAACAAGCCTGCCTGGTGGACATCTGCCATTAACAGGTTATGTAATAAGAGAACAAAACTTTCTGTCCAAGAGCAGGAAAAAATGGTCTCTGAATTGGAAACATTCTCTCCTTGACTTAAACAAGCAAATAAGACTCCTTGTAAGGCATTCTAAAGCTAACTATGAATGCAAATTAGCCTCCTTTGCTAAGGATAACCATAAGGCCTTCTTTAGCTACATCAGAAACCTTAAAGGTCTGTGCAGAATTGGTTGTTAATGTCACCACATATACTGAAGCTGCAGAAATAGCCAAACTGCTAGCTGACAGGTTCAGTGAAAGCTTCTTCCTCTTTCTCTGCCACATATCCCCCAAAGCATCCCTACCACTTCCCTCTTCCTAGTTTCTCCAAGCAGCAGGTCATAAATGCTCTCCCTGAAGCCGAAACTACAGCCTCTGTGGGACCTGATAATATCCCAGGCTGCTTTCTAAATGGATTAAAACAGGAACTAGCTGCACCGCTGGGTACTCTTTTTAACCACAGTCTAAGCACTGGTTTTGTGCCTGCTGAATGGAAAACAGTGACCGTCATCCTGTTACATAAAGGAGGCACTTCCACTGACCCTGGGAACTATAGACCCATAAGCCTGGCCAGTCTCATCTTTAAGGCTATGGTAAGAATAATCATGGGCCTTATCATCAAAGATATAGGAGACCTCCAAATGTTTGACCTGACCCAGTCTGGCTTCATTAAAGAGAGATCCTGCCTCTTGAACTTGGCGGACTTCTTTGAGACAGTTACTAAAGCCCTGAATGCAGGCAAATATGTGCAAATGGCATACCTGGACTGGGCCAAGGCCTTTGATAGTATTTTCCACCCAGGTATCATTTTTAAACTCACCCAACTGGAGATCAACCCATATATTGTCAGGCTGGTTGCAAACTGGCTTAGCAATTGAATGTATACAGTCAAAATAGGTGGCACTACCTCCACCAATAGAGCCGTAACCAGTGGCATTTCACACGGAACTGTGCTGGGGCCCCTATTGTTTGGAATCAACTTCTCAGATGTACAGGCTAAAACAAAAGGCCTATGGCTGATAAAGTTTGCTAAAGATTGCAGATTGGGTGCAGTCATTGAGTCCCCAATGATGTCAACATCCTACAAGAGGGACTTACACTGACAAACGACTGGTGCCAAAGTCATGGGCTAAAACTCAATGCAAAAAAATGCATTATCAACCACTTTAGCAAGGGTAATGTCCCTGCAGATTACCACATTAATAACAACACCCTAAGCATGCAATAAGTGGTGACAGATTTGGGCACACAGTTTGACAGCAACCTTTCCTTTGACCACCACATCTCCACAGTGGTAAGAAAGTCTTTCTACATTGCCCACCTCATACGTAAGGGCATTTCATCCAGAGCAAGAGAGGTTATAACCCCCCTGTACTCCTCACTCATCAGGGCAATAATAGAATGCAATGCTACCTTTGGTATGTACCTTACCAGTCACCTACAGCAACTGGAAAGACCTCAGTCCTTTTCATCCTGCTCGTCTGATCCAACTGATGAGTCAGAATCCCATGCTACCCATAACCCTGGCTGATATCATGGCTAGAGAGTGTTAAAGAGAAAATAAGGGAGTATTTGGATAATATGCATGAGTTTGGGCAGTGAAGTGGTGCAGTGGTTAGTGTTGTTGCCTCACAGCAAAAGATTCTCTGGTTCAATTCTTGGCTGGGGTACCTTCTGTATGGAGTCTGCCTGTGTTCATGTGAGTTTCCTCTGGGTACTACTGTTTCCTCCCACATTCCAAAGACATGCATCTGGAGTGTTTCTTTCTGGGTGTCCATTGAAAATGGGCTCTGCCCCAGACAGACTTTCCCAGTAAACAAATGCTAACTAAAAATAAATAAATTATAAATGACTACTGTTAAGCAACTATTTTTTGATAACAATGCCTGAACACAAAAGCATGGGCATCAAAAAGTAGAAAAGGTTGTCGTCAAACTTAGGGAGCCTATGACAAGAAAAATTACAAGAGATCTTACAGCGGTATTAGAGAAATTATGGAAATTTTATGAAAATTTGTATAAAATCAAAGGAATGTAGAAACCAAGAAATAGGTCAAATGAAAATATTTAAGGAAGACTTAATTATGCCAAGATTAGAAGAAGACGAAGCTCAACATCTAATAGTTAAAACAGGGGGAGATGAGATAAAAATGGTGAGATATAATCAGTGTGCATGGAGGTCTCTAGTTAACAGATAGTATTCCTGCTGAAGTCTAGAAATTAGGAGGGAAGAAAGTTACAAAAAACTTGAGAGATTTTGTTGACTAGCATTTTAAAAGGAAGGGAAGCACCAGCATCTTGGAAGAAATCTATGGTGAGTGTACTACCCAAACAGGGTAAAGAGCCATTATACCCATTTCAATTTTAAGCCATGATTATAAAGTTCTTTATGTCTATACTAACTAAAAGAATGGGAATGGTGTTGCCAAAATGTATTAAATATGGATGAGTGTGGTTTTGCTGGGGGGGGGGGCATTTACAGCATTAAAAGAACAATGATGATCCAGAGGGAGGCAAAATGTAAGAAATACTGCTGTTGCTGGTGAGTCTTGATGCAAAGAAAGAATTTGACAAAATAGGTTGGGATTTTATGAGTACAGCAATGGAAGCATTTGCATTCTTAGACACAATAATGAGGTTATTTATGAGGATATATGAGGGATTGACTGGAAAAAATAAAGGCAGAGGGTTCCTGTCTGATAAGTTACCTTTAAAGTGAAGAACCAGGTGGGGGATTCCCCTTTCCCCTTTGTTATTTACTTTATATTCAGAGCAATTGGCAGAGAAAATAAAGAGACTCAGAAATTCAGTCATATAGTTGGTATGGTAATCAAGAAAAGTTTGCTTTATTTGCAAATGATACTATTTTGTATTTGATAAATTCAGAAAAGGACATTTCTGTGTTGTGGAACATTTTGACACAGTTTCAAGTTTTTTAGGGATATAAAATGAATGAAGATAAAACAAAGGCTATAGCCACAAATTATCTACCCACTCATTGAACTGGTTCAGCAATATTCATATTTATGGTGACAGAATAAGATAAAGTATTTAGGAGTATGAGTTAAAAAGGATTCTGTTTTAAAAAGTATTCTAAGAACTAAGACATTACAGGAATGGAAAGAGGAGATTTTGCCAAGAGGGGTAACTGCAAGTAGGTATACAGAAAATAGGCAAGATGGAACTGGAATTTAATTGGGAAAAATAGTAAAGGAACCAAGGTACTGGGAGCAAATAACTAGAGAATATAATTGCCCTTGCAAGCCATTTTTTAAGCCTAGCCAATTATCCCCTGTGAGATTCAAACCTTGTACCTTGTGTTTGTAAGGCAAACACCTTAACCATTAGTCCACCCTGAGTTAAGAGCAAAAGGTTTGGAATACAGGTTAGAGATTGCTTTCCCTAACTGGGATACATATCAGAGTATTGACAAAGGGAAAGGGACAGGGCAGTCCTAAGTGAAAGGCCTGTTCTGGTAGATTATTTAGTCAAATATAGAACAGAAGCTGCTGTTAACTAGGGGCAACTAGTAGGACATACAGAATATTGCATGATAACTACAGGAATGAATGAGAGAAGGTTAGAAAAGATTGGGAAGAGAGACAGGAAAAACAATTTGCAAGGGAACAATCAGGGACATATATATGGCTCCCAAGTATGCAACAAATTGCAGAAGGTTTAGAAATGTATTCTTGGAAGTGATTGCATAGGTATTTTTGTAGTTCAAGCAAACTTCAAAGAATCTTTCTGCAGGTACATAGCAAATGTTGGAGGTGTGATTGGAAAGAAAGAAGTAACTGGGAACATGTTTTTGGGAGTGTAACAAATTGGAAGATTTTAAAAATTCCCTACAAAGTTGCTATCAGAAATATTGGGGAAGCAAATGGCTGCAACTATTATTTATCATTATTTATTTATTTGACATTTGATGAGCAGGTTAGTCTGTCTGGGCAGCAAGCTCTTTTTCAGTGGAGGCCCAGGGAGAAAAGCTCCACATGTGATTACAAACAAGTAGTGGTAATAGGTACAAAGATACAGAAAATCATAAAAGTACAGTGGTACAAAATGAATAATCTAAAGGTCTACTCTAAGTGATGTAGTAAATTACAAAGATACACAAAGAACACTGTAATAGATATACAGAACATTTACATGAGAAATTATATACAATCATATACAACTGAAATCAAGCAGCACAACCCCTGTAGGTATGGGATGGGGTAAGAGTGGGAGACGAGGTGTAACAGCGACAGGACTGCGGGAATAGGGGAGTTAGTTACATAGGAATTTAGAGAGGAGGTAGGTAGGAATTAGTAGTAGGTGGTGAAGTGGTGAGGAGTTGAGATTTAGCTTGGGAGTAGATAAGACAGAAAAAGAGGATTTGGGTATGAGATGGCTGTGAGTGGTGAGGCACACACTAGGGGGTGGTTACTGAATTAGTTCCAAAAGAGGATATAAGACTAAGGAGGCAATTTTAGAGGGTGATTACAGTGACAGATCCAAGAATGGTTTAGATAGTTTTTGAGAGGAGCCTTGAATTTTTGTGAGTGGATAATTTTCCTGAGTTCTAAAGGACGTTTGTTCCAAGCTAGACCAGGGAAGTAGATGTACAGTTGTTAACCTAATTTGCTTTTGGGTTTGTAGATTTGGAGCAGGTTCTGGCCAGAGACAGAGAAACATTAGAAGGGTATACAGGGAGATGAGAGAGGCAATATCTGGGCAGGAGGTGGGCTGGTACAGTAAGGCATGTATAATTTGAACTTGGGTTAAGAGTAGTTGGTGAGGGAATTCTAGCCAGTTTAGTCTTTTGAGGGCAAGCCAATGGTGGGAGTTGTGGGGTTGACCTGTGGCAAAGTTGGCAGTTTTGTTATATGTTGATTCAAGTTTTGTTAGGAGGGAGGTCTGAAAATTGATGAGAATTTGAGACCCAAACAGTAGGTCTGGAAGTAGGTAAGCATGGGATAGGGAGATTTTGGATTTGGTGGTGAGAATGTTTTTGTTGCTGTAGAGATGTACTAATGTTTGGTGGGTTTTCTTAATGTTGTAGGTGACATGCAGATCAGATTTAAGTTGGTCGTCTATGCTGACTCCTAGCAGCTTAGTGTGAGACTCGACAAAGATAAGTGTATTGTTGCTTGAGGTGGTAGAGAAGGAGGATTTAAGATGGTTCGTAGTTTTGGGGTTAAAAGCAGACATTTAGTTTTTTAGGGTTTAAAATCAAGTGATTATTGGTGAGTCAGTTTTTAATTGACAAGAAGGATTTTTGACTGACAGTATTTAGTTCACAGAGAGAGTCAGCAGTGGTGATGACTGTGAAGTCATCTGCATTACTCTTTTAGCTGGGACACAGAATCTGATTTGCCAAGACATAGTAAGGACTTCTTAAGTTTAATTCTGTTGGCTGCCAAAAAAGCAATTACTAGAAAATGGAAATCAAATCTAAGCCAACTATATTTGAAGTACTGAAAATTGTAAGAGAGCAAAAAGTGGAACAGGATCTACAGAAAAGGGAAGGAGGAAATTACATAAAAATAAATGGAATTTTTGGGAATAATACATGCAGAATAATCATCAAGAGGAGGAATGAGGTTTAACGGAGGTTAGGAACTGAGCAACTTATGTAATGTTTGACTGAAAGTTAGACGTTATAAAGAAAAAAAACATATGTAATGTATAATGTGTGTGATCAGAAAAAATGTTAATATGGCTTGTTTTTTTTTCTACTAAAGGCATTTAACCAAAAAAAAAGGACTTTGTAGTCTGCAGAAATACTACTCAGAAATCTCCAAAAAACAGAACTCACAAACCATCCTCTTTCTCTTAACATATTCTCTAAAATATAAATTATCCAGCTGTAGGGATTTGAGTTTTGTTATTTTTGTCCAATAACTTGATTGCCTTAGCCAAACTTATTGTAACAGGTAACCGGTTCTATTATCATCAGCATCACCACTATTGAGGTTTGAAAAAGAACTTGGACATTCTATCCATTTGTCCAAATCTACCTGTAAGTCAGTCTCATCCTGTGGTACATTGCAATTGATTCAATCATCTTTTGAATATGGATCTCATTCCAAGCCACTGGTAGTAGAAGATAACTTCTGTTTTTTTTCCCTCCCTAATGAATTCTTTCATTTGATCTGGACTAGCTAGTACTATACTGATTATTGAAACACTTAATTGTGATAAATAGGCCAGCAATTGCTCTGCTATATCTGCTGGTAAATTAATTGTGTCTGAACTATCAATTTGGGAGGAGAAAAGCTCCTGGGATGATGTCCCTGGTGATAATTGTATATTCAAACTTAGAATAAAGAAACAACAAACAGTCCATGTGGTAGTCGGTGTAAATTTCAAACAATTAGAAAAAACTACAAACACTAACAAAATTCCCTCTAAGGAATTATTGCCAAATTAAATGTGAATGTTTATTATGCACTTATCAGAATAAACAATTCCAAAGCTTCTAAGTGGGCTAAACTGACAAAGAATTGGATTACAAGGATTTAAGAACTGATATTACAAGCATATTATCTATTTTAGGATATAGTGAGAACAGTTTACTATTGAAATCTGGAAACTGCATTCATCACCCGATGAAATAGCCTCACTGTAAAGTGGAGATTCGTAATCTTAAACAGGCAAAACATTTTAAATTATTTCACCACCACCCGTAATTCGACATAGCTGTAGGTGATATCAGTCACCCAAGCTACGCAGGAGAACTGACTATTAGACTGTCAAATCAACGGCACATACTTTTTACTGTTTTGCAGGGGGCAAGCTCCCTTCCCCCTGTGGGGGCCTACTCCCTCTGCACCCTCTGCAAATTATATATACTAACTCCGAGATCACACTAAAGTGAGTAAATAGATAATTTCCCTGTTCCTCACCATACCACGATCTCCACTCACAATACTGAACTCAGACTACCGAATTACACTGCACATTCAGTATTGTGTATTCATAGTATTCTGGTCCGGCATTGTGCCTTCTTGAAAAGTGCCTTTCAACCAGTTGACATTCAATCAATGGCACTACATGATTTCAATAGTAAACCAGTGAGAATAATGCGTTTTGTAAACACTCCATTATTGCAGAGATTTTTAAAGGACTGTTTTTTATATTACAGAAAGTGGATAAATGTCTGAAAAGTGACTGGTGGGAAAATGTACTGGCTTATAAGGAGGTGCTGTGGCAAATCAAATAAAATGCTATTTGTACTCCATGTTTGAATGAGGGCATTTCCCTTGGATGTGACTTAAATATGAGGGTGCAAAATTATATCTTAGCGCAATTGTTTTATTAAACAGATATTTATAATACATGTTTTTCTATGAAAATGTTTAACAAGTGAGTTTTTTTAAAACATTACTTGTGTAGAATTTTAAGTTGTAGTGATCACATTATTTTGTATGTTTGATGTCACATGACTTGGTGATGAGTATTTAAATGTTCACTTATGTTTGGAAATGTTTATTCTGATGACATCCTTCACTCTTTGGATGAAAGCACTTAACACACATTCAGACAGCAATTGGTGGTGGTTCCTTTGAGGGTATTTTTTGGTGTTTCTAGTTTTTTGAACATTGCATACAGTTATCTACAAAGATGAATGTATTATTCTTTATATTACCCCTCAACATCATGTATCTGAATATCATCTTGTAAGATATCATATGTAGGCCAAAAGTTCTAAGACAATGAACTTAACTTTTGACAGCTTGCTTAGACTATGTATGATTCCGTTCTTGTGGGAGATTTGCATTCTGCGTGACGCATGTTTCAAAATCATGGATATATTTAAATACTTGCATGTGACTAGACTTATTACTCTCTATGTGCAGCAAACCTTATTGGTGATTTATGTGACTTCACTTACAGCTTGACACAATGGCATCTGCCAAAACTTAAACAGATTATTGTGTATCTAGCTACAGAAGCATTTAAGCAGAATGTTTGCACACTTGTTAGAGTATTGTCTCTTCATCTTTGTTTGCTTCCACTGCCATTGGAAATGGAAAAAAATCAACAACATCTGCAGGACAGAGCAGTCAATTTTACTCTTATTGATGTCTGCAAATACAGATGCTCACTTCTCATTAAAATAACACATACACACACACACACACACACACACACACACACACACACACACACACACACACACACACACACACATGCACAAGTACATGAGCACACATAAATTGACAGTACTGTAGGTCATCCTAGATAATCTAATTCATTATGCAAGGCCTCTAAAAAAATGACAATGGAGTCCAGACTGCATGAGTACTAATGATGCCTCAGACTCACCCTTTCTTCTCCTAACCATCCCACGGATAAAATGTATCTCAGTAACTAAGCATTTTCTTTACTTGCCAGTTAGATCATGGCAGGTGACATGCTTTAAAAAATGCCAAAAATACATTTGGGAAGCAATAATCCCCATAAAAAGAGTATAATAATGGAATGGATGCACTACAAATGACAAATGTAAGAAAGATCCTTAGAGTACTTGTATGAAATGGTCTAAAGATATGCAGGCAATACACCTGAATGGCAAAGAATCAGGAGATGTACTGGCAGAAGAAGATCAGCATTAGAAAAGAATAGTTTGTATTCTATTAAAGACAACTTGTGGGAGCCCATCTTGAGTAGAAAATGCAAGTCTGAAGAATACATTTCCAGAAGGATAGTGACAGTTGAAGACACTGCAGACAAGAGTAACAGAAATGGTGCACAGTCTTCATCAAATGAAAAATGTAGAAAGAACTACAAAATATCAATATGGGCAGGCTTGTAAAAAGTAGGCAGAGGTGAGTATGGCAGGGATACTTAAAGACCTAAAGGAATGTGAAAAAGTCCAAGTAGGTACAATATTTGAAATAAAAGGATATAATGAGTGAAAGCACGATGGAGAGATGAAGATGCATTTGAAAGTGTTTTGCATGGAAAGAAGGATTGATGGTTGGAAAAGCCTTCCCGATGAAGTGATAGCATCAAAGACAATGACTAAATTCAAAAGCACACAGGATAAACATAAGGCATCTGCAAAGCTATATGGAAGTAAAAAGAAATAAGCTGCTGGTTAGGAAGAGTTTGAGTATGGCTAGAAAGCCATGAACGGCTACAATAGCTGTGCCAACAGTCTTTATTTGCCATTACATTTTGTGTTTCTGTATTTCTAGTGTACCATCCTAACTAATGATGGAGATGGTCCTGGCTAAGCAGTCACCGGTTCCTTGTGTGTTTACTTTGTGAAAAGAGTCACTGGTGATGTTTCTTAAATGAAAATGTTCTCTTCCAGTTGCTGTGATATATGTCAGTTCTCTTCCTGAGTACTGCTATGATATGCCCTCTTAATACTGCCCCCCCCCAAAAGACAGGGTAATCTAATAAGTGGGATGACTTGTTCTGTACTATATATCATTCAATGAACATTTATTAAAATGCTTAAAAACCTAAGCACTGTAGAATTAATAAAAGAAAATTAGGAAACATGAAACTCATAATAAACAAAAAGGAAAGTTTACAAATGAGCAAAGCCAACTTCACTTCAGTAAAATAAATTCAAGCCTTAGTCATATATATTGCATATCATAAATTTTTCATTCAGGTTTGTACTTAGTGTGTAATTATTTCACATCAATTTCATACAACACTAGATCTTCTCTTAAAAGTATTTCCTGAATCCAGATGTACCTATTTTCCTTATATACTATGAATACAGTTCATTTCTTTTCAGAGTAGAAATTAGTATTTTACTGTCATTTTTTGTAGTACTGGGTATGGCTTTATGTATTACAGCTTGCCCCTGTATCTGCTGCCTGTCCCTTCTGTTTTTCTAGGCTTTAATTTAAATTGTTTGTTTGTATGCAGTTAGTTAAATGTCTTGCCAGTAACTTGCCTTTAGCCTGGTCATGAATGAAAAAAATCTACTTGACCCATTCGCCTACACATTCAAGAATTTTAAGGAACATAAATAAATGATTTGTCCTTCATAGATATAATAACTATTACAACAGATTTGCACTGCTGTAAATGGGAATACTAATGCACTAGAGATGTCATTTGCTGTTTTCATATTACTATTAGTTAATATTGTTATGGTAGTAGGAAATCTTAATGACATGGAGGTACAAATCATGTAATTACAGAAATTATGGGTAGATTAGAGGAGGGACATTGCTCACAAAAACTGGTATACTGCTATGTGCCTCATTCCAAACCATGTAGTATGCATCGTCCTAAGTGCTGCATGATGCATTATATTTATTAAAATAATTACTGCAAGAGCTGGTGTTACAGCTGGGCAAGTTTGCAATAAAAAAGTTTCAGCTCCTTCTTGTGGAATAAGATATTCATCCTATGTAAACTACCACAACTGCTAGCAATTCACTTTGGGCCTGTAATTTGATAGCTTATAACTGCAAGAATTAAATATACTGAAGTTGTTTTTATGATGACTAGCATGTAAGGGATGCGTTTTCTTGATGCTTCCCCATTACATATTGGGGGGGTCACGTGTAAAAAGGAAAAAAAAATCGCAAGATCATCAGCAACTCATTCACAACTCAGATTAACAGTCCTCTAAATATTAAAATAGTCAAAACACAGAAAAATAAAAAAACTGACCACAAGTTGTAAAACTTAATCACTTACTTCCCAGGAGGCCCCATCCAGCAAGGACACACTTGTGATTTTTTTGCACAGTAAAACCATGAGGTGGCAAACAGGCCAGCTGTACATAATCATTCAGGACTACTTCATTCTTTAACTTCAGCAAGGCGATATCATATCTGAAATGTAGAAGACAATAGTAGATACGTCATTGCAAATTACAGGAAAAAGTGTCTTGAGTACCAGGAAGAGGATCATCATCATCTTTTACTCTGCTTGAGTTAGTGCTTAAACTAAATATTGTCCTCTTAGGTCAAAATATGAGACTCTGTTTAGGAGTTACTAATGTTATTCAGGGAAACTACCAGCCCATTCTGGGAATCTGCATCCATGAAACCTATCAAAAGATACTAACTCCATAACTGACTGAATACTACACCATATCATACCTAGTGTAATTCTACATTATGTTATGCCAGATTACAACAGCATTAACTGCATTGCCTGAAGTTAGTTGTTCCTTTGAGGTAACACATGCCAACATATCCAAATACAAGATAAATTACAGACAGATACTTTGTTGTACATAAGAAATGCAATGATACACCATACATCATTATTAAGAATCCACTAAGCATTATTATCATTTTAGAAGTAATTATAGAAACGTCTGTCAGAGCAAAAAAATGTTAATTGCCTAAGCTGTGTGGCTTATTCTAGCGTCCTTCAGTACTGGAATAAAATGCTACTGAACTGTGATACAAGAAAGAAAACGAATAAGGATGTTAAGCTTTGCTACTTCGTGCTTCCTGGCTAAAATTAATTTTGTCTGAAGGGTGTTTCATTTCAGAACTGCAATCTATGCGGATTTGTTTCCTCCTTAGAGTGAGCATGGAAATAATCGCATCACTTCATCTTTTATGCTTTTTTTAATGAAGGTCAGATTTAACATTGCAAGATGGAGCATCTCACTACCAAGATATGCCCACATCAAGGGAAGGGGGTGGGGCAGCCCTTTACTCAGCTCAGTAGACTGTAGCTTCATTTTTTTTAATTTGGCATGGCTTTGTACTTGTGGGAGCATGCCATTACTCCTCATTATATCATAAAAAGCATCCAAAATTATTTTTTGCAACCACCAAGAACAAGTGTCTTTAAATTTGCTTCTGAAAGACAATCCAAGCAAAACACAAGTCAGAAAACTAAACCTTAAACAATCTGCCATTATGTGTTCCAGTCATATTACAGATTTTTGTCTGACCTGCTCTTAAAGGAACACCACACAAAAACTGAAAAAAAAAAATGTGTTTTTCAGTACATCTTTAGCTTTTATTATTATTTTTATTTTCTAATTTGTTATATTCCCAAACGCCCTGAAAGTGGGCTGCCACGGGCAACATGATTTTGTTTTAAAGTCAATGCCTTCACCATCCTGATATCATTTTAGACCAATCATTTACTGCAGTTTTCTCTGTCAACAGCTTTCAAAAGTACTATGACTGCTTACTTTTGACTGTCAGTATGAATCTGCATTTTTAATTACTTTGTTTCCTTTGATTTTCATTAGTGGCCATTTACGCTACAGGAATTTAAAGCACCATCCTGGGAAAAATGAAAAATTATATATTTTTATGTTAGCATTGAGTCTTCACATTTCAAACCTACCTGCAGCCAAATGAGCAGTCAATACTATTTTTTATCCATGAATGCCCTCATGGGGGCAGACATCCTGATGAGATTTTGCTTTACTATAAAGCTAAACCTTGCCCATGATGCACTTTGAGGGCACAGCTCATGAACTATACTACCCATCTTTCACCTATCAGATCATAACACCATTCACTTAGAATGTAAGAATAGAGAAGTACTACAATATTTAAGAGTTCACAGTTACAAGTGTCAGTGAATGGTCTGTAGTAGCTCTTACAAATGTTTTTTCTACTGATGTGTTACACAGTTTGGGAAAAAAAAATTTAAAAAATGTCAACAAAATTCTTGAGAAGACAGTCTTTTTACAATGTGAAATATTCAAAGCTCATTTATTCAGAGTTTTCCTGTGCCTGGCTTGGGCACCTGTGACTACAACATCTTGGATTACTTCTAAAACCATCTGTGGACCTACAAAGCTGATAGTGTATATATTTGTTGACCGGGAGTGTCCGACTGGACGTAGGTCCATTTTCAGCGGAGGCCCAGGGAGTAAAGCTCCACAGTTAAAATAAACAGACAGTAGTTACATTGGATTACATAGCGATTAACAATTTACATAGCAATTACTTACAACATATTTACAGATGAAGAACATAGTACATCAGTAGACAACTAGGATCTTTATCTGTGAAGTACATAACAGACATTAACAAATGTTACAAGAAGAAGTTCCTGCTGTATAATAAGTACTGGCTTATGAGCATCTGAGCTTGCTATAATCAAAGTAGTTAGTGGAGTGGAAAGAAAGGTAGTGGTTGGATGGGGAGGGTGGTATTAGAGTGGGAGTTGCAAGGGCATAGCCAGCATGTTTTTAGGTGCGCTTTTAGTAAAGTTTTGAAGTGGGTGCATGATGGTACGGAGGTAATTGTGGGTGGGAGGGAGTTCCATAATTTGGCTATGGTGCAAGAGAATAGTGCTTCACCAGCAGAGTTATTGGCTTTAGTGATCTGCAAGTGATTTTTGTTGCTGTATCTTAGTGGTCTGGTGGTGCAATAGGGTTGGAGTAGATTCTGGAGGGATGGGACATTTAGTGGATGATTTACTAGTTTGTGGGCGAGTGAGAGTTGATACCATTGAAGGAGGTGAGGGAGTTCAAGCCAGCCCAGTTCAGCAAGTGAGCGACAGTGGAGACTACGGTAGGATGCCCCTGTGGCGAATTTGGCAATTTTGTTGTAGCAGGTCTCTAGCTTGTTTAGATTGCATTGCCTTAGGTTGGTATATATTGGACAGGCATAAAATAGGGTGGAGATAAGGTGGGAATTTGCTACTGAAATCTTTGCTGCTTTGGTGAGAAGTTGTTTATTTCTGTGTCGTGTTCCTATTTTATGTGGACTTTTTTTATGGTCAAGGATATGTGAATGTCAAATTTTAGATTATTGTCTATTTCCACTCCTAGCAATTTGGTAGTGGTGTTGTCTTTTGCTGTGATGTTAAAGTGAGAGTTGTTTTGAGTATGTTTGGTGGGTTGGAAGATGAGTAGTTTAGTTTTGTTTGGGTTGAGTATTAATTGGGCATCGGATAACCAAGTTTCAACAGAGGAAAAGGCTTCCTGTGTGACTTTTTGCAGTTTGGGAAGGGACTGGGCTGAGCAGATGATGGTTGAGTCATCTGCGTATTGTATGAGTGTGCCATGTTTGGTGGCAGAGGCTAGATTATTGGTGAAAACACAGAAGAGTAGGGGTCCAAAGATGGATCCTTGGGGAACCCCCTATGGAGACAGGTAGTTGGGGAGATATGTCATTCGGCCATACAACGGATTGTTGGCGGTCAGACAGGTAACTCTGAAACCAGTTGGTGGCTGATTATGAGAAGGATAGGTTATTGAGGACAGAGATAAGTTGTTTGCGTGGGACCATGTCAAATGCTTTAGATAGGTCTAGGAAAGTAGCAGAGGAAAGATGGCCATTGTTTTTATGCTGAAGGATAGTGTTAGTAAAGGAGAGTAAGGCAGTGGTGGTGCTATGGTTTGGTCAGAAACCATGCTGAGTATTGGAAAGGAGGTTGTTAGTAAGGAGGTAGTCTGAGACCTGAGAGTGTATGCATCTCTGTAGTATTTTGGAGAGTGGAGGGAGAATAGCTATGGGGCTGTAATTGGTTAGTTCTGTGGAGGGTCCGTCTTTCTGGAGGGGAATTATATGTGATACTTTCCATAGTGTGGGAATGCAACTTTCTGACAGAGATCGGTTAATCAAGATGGATACTGGGTAGGCCAGAGCATCAGCTGCGATTTTTAGGTATTCACTTGAGAGGTTGTCTGCTGCTAATCTGGTGGGCTTAAATTTAGTTAAGAGTTTTTTTATGTTGGAGGTAGGTACAGGATAAAAAGAGAAGGCAGTGGGGAGATTAATAGTTGAAGGTGTGGGTTGGAGGGGAGGGGGTTGTGTTGTTTAGCTAGTGATAGTATGGTTTGTGTGAAGTGTGTGTTGAATGAGGTAGCAATATTTTCTGAGGAGTGAGGGATGTTAGGAGGAGGGGTACTGACTTTACCTGGGTGGAGGATGGAGTTTATGGAGGACCAGAATTGTTTGGGGCTGTGTTGAGAGGAGTCTAGGGCAGACTGGTAGTATTGGAATTTGTCCTGTTTTATTAGTTTTTTGACTCTATTGCGTAGTTCTAGGAATTTCTGTCTAGTTGAGGGGGGTTTGTTTTTGCGCCATTGCTCCCAGGCTTTATCCCTGTTTTTCATTTCTGACTTAGTGGTTTTCTGTAGCCATGGGGAGGGTTGTGCTTTGATTCTGGAAAGTCTTATGGGGGCATGGTAATTAAGGATGCTCAGGAAGGTAGTATTAAAAAATTCAACTGCGTCATCAAGACTGAGGTACTTTAGAGGATGCCAGTTACATTCTTTGAGGAATGAGACAAATGTGAGTGGGTTAAAGTTTAGTTTTTTACGTATTTGATGGTAGATGACAGGTTTAGCTTGGTATAGGTATTTTTTGAGTAGGAATGTTGAGGCGTGATCACTGAGGCGATCTGATAAGCAGCCTGTTATATATGACTGGGGGTTCTTACTGACTAGTGTCCAGTCCAGGGTAGTGTGCCTGCTGGAGGTTTTATTTATCCTGGTTGGTGTCTGGACTAGTTGGGTGAAGCCATGAAGGTTTACATGATGGGTTGGATGGTTGCCAGAACAGGATTGCCAGTCAATATTGAAATTACCTAAAATGATAGTTTCTTGGGGGAGATGGTGGGTAGACCAGCTGAGGAGGTTTTCTAGTGGAGGGATGTTTTGGCCAGATGGGAAGTAGCATCCAATTATGTTGATGGTTTTGTTTTGGTTTATTTTGAGGTTGGTATATATTATTTCTTCATTGCCTATTTGTGGAGCCGATGATTTTAAGATCTGGATGTTTAGATGCTGTTTAAATATTATAGCTACACCGCCTCCTTTCTTGTTTAGCCGGTCTACTCTTAGTATGCCATAACCTGTAGGGAGTATTTGCTCACTGGTAATGTGAGGTTTTAGCCAGGTTTCTGTCAGGATGACTATATCTGGGGAGAACAAGTCTATGGAGGCATGGAGTTCATGGACTTTATTGGATATACTTCTAATATTTAGGCTTAGTAGAAGGAAGTCACTTGGCTTTCTATTGGCTGTAATATGGGAGAAGTTGTGGTTTCTAGTCTGATGAGGATTGGGGTTGGAGATGGTAGGGCCAGGGTTGGGGTGGATATCTCCACTTAGGGCTAGTTTAGATATGCATGAGGTTATTAGTTTTCTCAGTTTTTGAATGTGTTTGTTATTAAGGGAAACTTTATGATTGTGCTCTTTGGGTAATAGGTATGGTGGGAGGGTTACTGTGTTAAGTTGTAGGGATGCTTTATGTTTGAGTAATATAGTTGGCAGAATATGTGGGGGGTGCATAGGGATGTTTCCTGAGTTGGTGGGAGGGGAGCTGAGTGAGGGTGAGACATGAGTGGTGGTGTGAGTAGTAGTACAGTGGTAGTGGTTGAGTGAGGGAATGATGGAGCTTTGGTAGGATGTAAGATATGCAAGGAGAGTGCATGCCGTGAGCATAGGTAAGGTATGCTTGTACATGTTAGTTGAGGAGGTGTGATAGTAGTGGAAGATGGAGGAGGTAGTGTTGGGTTAGTGTTGTGGTTGGCTACTGGAAAGATGGGAGGGGTTTGTGAGTATAATAAAGGTGGGACCACTGGGGGCGGGAGGGAATGAGGGCAGGGTAACTGATAAATGAACATATGATAGTGACAAGGGTGGTTGTAGTTGTAAAAATGGTGCCTGCCACAGCTAATATTTATTAACTTTGGGATTGTCTTAAGGTAATAAACAGGGAAGGGGGAGAGGAGAACAAGGGTGTGAGCAGCAGTTCTTTGTACTGCTGCTAATGAGCCAAAGCAAAGACAAGTTTGTGTTTAAGAAACAATCACAATTGACCATGGACTGCTCTGAAACTGTAAGTCATTTCTTAACCATTACTCAGGTGGAAAAACAGGATAACCTTGTATCAGTAGGCTACTGTGGTCTCAGTGTAAATTAACAAACACAGTATTGATCAGTTATGGATACTATTTGCTAATAGAAGGGAATAAGAGAGACAGTGGAAGATGAGTGAGTGTGTGTGTGTGTGTGTGTGGGGGGGGGGGCTGCTTACAAGCCAAAGCAGAGTGCTCTCCAGGGGAAAATGAATATTGGCTAAAACAGGTAGACAAATACTCAAAGTTAACTTTAGCTGTTTGCAGAAAGTTCAGACCCGGACTGCGCTTTTCTTATAAGAATGATAAAGGTGGTACCGCAGTTGAATACTTAAGAGTGGTGTTAGGTCTAGAAAAAAAGAGTACAGAGAGGAGTAAGCACTTTGAGATGGTAAAGATATATTAGAAAGATTACAAAAAACAAACTGAGCAAATAGCTACTGTATATGCAGGAAAATGTCTTGAACCAACAACTAGTATATGCAGATACTGAGCAAATTGGAAAGACATCTGTTAGAAAAACCTCAAGGCAGTTATGCAGTCACAGATAAAAATATAGCAAGCAGCACTCTGTCGAGGTTGTCTAATATGATTCTATCCACCAGTAACAGCACAATTATATAGAAAGAATTTAGACACCAGTATGAGCTGTCTACACACAACACAATTACATGAATAACATTAGAGAACAAGGTGCAGCTATGCAAACAGACCATACTAGTATACTAAAAACAACTTGGTGCAGATAAAATGCTAGCATGGCATAGTAACTTCCAATAATAAAGCATAAATCAGATTAGATGTCTAACACAATTCAACATAAACATATACAGTTGTAAAATGTCTAACACAATTCAACATAAATAGGCATTTACAGTTGTAAAAACACTTACTGGAGAGACACTGAGCTCCTTCATGGGGCCTGTAGCAGAGTGGATTTTAGTTGTAAAAATGGTGCCTGCCACTGGTAATACTTATTAACTTTGGGATTGTCTTAAGGTAATAAACAGGGAAGGGGGAGGGGAGAACAAGGATGTGAGCAGCAGTTCTTTGTACTGCTGCTAATGAGCCAAAGCAAAGACAAGTTTGTGTTTAAGAAACAATCACAATTGACCAAGGACTGTTCTGAAACTGTAAGTCATTTCTTAACAATTACTCAGGTGGAAAAACAGGATAACCTTGTATCAGTAGGCTACTGTGGTCTCAGTGTAAATTAACAAACACACAGTATTGATCAGTTATGGATACTATTTGCTAATAGAAGGGAATAAGAGAGAAATTGGAAGATGTGTGTGTGTGTGTGTGTGTGTGTGTGTGTGTGTGTGTGTGTGTGTGTGTGTGTGTGTGTGTGTGGGGAGGGGGTTGCTTACAAGCCAAAGCAGAGTGCTCTTTGGGGGATATATATATATATATATATATATATATATATATATATATATATATATATAGATATATATATGGTTCCCCTTTATAATCTTGAAATACTGAAATCTCGAATTTCAGTATCTTGAGACCATAAAGGCGAATGCTCAAAATCCCGAAACCCCAAAACTGCGAAACACAAAATCACGAACATTACATGCCATACACCACACAACACATACAACATCCTACCCACAATACGACAAATCAAACAACAAAACATAAACAAATACAATAACACACATCAACACACCTAAACTACATTTAAGCAGGGGGGACAAGCCTCCCTACACCCCCCTACTTATATATACTAACTCAAAGATCGCACAAACAGGAAAAGACAACAAACTCACATCCAGACATACTACAGTTCCACACACACACACACACACACACACACACACACACACACACACACACACACACACACACACACACCAACACATCCAACACTTACACACTCATGCTTTCACCTGCCTACCCTAACCCTCAAGTACAACTTACAAACACACTCACATACATCCAAACCCCCACCCAAAACCCTTACAAAACACTCACCTTAAATCACACCTAAGTCCACACATGACACCAGACATCATCCACACAAACCACCACACGCAATGTAGCGTAAAGCCATAACCATGAATTTGAGATGTTTGAATTCGTGATTATGCACTTTCGCTATTTTAAAAATTCGCTCTTATGGTCTTGAGATACTGAAATTCGAGCTTTTATTTTTTTTTTGTAGTTGCTCTATCTCAGTGCCTTTTGATACTTCTGTGCCGCATTTATTGATTTATTTGAATTTGTCATTATTTGCTAGCCTGCACTTATTAAAAATGTCATCTGTTTTTACTGTACTGCTCTTAGGTCATTTTAACAGTATTCTGCTATATCCTAGCCTCCTCTGATATTGCAAAAGCTGTTCTGAGTTTGCCAAAGTTTTCTTCAGTTAGCCTAAATATTTCTAAGTTTTGCAAAACATTTTGTGCTTGTAGATGTTTTGCTATGTTTGTGCACCTTTGTCTGTATTTGTGAACATTCCTCAGGGTTTGTGAAGTTATTTCAAGGATTCCTGATACTGCAGGAGTTCTACCTTTTGTCGTAAATTATGTGTTACTGCACTTGCGGTCAAAACCAATTTGTTTTACATTAAGATGGGTTTTCTGCACTTTGGTGGGCGCAGTTGGGAACTTCTGTTGGAAGGCTTCTTGTGTTTTTATCTAATTGGCCTAAGGGCTTAACTGTGAAAAACTATTTCATCCTGTTGGTATTTCTGTATTTGTGAACATTTCTCATGGTTTCTGAACTTATTTCAAAGGATTCTTGATAATGCAAGAGTTATGCCTTTTGTTGCAAAGCATTTGTTACAATATTTGATTTCAAAACCAGTGTTTTACATTAAGAGAGTTTTCCTGCACTGATGGGAGCAGAGGGCTGATTCAACCCATCCAGGTTGGGAAGTGCTGGTGGAAGGCATATTATGTGTTTATCTGATTGGCCTGTGGTCTTAATTGTGTAAAAGTCTTTCATCCTGCTGGTATAAAAGTTTCATGCTTGAGTTTCTCACAGACAAGGTTACCCAGTCCTTGTATATAAGCAACCCTCTCCAGTTCAAAATCCTCTATATGAAATGCTGTCCATAGTCTCTAACTGTTCATAGCTGCTCAAAGACCTGTCAGTTTGTGATGAGGGCATCATCACTGCAGATCATCTAATAACATACTACTAAACACTCTCACTTAGACTTTTAAGTGACTCTCCCTTACATCTTCCCATCACCTAACGATCTGATATAAAGGATAGGTGCTTCCCAATCATCTCTCTATCTGGCCTGGTGGATATAAACATCCTCAGACAGTGCAGTAACTGCTTCATGTTCACTGACAACAGTTTAATTTTATAATAGACAAGCAGAGAGTGTCAGAGATGTAGATACACAATGTTATTGTAGGCAAAGCTCTCACATACTCATATAAAAAATGCAAACCAATTTGTCAGAGTTACACCGAAAACACTCACTCCAACACTAAGAAACAAACACATAGACCCACATATGTGGAGATTCTCAGTTGTAATCTACCCAGACCTCCAAGACCTCCTAAAAGTATCTCTAAATGGACCATCACACACTCAAAAGAGACAGCTCCTCACAAAACACAACTATAAAAATCATAGTAGTCAAGCTTCAAAGCCCAAAAGGCAACATACTACACAGCCAAACATTCTAGTTATTCTGGAGAAGATCACAATGAGCTGTCTGTCTGGAGTCAGGATCTACCAGATCACCTATCCACTTTGGTCTTTAAATCACAAGTTGCAGGATGACATGGTCATATTCCATGTAGGCATAAATGACTTAGTACATTCCTCACTGGATTATATGAGCAGAGGCATGATGGAGCTCTCTGAATGTGTCCCAGGTGGGTATGAATCTAGCCTTTAGTGGCATCCTATCATCACCAATGTTGATGACACAGTATCAGCAAAAAATTATTTACTTCAAAAATTGGCTTAGTTTCTGGTGTCACAACAAGGAGATCCGATATCTGTCAGCCTGGGAGACATGATCAACCAATGACAATGCTTTTCCATAGATGGTTTTCATTTGTCACCACTTTACTTCCAGATACTGGCAAAAACTTTATCTATCCACATATTATATTTTTTAGGCTGTGCCAAGTTGTTAAACCCTCCAATATAGCAATATAACAAAAATCACTCACAGCTACGAAAGGTACTTCTGCTCAATGCTAGGAGTTTAAATAAATAACACTGCACTCTCTGGAAGCACTCCTTACCCTGAAGAATGCAGATATATGTGCAGTCATGGAAACATGGTTCAGAACCATGGAAAGCACCCCAGCTATCAAAGGCTACAGCGCCTTTCTTAAATCTTGATTTGTCTCAGCTCAAGATAAAAGAAAAGGAGGAGGCGTCTCAGTGTTCATAAAGGACAAATACACTTCTGAACTGATCCAACAACATGACTCACATGAGCTGCTCCATGCCCAACTACCCATAGGTGTGATCCCCTATCATATCCTTGCTAGAAACAGATCCCCTAACGTGCTTCTGGAAAATGACACCTCCTACCTATACCTATTAGAATCTCTTAACATTCAGCCTTACAACATAGTTATGGATGATGTCAACTACCTCTCCTTAACCTAGAAGACTTATATGACCCATAATTCACTTGCCCTTTAGTTTTTGGACTTCATAAATGCAAACACCCTGGAGCAACTTGTTAACTCCCCAACTACAGGTATAAATATCCTAGACTTAGTTCCCACCCACATGAGTGGATGCTGCTCCCTCCCATGCATTAACCCCTCCCTGGTCCAACCTTCCCACTAAATTATCTCCCTTAGAAGTAAAACTAAATGCTAGTAGCTTGTTTTCCGAGATGAAGGTGCAGCATGGCTTGGATTTAGCCCTTTCCTTAGTGTGATCTTGGAGTTGGTATATATAATTAGTAGAGGAGGCTTGCCCCTTTGTATAAACAATGTTAAAATTTTTTTTGGGGGCTCAGTCTTTATTTTTATTTATTTTAAATTTGTTGACCTGGATATTCTGACTGGATATATGTCCATTTTCAGCAGAGGCCTGGGGAGAAAAGCTCCAGTATAACAGGTAAACATCACAAAAAGAAAGACATATTTTACAAAATACGAATAGCACAACCCTCATAATGGGGCTAGAAAGACTCACAGTGTAATTATCTCTTGAAAACTAATAGGTTACAACACAGTCATGAAAATAAAAATGCATATTTAGTACTGTCAATACATAGAACTAACTAAGGAGTAAGTCAGGGTTGGAACATGAACAAAGCCAGTGTGTCGAAAAGTACTGTTTGAGACTTTTTTGAATTGATGTAGAGAGGGTTCAAGAGTAAGGTTAGCTGGGATGTAGAGAGGGTTCAAGAGTAAGGTTAGCTGGGAGTGAATTCCAAGTTTTACCAATGAAATTGGCAAACAGGGAGTCTCCGGCTGAGTTGTTAGCCTTGAGTGTTTGGACCAACAGTTTGTTGGATGAGCATAGTGGCCTGGAGTTACTACAGGAATTTATAATGTTTTTAAGTGCAGGAGTATTTTCTGGATAACTGAGAATTTTGCGTGTTAGTATGAGCTGGTTGAACTGAAGTAGGTTAGGCAATTCTAACCATCCTAAGAGATGAAGGTTTTGACAGTGGTGTGTCCTATATGTAGAGCCTGTGATGAATCTGGCAGTATGGTTGTAGCAGCATGAGAGCTTGCTAAGTACAGATTTGTTCAAGTAAGAGAGTATAGGGCAGCATATAGAAGGGCAGAGAGAAGATGAGAGCAAGCGATGGCAGTCCTTGCTAATGGGGTAAGAAAAGGTTTGTTTTTATATAGTGAGCTGAGCTTCTTGTTAATGGTCTTGATAGTATGATTGACATGTAAATCAAATTTAAGGTTATTGTCTACTATTACCCCTAAGAGCTTAGTATGGGTATCCAGGGAAATAATGGTACCATTACTGGATATTATAGAATGAGAAAGAGGAGTGGACCTAGAAGTGGGGGTGAAGAGTAGTAGTTTAGTTTTGTTAGGAGCAGACCGTGATTAGAGAGCCAGTTTTTGACTATGTTGAATGTATTCTGGGATAGAGCTTGCAGGTCAGATGGGGAGGAGGCTGACCAGATCAGAGTGGAATCATCGGCATATTGGATATAGGTTGCTTCTGGTATGGCCATGCGAAGGTTATTGATGAAGACTGAGAAAAGAAGGGGGCCTAGAATGGAGTTCTGTGGGACTCCAGTGGTGAGAGGTAGTAGGGAGGATCATTTTCCCTGCCATAGTACAGCCTGTTGTCTACTATTCAGGTAGGATTGGAACCACTGGATGGCATGCTTATCCAGGGAAATGGATTTCAGAGAGTGGGTGAGAAGTTGGTGGTTGACCATGTCACATGCCTTTGAGAGGTCGATAAAGAGGGCTGAGGAAAGTTTATTGCTATTCCAGTTGAGGTTTATGACATTGGTAAAGGAAAGGAGGGCAGAGGTGGTGCTGTGATGTGGCCTGAAACCATGCTGAGAGTTGGCCAACAGATTGGTCTGAGTGAGACAGTGCATAAGTTGTTTATGGATACACTTTTCCATTATTTTGGTTAGTGGTGAAAGAATGACAATAGGTCTGTAAATGGACAGTTCTGTTGAGCTACTACCTTTGTGAAGTGGGATAACATATGCTATTTTCCAGATAGAGGGGATAGTAACATCAGTTATGGCCCTATTGATCAAGATGGAGATGGGGAGTGCTATGGCATCTGCAGCTTTTTGTAAGTACTCTGCAGGGAGGAGGTCTGCAGATAAAGTGGTTGGTTTTAGTTTTTTGATAAGGGATTGAACACTGAGGAAGAAACAGGTAGGAAGTTAAAGAAGAGATGAGTAGCGGGTGTTAGAGGGAATGAATTAGAGTCTGTGGGAGTTAATTGGTTAGCTAGGGATTGAATAGTCTCTGTGAAAAAACTGTTAAAGGTGCTAGCAGTAGCCTCAGATGATTGTTCGGTAGAGTTGGAAGGGGTTGGAGTAGTAGATTGCCCAGGATGAAGAAGTTGATTTATACCTGCCCAGAACTTTTGGGGATTATTTTGGTGTTTTTGTAGGAGGTTATGGTAGTAATTTTGTTTTTGTCTAGTAACACGGATTTTTTAGTGTCATTCCTGAGCTGACAATCTCTCAGTTGGTTGGGAGGGGCTTTAGTTGTAGGCCAGTTGGTCCAGGCTTTGTTTCTAAGTTTGATTTTTAACTTGGTATTCTTTGTCAGCCATGGTGCTACTTTTGTTTTAGTTCTAATGGTGCTTGCTGGAGCATGCGTGTCAAGGATAGCCAGGAATTTCGTATTAAAGTATGCCACAGCATCTTCTAGTGTTAGCTGTTTAAGCATTGACCAGTTGCATGATTTTAGTTCATTTTGGAAATTGATGGGATTAAAGTTCTTATTATTTCTAACTGTTTTATATGTAGCCTGGTGGAGGTTTTCAGTCTTATGCTTAATAATGAAAGTTAGAGTGTGATCGCTTAGGTCATCGGAGAGGGTCCCTGACTTGTACATGTGGGGATGACTGTTGATAAGTATCCAATCCAGAATACTTTCTCTGTTAGTGGGTTTACTGGTCCTAGTAGGAGAGGATATAATTTGCATGAACCCAAATACATTTATATGGGTGGAGGGAGATTCAGTGGAGCAGTTGTACCAATCAGTGTTGACATCCCCAAGAACAATGGTTTTTGGGGGTGGGTAGTGGATAGCCAATTGAGAATGTTTTCTAGGATGGTTATATTGTTACATGGGGGAATGTAAACACAGACAATATTTATACATTTTCATTTAACAGTCTTTTAGATCTTGATTATTTGTTTCATTAATGCAATGACAGGAATCCAATCAAATACCTGTTAGTTATCCCTGAAAGTTTCTTACATTTTCTAACCTTTAAATTGATACCACAAAATACTGCCAGCTCTGTCTTGGTCAAGTAATAAACACAAATACTAATGCAACATATGTTTCTGATTTTTTCATAAAAATAAAATCATATTCTTTCAGTTATGTGAAAAAATAATTTGGATCAGAAACCATTTCTGACCTATGTGCTGCCTTTCACTGTGAAATGATGCTCCACAATGCTACTAAGCAGACACTCAGTGACATAGTTGCAGAAATATGATATTTATGTACACTTGAATATGGCAAAGGTCATATATGCAGGCAGAGGGTTTGCTTTGCAGGTTTTGCTTATAACCTAGGTAACCACAGTGAAATACTTAAAGATGAATGTGCTTGTTATAACAAGTAGTACTATCTATCTTTAGCATATAAAAAGGAGCATATTAGTAAAAATAAGCACAAAGCTATTATGTAAACATGATATCCTAGGGGACATTGTATTGGTAGAAAACTGAGCAGGGCATACAAGACTTCCGTATCCCCAGCATCAGCCTCCAGCTCATCTGGGGGATGCTTAGGAATTCTCAGGTAAACTGAGAGATGTGTAATCTCTGCACCAACAATTGCAGTTACTTCACTGTCATCATTAGTGTCACATATATACAGTGCAACCCACTGCAGCCCCCTAGTAGACCCAAACATACATGTGCCTGCGACTTTATTGACTGCATACGTCAAATGTCTGATTGTGACCAGATGACTAAATAAACGCATAAATAATAGCCCCAGTAAAATATTTCATTTTGTTGTGTTGAGGTTGGGCTTTGGCATAATGGTTAATGTGTTTATTTCATAAACACGAGTTACAGGGTTTGTATTTTTGTGTTGCTGTCAGATTCAGATGCATATGCTGCAGTCCAATGCAGTTCTACAGACACACAGACATTATAGCCACTTTATTGACTGTGTATACCTCAGATGTCAGATTTTCAACAGATGAATGAATACACGCAAAGTAACGGCCATAGTAACACATTTCTCTTCATTGTTGCCAGATGCATACAATAAAACCAATCACAGCCTCTGCACACACAGATGGTTTTACAAAGGACAGTAATGTTATTGATTGTGTACATGTCAGATGCCTGATTTTGATCAAATGAATGAATAAATGAATAATATGCAGATTTTTATGTCATTGTTGTCAGATGCATACAACAGTGCAACCCACTACAAATCCTCCTCCCCACACAGATGACACTCACAAATTACAGAATCCTTTATTAGCTGTCTGTACTTCATATGTTTGACTGTGTCCAAATGAATAAATGCATAAATAAACACTAAACACAGATTTCACCCATCAAGCACAGCAAATTTTGTTTCATTATATACACCTCAAAAGTTTGATTAAGATGAAATCAATGAAACTCTGAATATAAATCTTTATGTTATGTGGTGGATAGCTAACTGGTTGTCTGACAAAACTCCATGGTTAGAGTTGCATGTGTCACTTGTGAAAGCAAAACAAGTTATCAGTAGTCTATAACAGGCCTCAGTGCTGGACACGATCATATCTATTAGTCAGTCCTTCAGACCATCATTCCTGCCTGTGGTTATCTAGCCTGCTGCGGTATTTTGCAGTACTCCATTTCCTACTACACCCAAGTCTAAAAATAGGTCACTATGATTCCTTATGAGGTGTAACATAATGAAGAATCACAGAGTCCTATTCCTGAGTCTGAGACTCACAACGCCATTCTACTTAGGCATTTTTTTGAATGCCAGTGTAAAATATACATGCATTATAGTACCTGTAATGTCACGTGGCATCTTGTGGCTTATGCAGTGCTCCATCACTATGTACGATCTAGTACTGTAGGCAATAAATGATGGAACAACTTTAGGAAAACTTTAGGAACCCCATACTTGTTTCCATATTTAGGAGGTGCTATATTCTAGTAGGTTGGGCGTTTGTAGACCCTGACTGAGGATAAGGATCTGTGCTATTCTTATATAAGGGACAACTCAAATCTTCCGTTAATTAAACAATGACCACTTCCCTTAGATAATATAGCCACATAGCCTCTACCCCTGTATTTTGAAGGCTAATATTGCATGAGTAATTGGTATGCGGTATTACAGCCAATGCAGAAGTAGTGCTGGATTGGCAACTATTTTGGTGGTCATTGGATTAGACCAAAGAAAGGTAATGAAAATGATTTATGCTGAATGTTTCAAAATCTCATTAGCTTGTCCTGGAGTATCAGGCATTTTTTAGTGCTGGGTAACCTTAGGCTTCCACCACCATGCAGTTTGACACTAGGAAATGAAGGTCGAATTTACACTTTGAGTAGCACTGCTAGATGGCAGAGGATCCTTGTAGCACTATTCAGTGCCTTCCAGAATCTAGTCAAAGAACATAAAAGAGTATAAAAGCAGTAATCAGTGACTGTACAAAGCAATGTAATAATCATCTACAGGATTGGATGTGAGGATTGATGTAGCAGATAATGTGTTGAACGAGTGTTATACATGGACAATAACAAGAATATGACTATATATAACAAACCAAACCTGCTGAAAATATGGTATTATATCCAAATGTTGTTAAGCCTATATGGGGCCTCTACTTCCTTTTGCAGTTTATCTCTTTCTCCTTTATCTTTCAGAATATGTTCAGCAAACGTTGCTAAAAAGTTAAGCATGGATAATACATTTCAATGCTTACCCTTTACCTGGTTGAGCTAGCACAAATTTGGAATGGCAGATAATAAAATCTACATAAACAATTTGTTCATTTCTTTCTCTCATTTTCATATTATGCTTGCCTGCTACCACACGTAGAAGAGAATTTGGACGATTTCTAAAGAAGAAGTGTAAAAAAAAATATGTTATTCTAGTTTTACAATTAAAATATTAATGCAACATTTTAGTGCATTACTCATTAATAAGCATGTGAGCAGACAGTTTGTAAAATAGCAGTTTTGAACATTATTCTTTTAAGGGAGGAACAAAGAAAACAATCATCCTGACAATTCTGAAAAAAAAAACACACTGAACAGTCAGCAATTATTTAATTGTGTAGTGAAAGATGTTAGGGTGCTTTTGAATCAAGATACTGCAGTCAAATTGAACAATTAAAAATTAATTCTAATAGTATGCCCACAAACATAGCAGTATTTTATTAGTTTCCTTCATTCATATTTATATTTGTCCCATTTGTTCTACCCAGATGATAACATTTAGGTTGTACAAACAATTTGGATTTACTAGTGTTGGGAGGGTGGCCTAATGGTGGCCTAATGATTAAGGTGTTTGTCTTACAAACACAAGGTGCAGGGCTTGAGCCTCACAAGGGATAATTGGCTAAGCTTAAAATGACTTGCAAAGGCAGTTAGCTTAGTACTAACCTATGAACTCTTCCATTTAACAGAATCTGGGGGGTTTCCATGCTTTTTAGATTCTTCTACTCAACAGGAAAATGTCATCTTTTCAGACAGAATGAACCTTTCTGTAGGAAAGGAAGAATATATTGACTGTGCTAACAGTGGTCCAGTATGCATCACACAAAACTGCTAGAAAGTTATTTTTTCATTATCATATAGTAGGGCATGTTATCGTGTGAATAAGGCATGCTGTAAAGACACAGGATCAGCACTGTATGTGTATACTCTCATGCATTTTTCCCTTAATCATCTCTCAACACAGTTCTATACTCCATGGGAATATGTACGGGATGTATAATATATAACTGTACCCTTATAACCAGACCAATGAAAACTCAAACTAATTTCCAAATGTATGCATCTAGAAAATACAGATGACTCAGCCATCACTGCACAAGTCACATGGCTTAATTACTTTGTTGCTATTTAATTTATTCTAATATTGTTTGATTTTTTTTTTACCTGGAAACAAATAGAATCAATATTGTTGTGGTGCTGCGGTAGCATTGTCGCCTCACAGTAAGACGTCCTGTTCGATTCTCAGCTAGAGCGTCTTCTGCGTGGAGACATGCGTGAATGGGTCTACCTTCGTTGAAGGTTGTGCATCAGGGCTGGCAACTCGGCATGTAAAAATCTACTGCCAATCATTAGCGGACCGGAGTCCAGCTGTAGTGACCCCTAACCAGGAAAAGCTGAAAGACACAATAACAATATGTGTTCTGGATGTAGTGGTACTTAAATATATTTTCTACAATGTATGTGAAACAGAGATTCTTCTCCATCCAGTAATACAGAATTATACAACACACGAGATTACACCACTAGCATGGTGGTAATGTATCCTCCTGCTCACCTGATAGCACAAGTCTGAAATCAAGATCGTGAAACCAGAGGGTGTTTTTAGTATCCATAAGGCTGTATAGTTATGAGGAAGATATAAGAAGTTTATTTGAAATCTGCTCTATCTCCAGCAGATTAGAAATGCAGAGACTGATATGTCAAGATGTCGAGTGGAGGCACATATGAGAATGTATATCTTCCTATGTATACCACTGCATACCTTATTGTCAGGTGTTGGAAGACTATACCAAGTGAGAAAGCCAAAGGAATAAGCTACTGAGTGTACATCCATTTGACAAATCAATCAAAACATATACGGAGAATATTTAAAGAAACAAATTAAACTGTCTCATGACTGGCTTCCCTTTAAATTGGCAACAAAAACAGACATGAGGTGGCCCATCATGAAATGGCTTAGTGCACAGATTACAGTGATAGGTAAACAATTGTGAAATTAACAACACTGACAAACAAAATGCATAAACTCTTCAACAAATAGATAAAAAAAAAGAAAAACAGAAATATTTGATTAGTAGAGTTGTAAATAGGCTATCCTCTCAGTTCTCATAGGGGAAAAATATGTGGACATGTTAGATGCATAAGATATCATGCCTTCCAGTGGAAAGGCAGAGCAACGTCAAAGGTAGCAGATAGTGGCAGGGTATGAGTGCTGTGGACTTGCCATTGCCGAGGTGTTATCACACCCCTAGCAGATGTCTGGGTGGGAACTCATCCTGTACAACTCAACCAAGCATGATATGGAGGAGGCTAGGGCTATAAGGAAAATCCCTTACAGGGTTAGAGTGTAATGGCATCTCACCTACCCCATTCCACTATTGTTGGTGGCGTATTATGATTAAAAGTCTCTGCTGGTGAATGCTTCTTTCACCAGCAAGGCCCTCACTGAAAAGGTAACACCAGGCTGTCAATATACATGTGGAACAAAGGAAGATGAAATAAAGGGTCTGGTTTGGAGCTTGAATTCAGCAGTAGCCAAAATAAATAAATAAATAGGTAGATAGATATATAGATAGATAGATAGATAGATAGATAGAAAGATAGATAGATAGACAGATAGATAGATAAATAGATAAATAAAAAGAGTAATATTGTTAGATTTTTCTCTGACAACAGGTCATCTGATGCAGATCTCAGCTATAAACTTCATAGTGTCTCAGGTTCCCTGTTTAATGTGACCTAGGTAAAATGTGACAGAGAATCCTAACACAAATGATAAACACTCAGGCTATTCACTGCATTTGGTTAATCACATAAAAAGAGAACTAAAACCAAAATAGTGCATGCTAGTGAGGGCCACACTGAAGAAAAGCAATAACTACAGACCCATGCAGACTGCAAATGACTGAAATTACAATAAAACAAAGGGCAAACCATAAATTAGCCTACATTAATTCCATAGTGAGGTATCAACGTTGACTTACACAAAGCAATGCGCTGCAGTAAGTACCATATTCTGTGAAATAAGAGCTCCTCCACATTCATGATTATATACACCAGAAACAGACCTTTGGATTGAAACCTGCAAATACAAACAATTGAAAATTAAGCATTAGTAAACATTTAATAACACAGTAATGTTTGGAATATGAGCTAATAATAAGGCCACCCATGTTTTTGGGTATAGCATAGTGAATTAACACTGAATGTCTGCCAATTAGTAGAGAAGGCTAAGGCTGTTCCTTGTTATTAAGCTGCTAGCAACAGTACAGGTTACAAGGTTCCATTTTCCAACCTTTATTTACCTAGTGTGTGACTCTGAGCAAGTCACATAACCATTTTTTGACCCTGAAAAGGAACATTTGTGCCAAATAGGCTTAGTCATGAATGAATGAAGAATGTTATTTATTAATAGTGGAACAGAAAGAACTTATAAAATGTGGCTGGATCTTAAGTATTGCTGGGGATGACGACTCAGCTTACTCAGCTTTAAACTAAGGTTAAACCAAACTAGATATGTTAAACATTTGGCTCAATGAGACCAGTAATCACAATAATGCAAGACTACAAATGCTGTGTGAGATAATAGCATGCTGTAGGTGGGTTTAGTTATAACAATGGCCTAGCTCAGCTCTAGCTTGGCCCTTAAAGGAAAAGTAAAAACATCCTTCCTTCCTTCTGAACAATAGCAAAAGCTGTAAATGGTTTTGAGCTGCTGAACAAACTATTATCTTTGCACTGTATATTAATTCTGACAGCTTCTCAGTAAATACTGGATTTCTTTTGTTTTCATAATATTTTAGGTAGCAAGGTTATACTTGGAAAAACGACCCTGAAGTTGGTCATTCTACCCATAATAGTAATAATAATAATAATAATAATAATAATAATAGTAGCAGTAATAATAATAACTGCAAAAATCATTATTCATCTGGGGTGGACCCCCTCATTCTCCTTCTGAATAATCAGTCTTATTTATTACTTATTTATATTTTTGCATTTCCTGGGTGGTCCACAGGGCCATAAAGTGCCCATTTTCTGTGGAGGCCTGGGGAGAAAAACTCCACGTTAAAATACACAGTACATATAATTATACAGTACATATAATTAATAATAAATAGTATACAAATACTTCATACAGTAGATTCAGTACATTTACAATAATTCAAATACAATGGAATACACTCCAAGGTACCAAAGAAGCTCCAAAACCAGCCACTAGAGAACAGTTAATCCAGTTTAACGTCAAAAAAGAACATATTAAACATACATGAACACAGACACATTAGGTCACAGTGTTTTTGGTCAAAAACTTCATCAGGTGTGGATAGACAGTTAAAATGACATATACATTCCCTCCAAATGCATAAATAACCAATAAAACCAAGAAATTAATTAAGTAGAGTTGTTCAGCCTTTCATATCATAGAGCTCATGAATATTCATTGCAGTCAATGCAAGATACTACAACGCTGTACAAAATGTTTAAAATTCTTTGAAGTTACTAAAATACATTTCAAAAAACCTATAAATATGCGTTTAAAATGTTATAAATAAATTATACCATATTATTGATAATAAAATATTTCATTTCAACTTTAAAACAATCGAAAACATGTCTGTTAATGCACAGTAAAAGAAACTGATTCTTATAGTTGCACATTAAAAGAAAAAATGCTATGTACATGTGTATGTTAAGATCAACTTTAAATTATAACTTATAATTTAGCTGCCCTTAATTTTAAAACTGGGGCAATAGATACGTTTTCTTTCAACCCAGGGGGAATGGTGGCCTGTAAAGTTACCTGCGATCATAATTCCTTGTATTCACATTTTCTTACCATTGTCCTCCTCTTACGTCTCTTTTTATACTATTTAACACAAAACATACATATCTAGCATTGGTACATTGTAAAAAGTGCTTATACAGGGCAGTAGTATCTTTTTTATTCTGCATTTTGTAGCAGTGTTCATAAATTCTTCCCTTTGGCTTACGTTCAGTCTTACCTACGTAGAAAGACTGACACACTTCATACACTGCAATGTACACTAGCCCACTAGATTCACAATTAAAATACTTCTTGCTTGTCAGGGTAATATTTCTACTATTTAAAACCAGTTCTTCACAATTACTAATGTATTTACATTGTGCACAATGTCCACACTTGAATGTGCCATGCTTCCTTCTAGAACTGCTTTGTTTATAGTCTTTTTCTAAAATATTCTTTAAACTCTGGCAATTCTTATATACAAATTTCAACTAATTTTTTGATATTTTTCCAAGTCAGTAAGACTTGTGAATATCTCCCATTCTGACTGAATTATGTTTTTTATAATGCTACTACTAGCATTGTATTCTAATACTATAGCTTTACCATACTCATCATTTTGTTTTTTCTCACTCACAATTCTTTCACTCACCGGTTCACCTAGAATGGGTTAAACCTGTCTTGCCTACCTTCATGTACCTGTTTTCTTATTTCTTTGATCAATTCACTTGGGTAACCCTAGCTGTAAATAGACCCTTTAAAATCACATTTAGATTTAAATTCGTCATGATTAGAGGTCATTCAACTAGCATGTACGAATTGTCCTTTAACAATGCTTTTCTTGTGGTGGTACGGGTGTGCACTATTAAAATGTAAAAAAGAGTTGGTGTAAGTACTTTTCCTATGTACCTTAGAATTAAAACCACCATTTTCTTTATAAATTTCTATGTTCTATGATAATACTACATCTAATAAGGAAATAAGGAGAAAGAGTACATTTAATCCACCCTTACACCCTCAGATAAAAAATTTTGAGCAAATCTTAGAAACAGAGATAAGAATGTGCTTTAGTAAAAGTTAAATACAAGGCCAACATTGATCCTAATGAAAAAATAGTCTTAGAGGAGTTCAGTAATGATAAAGATGTAAGGGTTATGAAACCCGACAAAGGAGGGGGGACTGTGTTAATGGATACCTTGATTCATGAAGGGAAAACGAATGAAATTTTGATGGATATGAGTAAATGTGAAAGAGTTTCTAGGAATGAAGTTAACCTATCCTATAGTAGGGTGAATGCTGCTCTTTTAGATATGTTTTTTGAAGGTTTAATAGATGGCAATACCTATAATTATTTGAAAGTGGAAAAACCTATAATACCTATGATTTTGGAACCCCCAAAATCCATTAGAATGAAGATGACCCTCCACATAGACCTATAGTTTCAGCAGAGGGTTCAAAAACTTTACCTCTAGCAAAATTTGTAGATTTAAAATTTAAAAGATTATGGTTAAAAAGGAGAAATATACTTACGGATTCCTGGGATTTTTTTGAGGGGAATCACCAATAATTTGTATAGAGAAAATTTAATATTTGTTACCATCAATGTGATAGACCTATTCACTTCTATACTCCACAATGATGGGCTACAAAAGTTGGAAGAAATTTTATATGAAGATGGTGAAATGACCCAAAATGAAAAGTTGGTCTGTCTTTCTTTGATGGAGTTGGTTTTAAAGTATAATTTTATTTATTTTAAGGGAGAGCTTTACCACCAGATCAAAGGAGTAGCAATGGGTGCAGCGTGTGCACCCACTTATGCTAACCTAGTACAGGCAAAATGGGCGGAAATATTTGTCTTTCATTCTAAGTACAATACATGTTGGATAATGTACAAGAGGTTCCTGGATGACATTTGTATCTTGTGGGTTGACACCAAAGAAAGGCTACATAATTTTTTGAATTTTTAAACAAAACTGCATCATTTTTAGATTTTACCTATAATGTTTCAGATGAGAAGCTTGAGTATTTAGGCATAGAAGTTTATAAAGAGAATGGTGGTTTTAATTCTAAGGTATATAGGAAACGTACTTACACCAATTCTTTTTTACATTTTAATAGTGCACACCCGTACCACTACAAGAAAAGCATTGTTTTTTTAACACAACTTTACTGAAAACATTATTGTAATGAACAAATATTTTGAAAAAGATTGAACAAGAATTTTTGAAGTACACTAGTTTTGATAGATGGATATTAACTTTAGTTTTGGTATTCTGGGATAAATTTTATATAATTTTTTTTCCATTTTTCTAAATACTCTCCATCTATAAAATAGACAATTGTTTTAATTACTGATGAAAGTGAACAAATTTCTAGATTTGGTAAAGATATTCCTCCATTTTCCCAACTATACATATGATAGGATAATGCAATTCTAGGCTTTAATGGATGTCATAAAAAATTTTTAGTCAGTGTTTTAAATGTTTTAATTAAAGAGGTTAGTAGGGGGAATAGATATAGATTGTATTATGTATACGATTTTTGGAAGCAATATCATTTATTTATTTATTGCAGTTGGTTTACCAGGATAGCCCATTGGGCCACAAGGAACCCGTTTTCAATGGAGTCCTGGGGAGAAAAGCTCCAAAAATACATTTTACATTCTTACAAACATATATTCACACATACATTTAAAGTTTAACAATAGGTAAAAAAGAAAGAAAGCAAAAAAAGGTAACAGCTAAATACAATGTGCAGAAAGTACATAATAATAATATTTATTAGCTCAGAAATATCCATTTAATACAGAGTAGTTAGGAAAAATTAGTTATTGGAAAGGAAGAGGAGGTTCAGTGACATGATGAAGTGGAGGAAGAGGAGAATATATGGGCTTATCTAGTAACTTCTATAGAATCTGGGTAGATTAAGATGAAGCAGAGCACTGGCGGATGAGAGAAGGAGAAGAGTAAGTTATGTAGGGTGGGAGCAGGAGCATTCCCACTGAGATGCTAGGTGTGTATAGAGAGATTTTTTGAAAGCAGAGTGATTAGAGGTGGTGCGGATGAGTGAAGGAAGGGAGTTCCAGATGTGAGCTAGGTTGAAAGATAGAAGGTTTTTGCCTGGGGGATATGTAGGTTTATGGACTTTGAGTAGGTTTTGATTGTTTGATCTTAATACTCTATTGGGTAGATGCATATCAAATGCGGAAGAAAGGGAAGGACAGAGGGAGGGGTTGAGAATAAGTTTGTGGGCTAGAGTTAGCTGAGTGTAAGTGAGTTGATTGGGAAGTTCTAGCCATTTTAGTTTCTGGAGGGAGAAACAGTGGTGGGTGGAAGACTTGTGGCTGGTGGCAAATTTTGCAATTTTGTTGTAACAAGAGGAAAGTTGTTTTTTGAGGGAGGATTGCAGATTAGTTAGGAGTGGGGCCATAGAGAAGGGAGGGGATAAGGAAGGATGAAGCGAGTGTTATTTTAGTAGCAGAGGTAAGGTAGGCATTTTGTCTATAAAGCATACCAAGTTTTTGGTGGGTTTTTTGATATTTTTTTGTAGGTGAGAGGTAAATTTAAGTTGGTTGTCTATTTGTACCCCAAGTAGCTTGGTCTCTGTCACCAATTCTAGGGGAGAGTTATTTTGGCTAGTGATTGAAAATGTGTTCAGATTGAGATGAGTAGCTTTAGAAGGAGTAAAAATCATTAGCTTGGTCTTGGAGGCGTTAAGAGCTAGGTGATTTTGTAACATCCATTGCTCTGTAGTAGAAAAGGCATCTTGAGTTAGTTTTTGAAGTGTAGAGATAGAGGTGGCTGAGCAGATGATAGTTGAATCATCAGCATATTGGATGATGTTAGAGAATGGGATTGATTTATGGAAGTCATTTATAAATATGTTGAAGAGAACAGGACCTAGAATGGAGCCTTGTGGAACACCTGTGGGGTACTAAGGAATGAGGAGGTAGTTTTTTTCCATCTTACTGCTTGCTTCCGGTTGGATAGGTAACTAGAGAACCATTGCAAGGAAGAGGAAGAGAGGTTAAGTTCTGAGAGTTTAGTTATGAGCAGGCTATGTGAGATGGTATCGAAGGCTTTGGAGAGGTCTAGTAATAAGGTAGAGACAATTAGGCCAGAATCACGAGCTCTATTTACTGTTTCAAGGAAGGAGAGGAGGGCTGTCATTGTGCTGTGGTTAGGTCTAAAGCCATGCTGTGTAGGAGTTATAAGGTGATTTTCTAGGAGATGAGGGAGGAGTTGAAGATGGACACATTTTTCTAGGATTTTGGAAATGGGGGACAGGATGGCTATGGGACGAAAGTTGTTGATGTTGTTATTGTTGCGCCCTTTGTGGAGAGGAATAATATATGCTTGTTTCCATATTTGGGGAACTGTGCATTCTTTTAGGGAACAGTTAATTAGGATGCTGATGGGATATGCAAGTGTTTCAGCAGCTACACTAAGAAAGTAGGAAGGTATATTGTCAGGGGCGTTGGTACATGGTTTCAATTTTAGAAGCAGTTTCTTTATAGAGGATGTAGACATGGGATTGAATGAGAGGAAAGTGGAGTTGGGGGAGGGAGAGTTGGAGGGTAGAGGTGCTTGGAGTACACGTTCGGTAGTGGAAGTGGTAGAGGAATTAGAAGATGGGGAACAGGAAGTAGAAGTGATGAAGGATAGGGTTTGAGGCGGAAGGGGTAGGGGGGTATTAGAGGGCATAGTGGAGCTGGAGAATGAAGAGGTCAGTTTTGCAATTGAATCAATAAAAAATGAGTTAAATTGGGTGGCCAGATCTAGTTCAGAGGCATTTGAGTCAGGGGTGGGAGTATCTGGTGTACTAGGATGAAGGAGACTGGAGATCCCTTTCCAGAATTTCTGAGGGTTATTTTTATTTTGGTTTTGGAGTGAAGAAAAATAGTTTTGTCAATCCGAGGTGATGAGTTTCTTTGCTTTATTTCGAAGCATTTTATATTCATTAAGGAGCAGACTTGTTTTGAGTTTCTGGTAGCGTGCCCAGACTTTATCCCTATGTCTCATGGTAGCAAGAGTGTGTGTAGAGAGCCAAGGGGCTGATTTAGTCTTTATTCTCTTTGTCCTTAGGGGAGCTTGAGAGTCAAGTAATGTCAAGAAGGTTGTATTAAAGTGTGTCACTGCTATGTCTAGAGGAAGGGTTTTTAGACAGTTCCAGTTAATTGCTTTTAAGGAGTTTACAAAGGTAGTTGGGTTGAAATTTTTTCGGTCACGGATAGTTATATAGTTGTGGGTTTGTTGAAGAACAGTGGGAAGTCGGTTGGTGAAAGAGGGTGTGTGATCACTAAGGGAGTCTGGAAGGGTGCCACTGTTGGAGAAATAGTGAGGGTGGGAGACAAGGATCCAATCCAGTGTACTTCCAGTGGAGAGGTTTTTTGCAGGGCGAGTTACTGAATTGATTAGTTGAGAGAAATTGTATAGGTTAATATTTGAGGAGTTTGTTGGAGATTGAATGCAGGCCCAGTTGATGTTTACATCTCCCATGATTATGGTTTCATTGGTAATGTTACTAGAAATCCAAGAGAGGATATGTTCAAGTGTGGAGATATTGTCCCCTGGGGGTATATAAAGGGATGCTAGACAAATGTGTTTGTGATTATTGATTTGTAGTAGAGTAAGGAGAAGTTCAGCATTGTTAAAGTGTGGAGTAGGTTTATTGTAGGGAGTGACTGCTAGGGAGGATGAATATATGAGGGCCACCCCACCACCTTTTTTGAGAGGCCTGTCTTTCCTGATGATGGAGTAGTTTGGGGGAATAATTTCAGAGTCTTTTATATGTGGTTTTAACCAGGTTTCAGATATAGACAGGATGTCAGGTTTATTGTGTATGAGCCAAGCATGGAGGTTTGGGACTTTATTTACTATACTTTGGGAACTGAATGCAGTAAAAAGTAAGGATTTATTTGTAGTTTTTGTAGAGGAGGGGCCTGGGTTTGGGTGGATATCACCAGACAAGAGAGTACTAATATGATATAGTATCGAACAGTGTATGTGGGCAGATAGTAAGGTAAAGATATTGGCTTCTGTTGTAGATTGGAGGGATTTGCTAGTAGTCATAAAGATGGGGAGTGTATGGTAGGAGAAGAGTTTATATTGGAATAAAAGGAGATTGTTGGAGGGATAAAGATAAGGGGAAATAATAGAGTATGATTGAGGGAGAGGTAAGTTCTGATATTTAGTTATGTGAACGTGTTGGAAGTGTAGGGAAAATGTGGGTTGGGAGAGATAGATGTAATGGAGTGAAAAGAGGAGAAAGAAAAGAGAAAGGGAGATGAGACAGAGTTTTACAAGCATATTTGGAGGAAAAAGACAGAATAATAGTCATGTATAGAGTTGGATGGTATATAGAGGACACTAATTATAGAGCAGCATGTGAATTTCCTATGTAGTATTAAAGTTGTGGAGAGTAGTAGTATATGTGGGGGGTGTGGTGTGGTGTGGGTGTGGAAGAGGAGTGTTTAGGCCAAGATAGAAGATGATAGGGGTTTGTAAGAGGGCTAGTTTTGGCGGGAAAAAAGGGGTGTGTGTCTAGATGTATGTTGCTGATTGGAATAGACTAGCAGTGGGTGTGGTGTATGGAGGTATATAGGTAGATGTGCTGGGGCGGGTGGGAATTGGGGGCAGGGTAGGGGAGCGGAGTGAGCCCGCAGGGCGAACGGAGTGGGTAGAGCCCAGTGGAGCAGAAGAGGAGTGAAAAACTATCAGTAGAGCAGTGTTCTAGAAGGGTAAGTAGTATATGGGTGAGTGGAGAGGGCCTAGATATGGGGGGAAGTGGACTAAAAGCGTCGGGGGAAAGAGTGAGTGACTGAGATGTGAGAATTAAGAGTCAGAAAGAGAGAATGTCAAGATCAGAAACAAGTCTAATGTCAAGGGGAAGGGATATCCTCTAGTGGATAGAAAATATCTACTCACTAAGGAAAAAGGGCTAAGAAAATAAGGGGAGTAGAGAGCAACAGTGCTGGGAAAAAGAGAGAGGTGTAGAGAGGAGCAGAGTTGGGGGGGGGGTTAGGCTGCTGGCACTCCAGGCAGGGAGAGTATGACTTCAGCTAGTAGAATTACAGGAGTTATCAGGCTTTGTAAACACACATACTTTCTTGAGAACTTTAGGGAGCCTCTCAGGAGCGGTTTCCTCAAGGGAAGCTGAAACGGCACAGGGTGGTTATTGCAAAAGCAATAGGGAGTACAGCTTTGGTTAGGTCCAGTATCCACCCAGGCAAAGACACGGGGGGGATTCGGGGCAAGAGAGCTGGAGGGCAGGAAGGAAGGTAGAAGTCTGTTAGTTACAGATAAAATACACTTAACAACTACTACTGCATAAAATATGGAGGTATGACTAAAACAGGCAAGTTCCACTGTTATTCACAGGAAACAACATGAAAATCTATCATGCACTATACAATTTAACATTGTTCAGTGGGCAGCAATAGGCACAGTAGAAGAAAATAAACATGTGCAGGAGGAGTAGGTGAACGCCTTAGTGCAATAGTGAACCTTCCCAGCCTTCCAGTACAACAAACCTTTTAACAGGAGGACTACAGCGACTGGATTATCCTAACCACATGCGAGAGGCTAGCGAACCAGGTGGGCTAGCATCGCTAACAAACAAACACAGGTAAACCTCACAATACAACAGTGGAACTTTCCCAGACCTGCAATACAATAAACGTATTCACAAGAAGCAAGTGGGCTAGCGTCGCTAACAAAAACAAACATAAGGTAAACCTCTCAATGCAACAGTGAAACTTTCCCAGCCCTACAATACAATAAACGTATTCACAAGAGAACTATAGTGACTGGAGTGAACTAACCACATGCGAGGGCTAGCGTACCATCTGGGCTAGCGTCGTTTAACAACAAACACAAGGTAAGCCCCTCAATATAATAGTAATCTTCCCAGCCTTCCAGTACAAAAACGTATTCACAGGAAACCTACAGCAACCAGACTAACCTAACCACATGCGAGAGGCTAGCGTACTAAACTGGGCTAGCGTTGCTTAACAGAAACAAACCAAGGTAATCCACACAACATAATTAGTGGACCTTCCCGACCTTCCAATACAGTAAGCTTATTTACAGGAGAACTACAGCGACTTGATTGACCTAAATGGAAAGTTTTTTATCCATTGTGAATAGAATTTTGTTCCATTTACTTATTAAACTCGCCATAGTTGTTATACTTTTACTATAATTTAGGTGTAAAATGTCTTTAATATTAGTTGTTATAGTTATACCTAAATATGTTATTTGTTGAGATTGAGGTATATATTTCTTATATTCATTTTGTATATTATAACTTTTTGAGCCAATTAGAAGGATTTGAGCTTTATTGTTTTAAAATTAAGACCAAAATTTTTTTGAAATACATATCCATGTTTTTGAACAATTCTTGTAAGGTAGGATTAGTACCACTAAGAGTGATTAATACATCATCAGTAAACATTTTGATTTTTAATGTTTCATTAAAGTTTAATCTATAACCTTGTATGCTATTGTTATCTCTTATTAAGTTTGCCCAAGGTTCCATAATTAATGTGAACAAAAGAGGAGATAAAGGGCAGCCTTGCCTGGTTCCTTTTACAATAGGTATGCTCTGCAATACATTTATACCAATTTTTATGTAGGCTTGACTTCCATTATATAATTGAGTAATAAGATTAATTAAGCTATTAGAGAAATTAACTTCTTCAATAAAATGAAAAGATATTCCCAATTAACTGAGTCGAAAGCACAGTTGATATCTAAACTGAATAGAGTTAAATTATTTTTTTAAGATTTTCACTGATTCAATTAAAGTTATTGTTCTTTTGATGTTATCATAGGAAGTTTTATTGATTATAAAGCCTGTTTGATCCATGGCTACCAGGGAGGGTAAAACATTTTTGATTCTGTCAGCATAAATAGATATGAACATTTTATAGTCTGTATTTAACAATGAAATGGGCCTATATGAAGAACATTTTGTAGGATTTTTATTGGGCTTTAGTATGGGAGAAATAAATGTATACTTCCAAGAAGGGGGTATAATGTTATTATTTTGAGCTATATTGAATACTGTATGTAACAAAGTTAAAGCTTTGGCAGGTAAAACTTTGTAGATTTCAGAAATGATACCATCATTACCAGGAGCTTTAGTTTAAGTTTAGTAATTTAAACTTTTATATCTTTAAAAGATATTTGTTTATCTATTAATTTTATTTGTGTTTCTGATAGTCTTTTCTTTATATTATTATTGATAAATGATTGAATACCTTTTGTACCATTAATCATGGCATTAGATTGATTTAGTTTTAAGAAAAATTCTCTAAACTCACTTAATATATTTGGTAAATCAGATACCATTTTTCTTTTTGTTGGAGAATAGATTTCATTAATTTGGTTAAACTTATTTAAGCTTTTAGTTTTGTTAGCTAGAATATTCATAGCCATAAGGATTTATAGAAAAATTTAGAAGTTTATATTTCTCTAGATTAATCATGACTTTATGATTTAATATTTCCATATACTTATTTTATTTATTTTTTATTTATTTATTTTTATTTTATATTTGTTAACTGGTCTAGTCCAGCTGGATATATTTCCATTTTCAGTGGAGGCCCGGGGAGAAAATCTCCAAAAGTAAACAAGCAAAATAGTTTCACACAAATATGTCATGCAGTATTATAAAAAATATGTTAAAATAATTAAATACAGTGTATTAATGAGAGGACAAAACATTTGTTACTTCTAATCTAACAGGATAGGGTAAGTGACTTTACAGTATGGAGTCAAAGGTAGTATACTAGCATACAGAACATTCCAATTAACATTTAGGACATAAGTCAATTAATTATCTAATGATAGTTCCTAAACAGTATTGATTGGTGAAAGGAGGCAATATAAAAGTAGTGGTAGAGAAATTCGAGAATTAGTCAGGGTTGCAAGGGTTATTGTTCAAAGTATTTATTTCATTTATTCTAGCTTTCTTATCTAGATTTCTTATCTGGATTTCTTGAAGCATCAAGTCTAAAAGTGTCTAACTTTGTTTGTATATCTTGGAGTTCTTTATCCCATGAAATTCTTTTTTTTTAATACCAATCAATAATTTTACCATATACGTAAGCTTTTACAGCATCCCAGATATATACTTCAGTGGTTCCCTGTGTGTTATTAAGTTCAATAAAATGTTGTACTTCTATAGTAATGAAATTAGTGAAGTCTTTTAGTTTAGTTATGTACGCAGTTATCCTTTTAATTTGAACATTAAATGTGGAATTTAATATAAAATCAAATGTTAGGGAATTATGGCCTGACAGAGGACATGAAATCATCTTTGAGTTTAATAAGGAATCAGTTAGGTTATTAGAAATTAATACCCTATCTATTCCTGAATATGAATTATGTTTATGTGAGTAGAATGTATAAAACAATGATTTAGCATCTGCAAAATTATTAATATCCTTCAGCATGTATGAATCTGAGAATTAATTCAATAATTTGGCTATTGCTGATAATTTTCTTTTGCCATTAGTACTAGAATCTTTTATATCTGAGATACAATTAAAATCTCCAGCAAGAATAATATTACCCTTAGGGAACTGTACTATATGATCTAAATGTTGTTTTACTGTTTTTAGTCCAATGCCAGGAATCCAATACATATTTATTAAAGTCAAAATGTTGTTATTAAATTCTATAACTACTGATAATAACATTCCTTTATTATCTGTATATGTTTCAATTATTTTAGGCATGGGCAATGTATTTTTCTATAGTATGGCCACACCTCTTTTTATGTGTATGCTCAGAGCTTATCAAAAGTTTATAAGATTTAGTATCTATTTTCGTAATATCTTCAGCTAATAAATGGGTTTCTTGGAGAAATATTAGCTGGGAATTATGCAGTTTAAGATATTTGTTCAAAGATCTTCTCTTGTTAGGATTATTTAATCCATTAACGTTTAATGAGATACAATTTAAAGATGTCATATAATGTTTTTATTTCTGAATATTACTTGACTAATTTTTTTCATTTTTCCATGTTTTAGAATACAATAAAGATTGACAGTAAGGAAAACAATTACAAATTAGATATGAACCATATAAAACTCTTTCCCTGTAAGATATGTTTATATTAAATTAAATTTTGTTAAACTTAGTGAACTTAATAATGACTATTATCAAAAGTTTACAACATATGCTAATAACACAAACACTCTCTAACACCTTTCTTGAGTTAAAAACTCCTAATTTGAATGACATCTATTACTCAAATTATCCAACTATCTAGTAACAACACTCTTCTCATCCCTACCTAAATATATCTGTTATTATATACTTTTACTTTATTAGGCAGTACATGTGACTAAAAAAAGAAGAGAGATTATAAATAAAATACAACTAATATTTTGTATATAATCATTCAAGAAAACATACTAAAACATTTCAAATGTAACTGTCTCACTTTGATTTTATGAAATAATATATCATTGATATTGCATTAAGTTATCATATATTATATATATATAATAAAAATGTAATATAAAAATTCCTTTTATATAAGTCAGATTGGGTTTATAATATCATAAGGATCAACTACATATCAAAAATATAAAACAGAGGTCATAAAATCATGAATTCCTTTAATAAAAATCTGTTTTTAGAGATAATTAGAATGTAACATATATGTAACCAACCTAGCGTAAACCATCATCAAATTGCATTCTGTGTATATTGCTTCCACTAATGATGTAATATAGTTGCAATATATTTATATCCAATGATGCATTCATCTTTCCCTGTCTTACAGTCCCCAAACTAAATCCCCATCAGTGACAGAACACACTAAATCTATTTACAGAATACTAAATAAAACAATATTCCTTGATATTACATGTTGAAAAAGTGCCTGAACTGAATATCTGAAGCACTGCCTTGATATTATATTCATTTTAGCAGGTACAGTAATGTCTTGTTGGTTAATGTTAGCTATAAGTGAGTGAGTGTGCCCGTCAGACTATTTAATGTAATTTAAGGAGTATAATTGGGAAAAAGACTAAATTATTTGATTGTTGCCTTTACTTCATGAAGACAGGAAAACACATCTATGATATTGTAAGTGTCTAGACTTGTGACTTATAACAAGATGAGATTTTGAGCTTAGACATCATTTTATATGCCATAACATACCATCCAAACACCACCATATAAACAAATTCTGCATTTGTTATAACTACATCCAAATATATGTGTCTTTCATGACAAATACTGTATGTGAGTATGTATGCGTGTGTGCATGTAAGTGTGTATGCATATGAGTGTGTGTATAGTGATGTCATAACTATATCATACTAACTGTATGAATAAATACCCATGCAACTGACTGAGCTTTCTTGGTGAAATTTTATATATATATTGAGTTGTCCTTTTTTTTTCATCTAATCCTTACTGACAGTATCATAGGTTCATAGGTTCATAGGTTCATACTAGGCTATCTGCCCTAGGGCATTTATAAGCCTAGCCAGAGTGTGTGTGGCTTTCACCACCCCTTAGGATGAGAATACTATACCCATTAATTTGCTGTGCCTCTGTCCAGCAGTGATACAGAGATGATTCCTGGGGTAAACCTACGATCTCCCATCCACTCGTCAAGATTTCTCTTGAACAGAGTCAGTGAGGGGCTCTGCCTCACATGGACTGGGATTCTGTTCCATAGTGTAGGGAGTCTCTGGGTGATGAATCTGTCCCTCCAGCACGTCCTATTTATATCCGTGTTGAGGTTTAAGTCTCTTGCTCTCGTGGCTCTGGTGGATTTGGATTTTTTGAGGTGGAGCATGTCCATTAATTCCGGGTTGGACATGGCCTTGTATGTCAGGCACAGATCACCTCTGAGCAGACGGTATGCAACTGAATAGAGCTGGAGTTTCTTCAGTCGGGCATCGTATGACATATGTTTGAGCCTTTATCCTTTTGGTGAGGAACTTTTGGGGTCTTTCCAACTGCTGCAGGTGTCGGGTAAGGTACATTCGAATGGGGCGTTGTACTCAATCATTGGTCTGATAAGTGAAGAGTACAGGGTACAATGACCTCTCCTGATCTGGATGTGAATCCCTTCATGATCAGGTGGGCAATGTAGAAGGTCTTCCTAACCACTTTGGCAATGTGAGTGTCAAAAGAGAGGTTACTGTCAACTTGGGTCCCCAGGTCCCTGATAACTTCTTCCGTGTTTAATGGATTACCACCAATGTGGTAATTAGGGTTACCTTGTTTTTCCCAAAGGGTATGACTATACATTTTTGGCATTTAGCTTAAGGCCATGGCTCTGGCACCAGTTATCCATTTCTATGAGACCTTTCTGGAGGATGTCTGTGTCTGATGGAGTGTCAATTATGGTGCCCAGTTTGCAGTCATCTGCAAATTTTGTCAACCACAATCCCCCTATGTTTGCCTGCACTTCAGAAAAATAAATGCCAAACAAGAGGGGGCCCAGGACTGAGCCCTGTGGGACACCGCTCGTGACCGGCTTAGAGTCTGACATGGCACCAGCAACTCTAACCCTGTGTGTTCTGTCCTTGAGCCAGTTTGCAACCCATCTTGTGACATATGGGTTTACATCTAAGCTGGTGAGCTTTTCTATGATGCCCGAGTGGGGTATTGTGTCGAACGCTTTTGCTAGGTCAAGGTAGGCTGTGTGAACTGCCTTACCCTCATCAATGGCCTTAGTGACTGTTCAATCTGTTCTCAAATCAGAATTACTAATAGTGCTTGTATTTTACACACACACACACACACACACACACACACACACATATATATATATATATATATATATATATATATATATATATATATAAAATATATATAAATAAAGGTTGCTTCATAAAGTCAATAAATATTTTTACAAAATATACATGCCAAGGAGATCACTTAACTGCAATACTTTATTTTTCCTCTAGATGGCACTAGAGACTGTCTATTCTGGCTTATAAATGTAGCTACAGAGTTCCTCAGCTTAAGAGTTTGCACAGCATACGTTTCTATGGAAACTATATTTTTTCTCCTCTCTCTATCTTTGTATCTGTTAGCTGTGATGCAAATGCATCTCAGTTCAGTACTTACATTCACATCCGCGAGGCTAAGGAGGGAAACCACAAGCAATTTTTCACTGCCAAGGCAGCAGACCACCTTGTGGCAACTTGGGAAAAACACAATGCAGAAAAAAAATAAGAGTGAGAGAAAAAGAGAAAAAGGGAACCCATATTCAACACCACAAGCATCGTAAGCATCGCAAACTTCATTTCTCAAGTACAACAAGCAATTAGACCACCAGTGATGCACTAGCCAACAGCAAACCACCCAATTCCCCACAAAATGCACCAGTTAACACAAAACCAGCATATAACCATACCATCAAGGAATCTCATTACCAGCAACTTCACAAAAATCTTCCATTCAACATCACATTTACACAGTTCCTGCTTTTATCTAGTGCCTGAGCTGAAAACCAGACCACATCAGTCTACTAAAAGCATCTTCAATGTCCCTTACCACTACCACCAACAAATTCATTACCAGATCAAAATTATATTTAGCAAAGAAACAACATATCAACAATATTTATTAAAAGTCTCCCTTCAAATACATAGAATATAACAACAAAAACTAAAAAGAATTTTTATAGAACCAAATACCCTCATTTTTTTTCTCTTTTAAGTATCCGTACTTGTTTTAGTCACCAAGACAACACAGATACCATTCCCCAATTATATGGAGCATTAAAAGTAACAACCGGCAGATAAAACAAAAGCCGCATATAATAAAGCTAACTAGGTTTACTAGCAATTATAATATTAAAAAGTTATTAAAACAGGCATATATCATTGAGAAAAAAAATTAAACAGCAAGACTCACCTGTTGAACCATTTTTATCTCGCCAACTTCTGGGTTATGCAATAAATCTAGGATAAATGAAAGCTTTTTTTCTTGTTTAATATTCACTTATTCTTGAGCTTCTTTTATGTTCAGAAGTCTTCCAGGAACTGTCTGCATTTCTTTTAAGACTGGCATTTGCCCAACCCATTTCTTCTATTTTATCAAGCAGCTTTCTTGTTTTAATAAAACTAATGGCAGTTTCTAAGTCATCAAATATTTTTTGACCATCCTGAAGAAAAATTTTTAATCTGGCTGGAAATAATAGATGAGACTTTATTTGGGCTTTTTAAAGTTTTTTTAGCACTGGAAGGAAACATCTTCTTTTGGCTATTACAGAAGATGAGTAATCATTATCAAAGTATATGACATTGTCTTTATATTTAATAGGGGATTTAGCCCATGCAGTCTTTAGCACTATTTCCTTATCATGTGATGATAAAAACTTCACTATAACAGATTTAGTAGAATTAGTTTTACCTTTTTTGAAGATATCAAGGACCTGTGGGCTCTCTTTATCCCATATGAAAGAGCTTCAGGAAGTTGTAATATCTCAGGAAGCCAAGATGTTAAGAATTTTTCCATATTGATTTCTTCAACATTATCAGGTAGCCCAAAAATCATAATACTATTTCTTCTTGATCTATTCTTTAGATCATCAATTTTAGTTTGCAAGACGGTATTTTGTTTTTAAGAGAAAATCTATATTATGTTCATCGTCTTGAATTCTAGTGTCCATATCATTTAGTGAAGTTTCTATTCTTGTAATCTGTATCTTCTGTTGTCTGAGGTCTTCATGTAGCATTTCCATTTGTTGGGAACATTTTTCTTTAAAATTGTCTAGTTTCACATGCATTCTATCAATTTTTGTTGTCAGCTCTTGAATATTAGGTAGTAGTGACCGAAGTTCCCTCTTAAGAGTTGTTTCCTGAAGAGAAGATTTAGTGTGGCTCATTTTGTATCATGGTGCCAATATATTTTCTCTAGTACTTGTTTACAGGAAAAAGCACAAAAATTACAAACATTTTATATACTATCCCAGAGTATGGTAAAAGGATTCTAAATATGTAAAAAAAAAACAAAAATAGGATAGTTAAATTCAAAAATTCCTGTCAGAGAAATTCTGATAAGGCAGAGCAATGATAAAGTGCTGTTACTCAGTGCTCACCTTGGCCATGCCCCCAAGAAAAGCATTGTTAAAGGACAATTCGTATGTGCTAGTCGAATGACCTCTAATCATGATGAATTTAAACCTAAATGTGACTTTTTAAGGGGAATATTTACAGCTAGGGGTTACCCAAGTGAACTGATCAAGGAAAAAGGAAACAGGTACATGAAGGTAAGCAAGACAGGTTTAAACCCATTCTAGGGGAACCGGTGAGTGACAGAATTGTGAGTGAGCAAAAACAAAATGATGAGTATGGTAACGGTATAGTTTTAGAATACAATGCTAGTAGTGGCATTATAAGAAACATAATTAAATCCGAATGGGAGAAATTCACACATCTTACTGACTTAGAAAAAATATCAAAAAATGAGTTGAAATTTGTATATAAGAATTGCCAGAGTTTAAAGAATATTTTAGAAAAAGACTATAAACAAAGCAGTTATAGAAGGAAGCATGGCACATTCAAGTGTGGACATTGTGCACAATGAATATACATTAGTAATTGTGAGGAACTGGTTTTAAACAGTAGAAATATTACCCTGACAAGTAAGGAATATTTTAGTTGTGAATCTAGTGGGCTAGTGTGCATTGCAGTGTGTGAAGAGTGTCAGTCTTTCTACGTATATAAGTTCACAACAAAACAAACTGACTGAAGTAACCAGTGGACCTGAAGAGGCTTACGCTTCAAAAATTAATCCAAATGCTGAAGTTTGTAAAGAGCTCTCATGAGACTGGAATCGCAAAAATTCAGTTTATTATTACAGAGACTTGAAGCGCTAAAATAAAAATACACTTTTCGTCGCCATATAATGAGCAACTTCCTCAGAAGACAGCTAGAACTGCAGTCTGTTCCTTATATTAAAACCATATATTAATTAATTAATTATTTACATAGATTAATTTACTAAATTGAAGTACAAATATACGAGATTATGTATGTATTAAGAAGACCTATATAAACAAAGCTCTTTAAGGAATGACTGTCCTATTAAACAATTAATTAATTAACATATGGTTTTAATATAAGGAACAGACTGCAGTTCTAGCTGTCTTCTGAGGAAGTTGCTCATTATATGGCGACGAAAAGTGTATTTTTATTTTAGCGCTTCAAGTCTCTGTAATGATAATAAACTGAATTTTTGCGATTCCAGCCTCATGAGAGCTCTTTACAAACTTCAGCGTTTGGATTAATTTTTGAAGCGTAAGCCTCTTCGGGTCCACTGGTTACTTCAGTCAGTTTGTTTTGTTGTGAACTTATAATCGGAGGTTGTTTTTTTGCCATGGACCAGATTCCCGCTAGTGGCTCCGTTTCGGATATTAACGCTAATGAGAGCGATGGAAACCTGACTGCTCTCATTGAACTATTGACACAAAAAGTCGACCGTTTGTCTCAGAGGGTTGACGAGGCTACATCCAGGTCAGAAAACCCTTTACAATTCGGCAGCAATGGAAGTGTAGGGGCGGCACCATCTACCAGTTATTCTCATATTTTGGTTGGAAACTCGAGTAATAATGGTATGAACAACACAGGGAGACCTGGCAGTGAAGCGGCTGGAGTTGAACAATGCAACCGCACCACCCAAGGTCCTGAATCCTTAAGAACCTGGGTACACAGGTCCTTTTCGTTTTTGGACAGTCAAACATCTAATGTTCCTTCACCAAATCAAAGGGTAAATAATGACATTAATTTTAAACTTTCTTTGTTTGATGAGAAACTTTTTAGAGTTCGCAAATTGCAACTCGAAATAGCTTACTTCAAGGAGTGCGTTAAACTCAAAATAGTGCCTAAAGGAATGAGACACTGGCAGTTCCCTACAGGACTGTTAGAAGGTTCAAACTTCCATAAAGCTTTAGCAATGCTTTTCGATAAGCATGGGTTAGAAGTGTTAAATTTATTCTGTACCCATTATCAAGACACAGTAGATGAACTATTGGCTGAAATAGAAGAGCTTAATGAATCTATTAAAACTGATGTTAACTTTAATAGATATCAATATGAATATGACAGGTGTTTCTTAAGTATAGACGATCACATTATAAAAATGAATGCTACTAAAATCAAGAAGATTAAACGAGATCTGAATGACTACAGTGAGGGTAAAGCGTACCCCCACCCCCCATTGACACAAAAAACAATGACTGGGAATGGCCCTAACTTGAGAAATGCAGAGGGTACTGCTGATACACATGGGAGAAATATAAACCAGACTTTAGAAATAAGTGAAGAAGGCTACGATGAATTGAATATTGACTCTAATGGGGCCCTTAGGAGAAGTGAAAGACTACTACAGCAACAAAATCGACAACCTCCAAACAATTCCCAGTCTGAAAGGGGTGAAGCGAATGTAACATTTGCTACTAACAATGATAGAGGGAACAACAGAGGTAGAAATTTTCAGGAGCAGGCCTCGAGGCGTCCTTCACAGAACAGGAGGCAGAATGGGAACAGGAGGAGGAAACGGTGAACAATGGGTCTATCACCGTGAACCTTTTGGATGACCGACCTAATTGCAATATTGTATCAAACTTTTCAAATGATTTTAAAATCTATAACTACACTAATTTATCTATTGGTGTTGAGACTGTAGAATTATTAAGTAAATGATACACATTTGTACCATCAAACAAGTTTAATATGGCAGAAACTTTGATAGATCTAAAATTGTTTACTAGAAAGCTGAATTTGTTAACACTACTAGGAAGTGAATTTAACAAAAAAATGGATTATTTTGTGTCTAGTGTATACAATCCCCCCTTGCACCCCTCCTTGGTTCTCTTTGAGAAAATAATGGAAATAGATCTTAGAAATCTCAAAGAGAAGAAAAAACATTACAACAACAACATCACCAAAGAAGAAAAGGATTTATTGGCTCTGTTAAGGCAAATGCCTATCAGGATAATGCAACCTGACAAGGGGGGTGGTCTTGCTATTATATTTAGTAGTGACTACAATGACAAGATGACCAAGATTTTGGAAAGTGAGACTTATGTTAAGTCGTCATTAAGCGAAATTAATTCTGCCCATTATAAAGTTAAAACCTTATTTGAGGAATTATACATAGAAAGAAGGATAGAAAAAGATATGTATGATGACCTACACCAATCGAAAATAAGAACACCTGTCCTTTTTGGTATACCAAAGGTGCATAAAGATTTACAAGATCCACCTATGAGGCCCTTAGTTGATGGTAGGGGTAGCATAACATATACTTGTTCTAAAGTAGCAGATAAAATACTACAAAAATATATCAAAGTAGAGAAACAGATCTCAAAAGACTCATGGTCTTTTCTTAGGTCGGTCAATCAATTGCCATTCACACCTGACAGTTACCTGGTCACACTAGATGTTAAAGATCTCTATTCTAGTATACCACATGAAATAGGGATAGAATAGGTATCCCTTTTACTGAGCGGGCTAGGAGCACCTATCAATGAAATTCAGTTAATGGGGGAACTTTTGGATACAGTCCTCTCCTATAATTACATACTATTTCATAAGGAGATATACCATCAAAAAATAGGCGTGGCGATGGGCTCCCCTTGCGGAGCCAGTTTCGTCAACTTAGTTATGGCCTATTGGGAGAAGAGGACTATCTTGGAAAATCATACAATCAAGAAATACATCCCATTCTATACAAGATTTCTTGACGACATCTTCCTGGTCTTTGTAGGTAAGGAAGAAGAAATAGAACAAATGCTTACAGACCTTGACTCGAGCACAGACTTCCTTAAGTTTACACACAAATACAGTAAAGATTCAATGGAGTACTTGGATGTATATCTGAGAAAAGACTACATCAATAACAGGTATACGTCAAGAATCTATAGAAAGGAAACATACTCCAATAAGTTCCTACACTATACTAGCTGCCACCCATTACACCAGAAAAAATCAATCATCAAGGGTCAAATGGTGAGGGCAGCAAGGATGACCACAAGTGACAATGACTTTCTGGAAGAATGTGATTTGCTCCAAAGCTTTTTCCTTCAAAAGGGATACCCAGTAGATTTCATTCAAGAGATCACCATAGAAGTCCAAACTAAGAGACTAAGAGGTGAATATATACCCCTACTAGGGACATCCCAAACAAATGGGAATGATTCAGGGCCCCAATTAACTAATGAAGTTAAAATTAATTACTCATGTAGTCTTATAACAACTTTTAATTTGAATTCCAATGACATTAGAAATATTGTTTTAAAAAATTGGGAGCTGTTATCTAATGATAGCCACCTAAAAACCTTAATACCAGATAAACCTATACAAGAGGGGAATGAATCTGAAAGAAATTTTGCAAACAAAAAACCCTAAAAATATTACTAGTGCAGGGATGACAAAATGTGGAAGGTGCAATGTTTGTAAGTATATAGAAGAAGGCTGTACATTCACGATAAATAAAACGACCTACAAAATTAGAAATAAATTCAATTGCAATAGTAAACAAGTCGTGTACAAAGCAAAATGCGTAAAGTGTGCAGCCTTCTATATAGGTAAAACTGATAGGAGATTACAAGATAGGATATATGAACATAACTACTGCATCAGTAGACAAAAACTAGAAAATGCACTAGCTAGACATTGCCTGGAAAATGTGGGTAACAGCTTCAAATTCAAAGCCATAGAACAAATAAGTGAGGACCCTAGAAGTAATTATGAACCTTTAAAACTAGAGAGGAAAGAACTGGTGTGGCAGTTGAGAACAAATGCAAACCAATACCCGGGAATTAATGAAATGTCCTCTATAAAATGTATTTTGAGGTTGAAAAATATGGAAAGATGATAGAGTCTTATGAAATAGACCTCCATCGGTCCTTTTATCTAGGCTTTGACCCCCAAGAGAAAATTGATGGTTAAAGAATAGGTAGGAACATGTATTTATTAAGTATTTATTTATTAATTATTTATTAATTAGTACTAATTCAAATATTAAATTTAAAAGTTTTTAATGTACTTTTAAGTATTTTTAAATGTATATTTAGAAATATTGTGTACCTACATGTTTATTATTGACTTATTTTACAGGGGCCCACCCACTGTGGTATTCAGGTAGGGAGTTTTTTACCTAAGATTGCCCATCTCATATTTTGATATGAAATCTTCTATAGGATTCTATATAAAACTTAAATATAGTTTCCTAGTGTTTTTTGTTATTATAGTAGCCATTTTAGATCCCCGGATTATAGTATACTGTTTTACCCTGTCATTAGGTTGTGAACAGTAAGTTCCTAACAAGATGTTTTTTAATAAGATGATTTTTGCACTGACTTGAAAAACGAGATTCAAGTGTTTTAATATTTTTACAATACATACTTTTGGTAGTTAAAATATATTTATATATTTTTACACTCGCATGATTGTTATACCTCTTAATATACTTACATGTGTTTTTATTATTTTAACTAACTGAGAATAACAAAACTTGTTTACATATGTATATTCCTTTCAACTACTAATACATTCAATGTATTTACATAGATTAATTTACTAAATTGAAGTACAAATATACGAGATTATGTATGTATTAAGGAGACCTATATAAACAAAGCTCTTTAAGGAATGACTGTCCTATTAAACAATTAATTAATTAACATATGGTTTTAATATAAGGAACAGACTGCAGTTCTAGCTGTCTTCTGAGGAAGTTGCTCATTATATGGCGACGAAAAGTGTATTTTTATTTTAGCGCTTCAAGTCTCTGTAATAATAAACTGAATTTTTGCGATTCCAGCCTCATGAGAGCTCTTTACAAACTTCAGCGTTTGGATTAATTTTTGAAGCGTAAGCCTCTTCGGGTCCACTGGTTACTTCAGTCAGTCTTTCTACGTAGTTAAGATTGATTGTAAGCTGAGGAGAAGAATCTACGAACACTGCTACGAAATGCAGAATAAAAAAGATACTACTGCCCTGTATAAGCACTCTTTACAATGTGCCAATGCTAGATATGTATTGTTTGTTTTAGATGGTATAAAAAGAAAAGTAAGAGGGGCACAATGAGAAGAAAAAGTGGAATACAAGGAATTATGGTGGCAGCTAATTTTACAGGCCACCATTCCCCCTAGGTTGAACAAAAACATTTCCATTGCCCCTGTTTTAAAATTAAGGGCAGCTAAATAATAAGTTATAATTTAAAGTTGATCTTAACATACACATGTACATAGCATTTTTTCTTTTAATGTGCAATTATAAGACTCAGTTTCTCTTACTGTGCATTAACAGAAATGTTTTAGATTGTTTTAAAGTTGAAATGAAATATTTTATTATTAATAATAATGTATAATTTATTTACAACATTTTAAACACATTTATAGGTTTTTTGAAATGTATTTTTAGTAACGTCAAAGAATTTTAAGCATTTTATACAGCATCTTAGTATCTTGCATTGACTGCAATGAATATTCATGAGCTCTATAATAATGAAAGGATGAACAACTCTGCTTAATTAATTGCTTGTTTTTATTGGTTATTTATGTATTTGATGGGAATATATATGTCATTTTAATGGTCTATCCACATCTGATGAAGTTTTTAAATTAAAATGCTGTAGTCTAATGTGTCTGCGTTCATGTATGTCTAATATGTTCATTTTTGGCATTACACCGGATTAACTGTTCTCTAGTGGCTGCTTTTGGAGCTTCTTTGGTTCCTTGGACTGTATTACAAGTGTATTTTGGTACCTGCTGCCATTTTTATTATTCAAATACAATGGAACAACATGGTAAAACATACTATGCAATTAATGCAATTGTTAATAGAAAGGGCATGGTGAAAACTCCGGACAAGATGATAAGTTAGACTATTTAGGATAAAGGTGTATGCATTAGAATAATTGCAAGTTGTGATATAACAAGTTAGGAAAATTAAGTACCCATGTGAGTAGCTTAGGTTCTTGTTACATTGCTGACGCACAACAGGTAAGAATAGTTAATGATTCTGTTCACAATTACACAATGCTGGTCTTTACACTCAGTCACTATCTCTCTTCAGAGCAGAGCCTGCAGCCCAACCTTAATATTGCTGGAGCTCTGCCACAAGGACCTACACTTACAAGCATATTGAGAATGTTGTCAGTGTTTAATAGCCTGCAGTCAGTACATCTGACCTCAATATTGCAGGAACTCTGCCACAAGCCCCTACACCTACAAGCTTATTGAGAATTTTATCATCATTTAATGTAAGCAAATTTATCATGAAGAACCTTGCTGCATATTAATTTTAATCAGATAAATACATGCTTGCAATGTGACTAATCACCCCTGTATAATAGTCTATGAACTCTAAGGACCTATTACTAAGTTGGCCAGTCTCCCCTTTTGCTTGACCAGTAGACTTTCTGCATATGCCAACTATTTAGTCTTAGGAAATGACAGACAACCTGTTTTACTCACATCTATTTCTTGGTAACCTGACTGCACTCAATATAAATTGACCGAATGGTGGAAGCCCACTAAGCTTGACCTTGTTTCTCTCCCCTACCCCACTCCCAATTTCCACCTATATCTTCTTACTCTAATATTATACTTCCCTTATGCATATTTTTCACTTGTGACTCTACTCCAAAACCGTCCAAAGCTAACCTTATTACTTCTATATATACACTGTTGTTTCTTGTTTCCTACATCCATATCTCTATTCAGTTTTACCCCCATTCTCAACTATTTTTCCCTCCCATTCTGCTTTGCATTATATCCATTTATAATCACAACCCTGACAAATAGTGCCTATCTATTCTGCATTGTAGCTTTCCTTTTTCCAAATAAACCTCATTTCTTCTTATTTTGACGAGATGTTTATACCCTAGCCTTTAATATCCTCTATTCCTTACATTCCAGAGACGAGACCAGGTCAACCTAATGCTCTTCTTTTATAGAAATTCTTCTCTTCTGACCTATCCTCTTCCAGCTGTCAGAATCCAGTATCACTGAATCTCCTATTGTCCTGCATATTCTTGTTTCCTCCTTTATTGCTTCTTCCCCACTACCTGACATCTATAAAATGCAGATTCCTGTACTTAATTATGTTACTCTTCAGCTCATCCTCTGTTCTTCTCCTCTTACTGTGCCAGTTTTCATCCTACCATGACGCAATAACATCTCACAACATTTATCCACGTTTGTCCCAAATGCCTATCCATATTTCCTTTTTACACTTTGCACCAAACCTATTTAATATTGCCCCTCACCATTATTCCAGATATAGGCTGATTAATTGCACTTCAACTCAAACCAAAACAAAATTAAGTGTAAGAATCCGCCCCAAAAACAAGTATGCATAATTCCCCAATATACTAAAATCCTTCTAGGAGGAGATGAACACCCTAATCCTGGCCCCACCTTTCCAAATGAACACAAAGATAATTCTCTCCCACACACTTCTGTAACTGAACAATAGTCAATCCCCAACTCTGATGATCTCATTTTTGTTGCAATAAAAGTTAGATGTATAAAAAATAAAACTGCTTAGGTTCATAGGTTCATAGGTTCATACTAGGCTATCTGCCCGAGGGCATTTACAAGCCTAGCCCATCGTTTTGTGGCTTACGCCACCCCTTTAGTATGGGGAACTATACCCATTATTTTGCTGTGCCTCTGTCGAGCAGTGACACTGAGGTAATCCCTGGGGTATATCTGCGATCTCCCATCCATTGGTCAAGATTTCTCTTGAACAAGGCCAGCGAGGTGCTCTGCCTCACATGTACCGGGATTTTGTTCCACAGCATATGGAGTCTTTGGGTGATGAATCTATCCCTCCAGCACGTCCTATTAATAGCCGTGTCGAGGTTTAAGTCTCCCGCCTTGTGGCTCTGATGGATCTAGATTTTTGAGGTGAAGCATATTCATCAAATCTGGGTTTGACATGGCCTTGTATGTTAGGCAAAGGTCACCTCTGAGCAAGCGGTGGCGACTGAATAGAGCTGGAGTTTTCAGTCGGGCAGCATAGGACAGATTTTTGAGACCCTTTATCCTTTTGGTGAGGAACTTTTGTGGCCTCTCCAGCTGCTGCAAGTGTCGGGTCAGATACATTCCGAATGGGGCATTGTACTCAATCATTGGTCTGATGAGTGATGAGTAAAGGGAGACTATGACCTCCCTTGATCTAGATGAGAATCCCTTCATGATAAGGTGGGCAATGTAGAAGGTCTTCCTAACTACTTTAGCTACATGGGTGTCGAATGACAGACTACTATCAACCTGGGTCCCCAGGTCCCTGATAACTTCTTCTGTGCTCAGTGGATTGCCACCTATTTGGTAGCTAGGGGTAACCTTGTTTTTCCCGAAGGGTATGACTATGCATTTTTTGGCATTTAACTTTAGGCCGTGGCTCTGGCACCAGTTATCCGTTTCTGTGAGACCCTCCTGAAGGATATCTGTGTCAGATGTGTTTTCTACTATGGCGCCCAGTTTGCAGTCATCTGCAAACTTTGTCAGCCATAACCCTCCTGTGTTTGCTTGTACTTTGGAAAAGTAGATGCCAAACAAGAGTGGGCCCAGGACTGAGCCCTGTGGGACACCACTTGTGACAGGCTTTGGGTCTGACATGGCGCCAGCAACTCTGACCCTGTGGGTTCTGTCACTCAGCCAGTTTGCAACCCATCTTGTGATGTATGGGTTAACATTTAAGCTGATGAGTTTCTCAATGATACCCGAGTGGGGTATTGTATCGAAGGCCTTAGCCAGATCGAGGTAGGCTGTATGGACTGCCTTTCCCTCATCAATGGCTTTGGTGACTGTTCGAAAAAGTCAACCAAGTTTAAAAGGCATGATCTGCCTTTGACAAAGCCAAACTGGGTTGGATCCAAAGTCTGCAAATTCCCTATGTCTTTATTTATGAGGTCCATTATGATCCTCTCCATGGCTTTGCAGATAAGGCTTGTCAAGCTAATGGGCGGTAATTTCCAGGGTCGGTGGAGGCACCGCCTTTGTGAAGTGGGACCACAGTTGCAGTGCACCACTCCCTGGGTACGTATCCAGAGGTAAGACTTTGATTAAACAGCTGTCCTAGCTGTGGGTTTAATTCCTCATTGAGTTCGTGGAGCACACAGCCGGGGACACCATCAGGTCCCATGGATGCTGTGTTTTTTGCTTTGGAGAGAGCAGTTCTCACTTGGGCGCTGGAGATGTTTGGGGGGCTGCAATCGTTTGATATAGATATCTCTCCTTTTGGGGGGGAGGGGGGGAGAAGTTTGCACTGAACCTGTCAGCCAGTATGTTGGCAATGTCTGTAGGATCAGTAATCTTCACATCATTTTGAACTAGTTCTGAGCATATCTGGGAGTTTCCTCCTAGGTTTCTAACATAGCTAAAGAAGGCCTTATGATTGTCTGAACTACATCTGGATTTTCCATCATAGGCCTGAGGCTATCACTGTAAGTGAAACTTGTTTTAAACCCAGCATAAATAACTCTGACGTTATACCTCCTGGATTTAAACCCAGCATACATGACTCTAAAGTTCTGCCTCCTGGATTTAAACCCAGCATAAATGACTCTGAAGTTATACCTACTGGCTATCATATCATCAGTGATGACCATATAAAGATGAAAGGTGGTGGCATTGTTTTAATATTTGCCAGTACCTACCACATTTCCCCTTACAGCAAACCAACACCAACATTCAGTGCAGCAGAGCCTCTTTTTGCTTTCCTCAAAATAAACAGTTATGAACAAATATGTATTACTGTCCTTTATATCCCTCCTGGTGACAATATAGTTATATAGGAAGATTTCCTACATTGGGTATCCATAACATTTCCACAAGAAATTATTTTACTAGGTGATGTGAATGTCAATTGGTTGGACATAAACTCCAACTCCCATATATCTAGCATGAACTTATATGATTTCACACAACTAATTAATAACACCAGACATTATAGCAAGACATTAAATTCTCTGTTGGACTGGATCCTAGTATCATACCCCAGCAAATACTCCACTGCAGGTAGAATGTCAGACTCTCTCAGTGATTATCTCCCAGTCTATATGGATAGACATCTCACACATTCAGTTGAACAGCATATATATAAATATATATAACATATATATATATATATATATATAGATAAATATACATATATAAATATATAGATAAATATATATATATATATATATATATATATATATATATATATATATATATATATATATATATATATATATATATATATATATATATATATATATATATAAATATGCTCACACACACACACACACACACACACACACACACACACACACACACACACACACATATATATATATAAATTAACATGTAACCTTTCTAGGTTTAACCCAGAAATATTCACTACTACACTATCATCTATTAACTAGAACTTCCTAAAAATCCTCCCCTTAGACGATGCTGTAATTGAATTCAGTATAACTTTCCTAAATATCCTAAATAGCCTTGCACCTCGTAGAAGGAAGAGACTGAAAACAAAGAATGCAATTTGGCTATCCAAAAAAAGTAGAATGCTAATGCAGGATAGAGAAAAGCATGGAAAGACTGGCAAAATGGAAAAATCTTGAAAACGTCAGTACACTTTGCAATAAGACTAAAAAGCAAATAAATGAAGACAAAAAACTATAATATAATAACTTTCAGAGTAATACTAAACACAACCCTAAAACTTTTGGACATCCATTAAAGAAATATTACATCCTGTCCAACAATTCAACCCAAACCCCTCTACAGATAGTTCACCACTTGAAACCACAATACAGTTCATCTCTTATTTTATAGATAGTATAGCATGTCAAACCAAGGATTCCTCAACATCTAATCCTTTCCTTGCCCAACAGCCACATATCACCACATCCACTTTCACCTTCAAATCTCTGCCCACATCCTATATAAAACTACACTTTAACAAACTTAAACCATGCTCTTCTTTAGCTGATGACTTTCCAAGCGAGTACCTAAAAATAGCAGCCAATAGTATTGCCTATCCTGTTTTAATCCTTATAAATAGGTCTGTCCAGGAATCCCATATTCCTTCTCTCTGGAAAAAGTCACACATTAGCACTCTGCACAATGGAGGAAACTCAACAGACATTAATAACTTTAGACCTATAGCAATTTTATCTACCCTTGCCAAAATACTTGAAAAATGTATTCAAAAAACATTGTTAGAATATCTCTTGTGGGAAGAAGTTCTATCCCCTACACAACATGGCTTCCATTCTTCCCATAGTACTAGTACTGCCCTCCTAACCTATATCAGTACTGTAGACATAATGGCAAACTAGTCTCTTCCTTATTTCTAGACTTGTTTAAAGCTTTCGACACAGTTTGTCAAAGCAATCTCCTACTTCAAATGTCCCCACCAGGTCTCTCTCAGCCCACCATTCTCTGGTTCAAAAGCTGCCTGTCCAACAGGTATCTGTCTATAAAAATGGCACTTCACACTCTCTCCTTACCTCCCAGTCACAACTGGTGTACCACACAGCTCTGTCCTTGGTTCCTCCTCTTTAGGATTTTTACTAACACCCTTTATACTTCCACACAACAAGCCACCATAATACAATATGCAAGTAATTCCACTCTTATTTGCACATCTGACAACATGGTACACCTCAAAAAAATTACTCAGGAAGCTTTAACAGTCAATGAAACATGGCTTTGTAATTCACAATTCATGCTCAACTCAAAAAAGACCAAACTACGTGTTTTTTTCCCAAATCCCTCTCTCATGAAAAAAAAATAAACTAAATTTAAAATACTCTCTTTTGATAATACAACCACTGAAGTCACTTCTCATAGTAAACTACTGAGTGATAGTGGATGATAATCTAACATTTCACCTGCATATACAAAACTGCATAAGAAAAACTCATCAAAAATTAAGGATGCTTTACAGAGCCAAAAACATTCTCACTGAAACAACTAAAACTAGACTTGCCACTTCTTATCTCCTCCCCGCTCTTCTTTATGGTGCTCCCATCCTTACTAACCTCAAAGCTTCGCAAAAATTAAAACTTGAACGATGCTGTAACAAAGTTGGTAAATGTGCAGCACATAGCCCTTTCAGAACCCACCATTGAATAGCACTGAGAAGCCTAAACTGGATAGAAATGCCACATCAACTAACATATACACAACTTCTTACCACCTATAAAATTATCCAGCATCCATCTGCCTGTGCACTAAAAAACATTTTACACAACTGTGATCCCAGTTGGCCACTGTGATACAGTGACCATAAATTCCTGTCTAAAGACATTGCAGATTTACTGGGAATTGTCTGTACTTGTACAAGGTTGCTAAGGCCTGGAATGCGTTACCTGTATCTCTGAGGTCTATACCCTCCCTCCCATATGTCAAAACCACTCTGAAAGGCTTCCTGGCTAGGATCTGGCTCTGTTCTTCATAGCTTCATAGATTGAAACTAGGCTAACTGCCCTTGTGGACCATTTTAAGCTTAGCCAATTACCCCATGTGAGAATCAAACTGTGCATTTTGTGTTGGTAAGGTAAACACCTTAACCATTATGACATTCCCCCACCTAAAATGTCTGGATATCTCAGGATTAGAGTCATGAACACCATTACACAAGCTAACTGACTTAGTCCTTTGGTCCACATAAACTGCTTGGCAGCATGCTCAAAACCAGGATAAACTATATTAGATCAGATCTGATTTTCTTTTCTTTTCAGTATTCTAAGCACATTGTCTAATGGTAGCTATAACCACATAGCCTACCAAATCTCTTCATGTTTTATTTGAGCAATATATCAAGTATGGGTATAAGTAATACAGGGATGAAACACAGTGGCTGGTCAGTGGATATAAGGATGAAACTCAGGAGGCCTAAGAGTCAGCTGTGTTTTAACCTGCACTGCCCCTACATGAATATAATAGATGGCTGTTGTACATTGACATTATTAAAAAAAGAAGGTGAGATGCTTATTTTAAAGAATGTCACTATATGATAAAGCTTTGTTTTATTTCTCTGTTGATTCACTGGTAGCAGAGTTGGAATTCTAAGGAGCATAGTAGTACTACATTACTGCTGATCGTGATACTTATTTTGAATTTTGAAGTCCAGTTTTGCAAGTGTATGATACCTTGATAAATAGCAGAAAGATTCAATAAAGCCTACACTAAGTGTACATGATATGTATTCAATAAAATTCTTATCACATTTTTTGTGGTTTCTAGTCACTCAGAAAGATTACAGTAAGTGTACATGTAGTCTACAGTTTGTGGTAACCTTTATGAATCCCTGTCAATATTTAAAGCTGCAAGAATATCAGTAGGAAAACTAAAATTAGGAGGAAGAAGGTGTGAGTTATGTCTGTGTTGTCTGTTCACACAGAACAGTGTACACTTAGTGTAGGGTTTTAAATAATAGAAGACGTCCTTCCTTTTCCAAATAATGTGTGTGTGTGTGTGTGTGTGTGTGTATGTGTGTGTGTGTGTGTGTGTGTGTGTGTGTGTGTGTGTGTGTGTGCGTGTGTGCGTGTGTGTGTGTGTGTGTGTGTGTGTGTGTGTGTGTGTGTGTGTGAGTGTGCGTGTGCGTGTGTGTGTGTGTGTGTGTGTGTGTGTGTGTGTGTGTGTGTGGTCATTAGGCCCCCTGAACATATACATTAAGGCTTTCACATTCAAATGGCATGGATTTTCCACTATCCATTGGCTTCATTTCACTGCATAAACCACTAGTTTGTCTATCCCAGAGTACATAAAGGCTGTATTTACAAACTATATCATGTCTGTACTGTAAACCTGCTGCATTTATATATAAGTTTGATAACTCTTTGATATGCATTCAGATAAATAATTAAAAAATTTAAATAACAGAATTTAAATAGTTTGCTAAAGTTCAACAAAATACAGTTGTGTAGTTAACATACCATAGCAAGAGGTGTTTGCAGTAGCAATTACATTTATGTATTTATTTATTGACATTAGTTGACTGGGAAAGTCCACTGGGTCACTGACCCATTTGCAGTGGAGGCCCGGGGAGAAAAGCTCCACAGTACTACAGAGAAGTAAAATTTACAAAAACTGATATTTGAGTACATTTGAAAGCATAGATGACAAATACAAAAATAAAAGTACATAATACAAAAGGTCCATCAGGGTAAGTCTTGGCCTAATTGAGTACAAGTCTTAGTTACAAAAATAATATATGTATAAGATATATATGCACAGGTCAGTCATAAACAGTATAGTACAAGAGTACAATATTAAGTCTTGGCATTGCAAAATACAAGTCCTGTTACACTATAAAGGAGAGATCAGATGTGGTATCAAAGGTATGCTTTACACAAAAAAAAAATCACCAGTGAAGGGCAGTAGTAAATTAAACATGGTAATTGTCCATTGAAGTGTAGGATTAATTTGTGAAGGGACAGCTTAAGGTGGTTTGAGTGTTGTGCAGGGGCAGGAGAGTTTTTTTATGTAATATGTTTTTAGTGCTGGTTTAAAGGTTTTAAACATTCTATTTGAGTTATCTGGGAGGGTAAGGAATTCCAAAGTTTAGCTATGCTATGGGAGTACAAACATTATCCAGCAATTTTGTTGGGTTTGGATACTGTTCACAGCTGCTTATTGAATGATCTAAGTGTCCTTGTGGGGGTATAAGTTTGAAGGATTGAGTGGAGTGCTGGGCAATAGTGGGATTTAAAGATTAGTTTGTGAGCAAGAGTTAATTGAGTATAAGAGAGGTAGCTGGAGAAATCAAGTCAGTTCAGTTCTGTAATTGCTTGGCAGTGGTGAGAGTGGTTAGGCCTTCCTGAGGCATATTTAGCTGTTTTATAATAGCATGATTGGAGTTTATTGCTGAGGGATGAGTGCAGGTTAGTAAAGATGGCACTACCATATAGAAGGGAAGGGATGAGTAGAGTACTGGCTAGTTTTGTTTTGGTGTGTTTATCAAGGTAGAGTTTGTGCTGATAGAGTTTGCCTAATGTAAAGTGTGCTTTTTTATGGTGTTGAGAATATGTGGCTCAAAGGTGAGTCTGTCATCTATTGTCATACCTAATAGTTTAGCTGTCTTAACTATTTCAATTTCTGTTCTATCTTTGGAGAAAATTTTGAAGTCGATATTTCGTTGTTTAATAGAGAATAACAGAAGTTTTGTTTTTTGGGGTTTAACAGCAGTTGAGGATTATTTAGCCAGGTTTCTACTGAAGTGAAATCATATTATATAGCTGTGAGGAGGTCAGAGAAATTGTTGGCGGTGGTTATTATTGTTGAATCATCGGCATGTTGGATAAGGTTACCTAGTTGGGAAGCTTTTTTGTAGGTCATTGATGAAGATATTAAAGAGTAATAGCCCTAGAATGAAACTTTGCAGGACTCCTATGCTACTTTCCTGAAAATCAGATTGTACATTATGCCATCTTAATGATTGTTCCCTATTGTTTAGGTAGAAGGTAAACCAGTTAAGAGATTTGGGGGAGCATACTAGCTTTGATAATTGGTTTAGTAGTTTAGTATGAGATACTGTGTTGAAAGCCTTAGATAGATCCAGTAAGATTACTGAAGCAGGGTGACCAGCATCTAGGGCTTTGTTGACAGTATCAGTGAATGAGAGTAGGGCTGTAATGGTGCTATGTCCTGGACGGAAACCATGTCGCGTGGGAGAAAGAAGTTCATTATCCAAGAGGTATTTGAGTAATTGTGTCTGTACACATTTTTCTAATATTTTTGATAAAGGAGAAAGTGTCACGATAGTTTGAAAGGTCATGGGAATTTCCACCTTTGTCTAGTGTAGTCATAATAGATTTCTTCCACAAATGTGGGATGTAGCATTCAGACTGAGAGTGATTTATTAGAATAATGACTGGATATGCAATTGCATTTGATGCTAGTTATAAATATTCTGGGGGCAATTTATCAGCAGAAAGACAGCAGGGTTTGAGTTTGTTTAGAAGTTTGAGTATAAGTGAGGTGGGAATAGGTTGGATGGAAAATGAAGGTGTTAATGGAGTATTCGTAAGTATGTCTGGAGTAGGGGGTGTGTTATTATTATGTAAGAGATTAGTTGTAGATTTGGAGTTTGAGCTTAAGTTTGCTGATGAGTCTTTGATTAACTTTTGAATGGTAGTAATGAAATGGATGTTAAAGTATTGGGAGATTTGTTGTGGGGTCTTATCAGGTGCAGAGAATGGGTTTTGTAATGTGCCTGGATAAAGAAGAGCAGAGATCGACTTCCAGAACTTTTTTGGATTGTTGTTTGAGGTAGATAGCTGCGAGGAAAAGTACCTTTTCTTGGGACTATAGTATATATTCGAAGTTTCAAAACTTCGAACCTCATATGTTTGACAACATATGAGCGAAGTTTGAAACTTCGAAAATATAATAAAAAATAAAAAAAAATACCTGAATGCTCTGAGCAGGGGGGCAAGCCCCCCTGCACCCCTCACACTCCCCCTACTTAAGTATACCAACTCCGAGATCACACTTCAGTGCAGAAAAGGGAAACATTCCCATTCTGCACTGTCCAGAGCTGTTGTTTTTAACCTTCAAACTTTTCAAAGTTCGATCATATGGTGTCAACCATATGACATTTGAACTTTGAAAAGTCTGAATAATTAATAGGGACCCATTTTTCTTATCCTGTATGACTAGCTTTTTGTCTTTATTTTTGGAGTTGCTTATAAATAAGTTCATTTTGTTTAGTTTTATATTTTTGCCATATTTTCCAAGCTTTATCTCTATGTAGGAGGCTTTGTTTGGTCTGTTTTGTAAGGGGCATGGTTAACTTTTGTTCTCTTGTAGGGGCTAAGCTGTTGAGAGTGTACAGAAAAAGTTTGTTGAAGTAGCTAACAGCTTCATCTAAGGGGAGTGTTTTTAGTGGGAGGCAGTTTTGACTTTTTAAAATGGTTATGAATTTATCTTTATCAAAGTGGGTGAGATTTCTGGATATTTTGTAGGAGTGTGTTTTGACCATTGGAGGGTGAGTCCTATGGGTAAATGCTGGGAGGTGGTCACTTAGTATGTTGGGTAGGGTGCCTGAGTTGGAGTAGTTATGTGGGTGGGATACTAGTATCCAATCTAAGGTAGACTCTGATCCTGTGGATAGACTATGGGTAAGAGTAGAGATAAGCTGTGTAAAACTGTGTAGATTTATATTATTGATTGGAGAGATGGTAGTTAGGTTTTGCCAATTAATATTTGTGTCTCCTAGGACTATAGTTTATTGTGAGACATTCTGGTTTATCCTAGATAAAAAATATTCTAGAAGGGGAATATTGTGGCCTGGGGGATGTAGAGTACTGTGAGATTTAGTTGTTTGTTGCTGTTATTGTGATGGGATGTTAGTAAAAGTTCTAAATTTCCAATGGTAGGGACTGTTTTGGGATAGGTTGTGATGTTAAGGGTGTTTTTATAGATTAGTGCTATACCACCACCTTTTATTATGGAGTCTATCAGAGCGGATAATGTTATAGCCTGGTGAAAGAATTTCAGTATCAGCAACATGAGGCTTTAACCATGTTTAGTTACTGCAACAATATTTGGGGTGTGAGTAGTTAGCCAGGCATGAAATTCAGTAATTTTATTACAGATACTATGTGTGTTTATTGTTATTAACTTTAGCTGGTGGGTTTTGGGTTTGAGGTGGAATTTGGGCCGGGATTGGGGTGGATGTCCCCACATAGTGTCAGAGAGAGGAGAAGGTCAATAATAGTATAAGTGTGGTGATACTGTGAGAGGGGTTTGGGATGGTGTGAAAGACTTAGTTTAAGTTTGGAGTTGGTAGGGAGTAGCTTTGTTTTGGCTAGATTGTGGGTATAGTTTAAAAATAAAGAGGGTGAGATGTTTGAATAGCTGTCTATGCTATGGGGTAATGGAAGGGTTTGGGTACAGCATATTTGACACGAGGAGGATAAGGTGGCATGTGTTGAGGTAGCTTGGTAGGATTAGAAAAGCAATGAAGTTGAGTATGAGAAGACTGAATGTTTTATGGTGGTGTGTATTGATGGGGCAAGGCATCATATCTGGAATTGGAGTGTTGAATAAGCAGGAGTTAAGTGATAGGGCGGGATCTAATTGATTGAGGGATTTCCTTAATGAGGTAGTTAATGGGTGTGGTTACTAGAAGTCTAACTTTAAGGAAAGAGTGGATGATTTAAACAGAACATGCTGGAGAAACATATATGTGTCCCAGAGACTGCCCCTCCTATGGAACAGGCTACATATGGAATGTATCATAGATTCATATATTGTTACTAGGCTAATGATGCAGAGAGGTGCCTTTCTAAGCCTAACCAAGTTTTCCTGAAAGAATAATGATGTCCTGTACCCAAGGAGGACATTGAGAGCCAGACATTTGTAAGCTACTTCTGTCAATAAGGGACATGGGTGTCAGGCCCGGTGTAAATTTCCTATTCCCCATCTACTGGTCTAGGTTGCTGTTAAACTGGGTAATAGACATTCTCAGCTTTGTATGGATGGGAAGCCTGTTCCATAGGAGGGGCAGTCTCTGGGACACATATCTGTTTCTCCAGCATGTTCTGTTTAAATCACAGACAAAATTCAGGTTCCTAGACCTTGTATTTCTGGTACTTTTTTACTTATGATTACGGAGGAGATTCATAAGTGTGGGGTTTGTGGATGCCTTGTAAGCCAGGCATAGGTCACCCCTCAGCAATCTATAGGTGACTGAGTAGAGGGAAAAAGGTGCTTTGCATAAGCCTTGTATTCATTTTGTAAGGAACCTCTGAGGTTATTCTAGTTGATGCATATGCCTGGTCAGGTACATACCAAAGGGAGCATTGCACTCTATGTTTGGTCTGATAAGGGCCAAGTACAGTAGGATAATGACTTCTTTGGACCTAGATGCCATGCCCTTACTTATAAGTTGTGCAACATAAAAGAATTTCCTCACCGCTGTGGCCACGTGGTGGTCAAAGGTAAGGCTACTGTCTGTGTGTATTCCCAGATACCTGACCACTAGGTCAACTCTTAGGAACATATTATCAACAAGGTAATTAGCTGGGATGGTTGTCTTCCCAAAGGGTAGAATAATGCATTTATTAGCATTGAATTTAAGACCATGGCTTTGGCACCATTTGTTATTCAGAGTTAGGCCTTCTTCATGAATGCTAGTGTCTGAAGGGGAGTCAATGATAAGCCCAGCTTGTAATCATCTGCAGACATAGAGAGCCATAAACATTCAGCATTTGCTTCCATTTCAGAGAAACAGATGCCAAAAAAGATGCCAGTACCGAGCCTTGGGTATCCTCTAGTGACTGGCCTCTTGGTATAGGCGGCCTCATGAATTTTTACCTCCTGGGTCCAGTCATTGAGCCAGTGGGCTGTCTAGTGGGTGATAAAAGGGTTTAGACCTAAATTAGTGAGCTTATCTATAATGCCTGCATGGGGTATTGTATCAAAAGCCTTGGCCGGGTCGAGGTCAGCTATGTGAACAGTCTTACCTTCATCCAATCACGTAAAATAAAATAGCAGAGATCAGTCCACAGCTCGAGCAAGACACTAATTCACTGTTTCAAATGAAAATGAAGTATAATTGCCAGTAAAAAACACAGGTTTATTTCCTCAAATAAAATTGAGCCATACAACAATCCATTGGTTAAGCGCTTTCATCTGAATACATCAGATTTCATCAGAACATGATCTCTACTGTTTCATTTTACGTGGTTGTTGTATTGAGTACTTTCTGTTATTACCTTCATCCAATGCTTTGGTGACCCTTTCAAAAAAGTCCACCACATTTAATAGGCATGATCTTCCTTTAACAAAGCCGAACTGTGATGGGTTCAGAGTTCACAGGTTACCTATGTCCTCATTTATCATGTCCATGATAATTCTTTCCATGGCCTTATGAGGCTGGTAAGCCTTATGGGTCTGTAGTTATCTGGCTCAGTTGTTGGACTTCCTTTATGCAGGGGAAAGACTGTAGCCATCTCCCATTCCTTGGGCACAAAACCTGACTGAAGGCTCCAGTTGAAAAGTGATTCAAGTGGACCAGAGCGGTCATGTTTCATGCTATTTATTAAACATCACAGGATGTTATCTGGGCCCATTGATGCAATGTTTTTAGCCTTAGAAAGTGCATTGATGACCTGTTCCATAGTAATAGTTGTGGAGATTGTGGTGTGTGGAATTTCCTTGGATCATTAGGGGAGGGGGGTGGGAGGGGATTTGAGCTGAACCTGTCACACAAAAGGTTGCAGTGGCCTCCAGTTCAGTGTGGGTGATGCCATTTATAATAAGTTCTGTGCATTGTTATATACTTCCCCTGAGGTTATGGACATAGCTGTAGAAAACTTTGTGGTTTTCCTTTGCCTGAGAAGCAATTTTTCTTCAAATTTAGCATTTGAAATATTAATTAACCATCTTAGCTGCCTGTTCACATTGTCCAGGGGCTTTTAGTATGCATGGCTTTGTTCCTTCTATGCTTGGCTAAGAATTTTTTTCTTTTGTTGTATAACTGATTGATAGTGTGATTCTATCAGGGTGGCTTGTCTTTTGAGTTTGTCTTATCCTTAATATGAGCAGGCACAGCCTGCTCTATACAGCTATCAGTATGACTATACAGAGATTCTGTAAATAGCTCAGTATATGCTGTGGTGTTTACTGGATTTGGGAGTTGCTTGGAATTTAACCAAGGTGTTTAACCAAGCTGTTAGCCTTGGAATAGTTCCTAAATGTGCTTGGTTTTACTAGTTACCTGGATTTAATTTTTATTTCAAGTAATACTCCTTATGATCAGATCTGACAAGCAAAGACATTACATTGTGTAAGGAACATTGCCACCTCCCCCCCATGTTCATGAGCACAAGTTCAAGGATGTTTGTAACATTGGTGAGAGATGTTGGTATTAACAAAGTTTAGGAATTGCTTGGCTTGTGCATTAGAAGTGGTGTAGGATTTTCACTCTATAGGGGGGTAGTTGAGATCCCCTATGAATATCATATTGGGTTGAATGTTGAGGGACTCTAGTACATTGAGATAGGTGGAATAGGTTTCCTGGGACATGGAGGGGGACCTATAGGTTACAAGGATATGGTACAACACCCTGTTTATGGTGAACTGTACATGTATGAGCTCTAGTAGGTCATACATTTTAACTAGTCTGGATGTGAGTTAGTTTTTAATATAGACTGACACTCCTCCACCTTTATTTTCCTCCTGTGCAGTAGCTGGTCTAAAGGTCTGAAAGGTATTATAACTTTGAATTGCTGGGGTACTGCCTGCAACTTTAAGCCATGTCTCCATTACTACACAGAGGTCTACACTCTCCAGGGAGAGGAAAGCTTGCAGGGAGTGGACCTTCTTGTTAAGACATCTAGCACTGAGTAGTACTATCTTCAGATATTCCTTCATAGTTCAGTTAAGTTGGCAGGCTTATCAGTTTGGCATTGCTTAAAAAAGGCACCATGTGGGTGTAAAATGTCTTTGCCAATTTACAAAAGCCTATAGAGGATAAGTGCAGACCATTACTGGCAAAGCAGGATGGTCTGTCAACCATGGCCTCCCAGGCTGTCAAATATTGTACACCCTGGATTGACACCAGAAGCTAAGGTAATTGTTAAAATCAATCATTTTTTGTTGGTAATGTGGCATCATACTTGGAAAAGGTAGTATGCTACTCAGTGCTAGGCTCATACCTGCCTGAGACAGTGTGCTCAATCATTTCTCGCTTCATAAAGTCAAGGAAGATATGTCTCAGGTCATTAACACCCACATGGACTATGACAGATTTATACTGGTACCTGTAGTTCAATGACCTAAGCACCTGTATGATTTGATGAATCCTAGTCCCAGAAAGACAGATGACCATGACTCAGTCTAGTGAGGAGGACATTGTTGGGCCTCACTATAGAATCACCAATGACCAGGAAATTTGGCTGTGCACTGATTTACCTTAAGGGCTTAGTAGTTGAGTCATTAAATACAGTTTTACTATGTGTAGTTGTGGGTAGTAAATTAAACACGAACTAGTAAACCAACACAGCTGAAACGGAGCAGGAAAAACGGTACTTCAAACGACCAAAAATATAAGGAAATTTATTAAAGTTGCTGACCAAGCTGTCAGGGTATCCTCGATGAAGGAACATGTTTTTAAGAAAAGTACATTCATCGAGGAAATCCTGGTTGAGCGTAACAATACGGGCTGCTCTAACTAGTTGGCCTTTGACCACAGCTCGCTTTTGGTGATACGGGTAACAGCTTGTATAATGCAAGAAAGAGTTTGAGTAAGTACTCTTTCTATGAATACTAGCTGTAAGTCTCTGAAGTTCAATGTTTTTCTTAAGCTGAATGTCCAAAAAGGCAATGGACATGGTGTTAAAAGTAGATGTGAACTGGAGAAAATTAGTAGTCGCATTCAAATAATCTACAATTTGTTCACTGATTGTGGCGTCACCATCTACTACTATAAAGATGTCATTGAGGTAGCGGGTGTAGTAAATGAACCTGTCACTAAAGCTACAATTATTAAAGACAAACAGGTCTTCCCAGTTGGCCATTACTGAATTAGCTACACTCGCCCCATGAGGTGAACCCATGGCGACGCCAACTTGTTGTAGATAAAAGTTGTCAGCAAACATGAAGTAGTTGTTATCAAGACCAATAATTCATTGACTAAAGATATCTCAACAATTTCACCTCCATTCCTTCTCATAAATTGACTGACCCATTCCAAAGCTATGTCGCGTGGTATACATGCATACAGGTCTTTAACATCGACCGTGAGGAAGTTGTAGTTACTGCTAAAGATGATATTTTTAATGTTGTCAAGAAAAGACCAAGAATCTTTACATATGTGGTTGATTTTCACCAAGTATTTCTGTAGAATGACATCTACCACTTTTGCACAAGGGTACGTAGGTGATCCTCTACCGTCCAAGAGTGGACACATTGGAGGGTTGACAACGTCCTTGTGCAATTTAGGTATTCCAAACAAGTAGGGAAATCTTGGGTAAGATGTACTCATGAAGTTGAAGGTGTTCTGGTCAATTCGGCCTTCAATGAACATCTCTTCGATACTGTCCTTTATGGTTTTATAAGCGCCATTAATTTCGGATCTCGAACTAAGTGAATAAGAGGGACAGTCCAAGAGTTGGAGCATTCTTGACTCATAATTGTCTTTGTCAAAAATAGCTAAACCCCCACCCTTGTCTGGTTTACATATTCTAACATTATTAAATCTAATGCTGTCTATACATTCCTTCTCAGCTTTAATGTTGTTAGCAAATGAAGGAAAATTATGACCGAACTTAAACTTTTGACGAATGTCAAGTTCGCATAGTTGTTCGAAAATATTTAATAATGGATGCAGTGGTGGGTTAAAGACACTTGGAATTCTATAAGGGTTTACATTAGAAGTAGAATTACCAAAGAACAATAGATTCAAGTTTAATTTCCTAGTAAACAGTTTAATATCTAGGATAGTTTGAGCTAAATCCAACTTTTGGTTAGGAACGTACGTGTGACCTTTTGCAAAAAGTTCCACTTGGTCTTGGGTTATGTTAACTGTAGAGTAGTTGTATACTTTAAAGTCATTTTCGACATTAGTCAAAATGACCGGTAATTCTGGTGGTACCAAAAAGCTAGAACCATCTTGGCAAATGACGCTACTTACAGTTAAGTTTGGTACATAACCATCAAGATGATTGTAGTCACATTCAGGTGGAACCGAAAGCCAAGTGAGGGTATCAGAAGAATTCGCAGCAAGGGCGACCGATGGTGAGTCTAATTCCTGTATTGTTTTGTATTCCTTTTCGCTACTTGGTTCGATCTGTTTGTAAATTGTTTTGGTCTCGCTCCTAAAAAATTAGACGTATTAGATCTTAAATTGTAATGACAGGGAGCTTGGTTAACAAAAACACTTTCATTTTCACTAGGCTCATTCTGTGGAGACCCCTCCGAGCTTACATCTTGGCCAAGTGAATTGTTGACCATGGGGGCTTGGTTATTCTCATAGTTGTTCCTTGTGGGTAGTGCCTGAGTGTTGTTGTTGACGCCGGGTTGAGGAGGACCTCTTGGGTGTTTCCAAACTTGCGCTTGTGGCGGAGGGGAGGATAGGCAATTCCTTCACCAGGATTTCCTCGATGAATGTACTTTTCTTAAAAACATCATCGAGGATACCCTGACAGCTTGGTCAGCAACATTGTAGAAGAAGTGGTCCAAAAACGTGATAAACGTATTTATAAACCTATTCTAGACGAGGTCCACTTCGACCAACATACTATTCTTGACTTAGATCCATATCCTTCTCAAAGGTCTAAATCCATTTCTGACCCACTTAACGAAAGCTCCATGTTTATAACAACTTACAGTACAAACAGTAGGGATTGTCTTGAGATTTTATACAAAAATTGGGCGGTACTTATGACTGATCAGGGTTTGTGTCAGAAATTGGGGATAAAACCAAAAGTGATTTTTAGGAGAGCAAAAAACTTAAAAGACTTGAGTGTCAAAAGAGACCTATAAGTAGAGTAGTGGGTATGTATAAATGTCAAAGTTGCAATTTTTGCAAGTATATTACAGAATCTAACAGGCTCAAACTTGAAGACTATACTTACAACTTGAAATATAGGGTTAACTGCAACTCGAAAATGGTGGTCTACCTGGCCCAGTGCGCAAGTTGTCTTGCATTTTATGTAGGCAAGATGGAGCACCGTCTCTGAGACTGCATTTACGAGCATTCTTATGCAATTAGAAAAAATAAACATGACAATGCTCTAGCAAAACATATTTCTCTTTTTCCCAACCATTCCTTCAAATTCATGGTCATCGACCAGGTTATAGCAAGTGAAAGAGGTGGTCCAACAGGTTTTAAATTAGAGGAATTCGAACTGCTTTGGCAGATTAGACTTAATGCCTTCAACGCCCCCTGGTCTCAATGAAAACTGCTCAATAAGCAGCATTTTGAAAATCAAGAGTGTATGTAGATGACAACTTTGTTTGTACAGGTCTATTGCTAGTAGACTTTTCATCCTGGTAAATGCTTGTGTGCTTAATAATGTTTTAGCTTCTTAGTTTTTTATTCACTTAAGCCTTTTATAATGTCATTACTTTTAAATATGTTTAAACATTTGTGACTTTTTACTGTTTCTTATAGTCAATATTATATAATTACATCTTTGTCTTTAGCGTTTCTGAAGTCAAAGTTATATTAATTTAATAGGTGTGGTTTTGACAAAATAGTTTTAGTAACAAATGCTAACGCATCACTTTTTGTTGCTGCTATGAATTTGTGGCTGCCTTTTTAAAAAACAGTCTGTAGTAGTTCATTGCTTAATTGTTTAATTGCTTTTTGCCTGTTGATTGGGTTCTCCTTGCAACTGTGTGTATATATAGCAAGCCTTTTTTAGAAGTAATTGTCTGAAGAAGTCTGTGTCATTAAACCAGATGAAAAGTGCTTTATTTTAACAAACTTTAATAAATTTCCTTATATTTTTGGTCGTTTGAAGTACCGTTTTTCCTGCTCCATTTCAGCTGTGTTGGTTTACTAGTTGTGGGTAGTGTTTTAACAGAGTGTTTACATGATGGCTTAGGACCCTTTCTTTGATTGTGCTGTGCAGGAGGTCTCAGTGTTTAAGGAAGGTTACCTGTAAGTGCCTCAGCATAAGTAGTTTTATGTGTAGGGTCATTACTGTGTGCAGAAGGCATGGTAAATTGTATTTACACCTCTCTTTTATTAAGAATTAATGGGTCATCAGTGTACATAAGGTAATTGCTACACTGTCTCAGTGCCCATCTCAATCAGGCTGGTCACAGAGAGAGTCGGGAAGTGCATATCCATGGCTACTTCTCCACTAGGTCAATAAGACTTGATGATCAGTGCTCAGCTATCTGCAAACTAGATGGTCCAGTAGTTATTAAAATAGTACCGTGAATCTGGCCAGTCTTCAGGCTCCTTTCTTGTGCACCATACATCCATCCTTAGCACAAGAAGACATGCTAGTGTAAGAGGGAAGCATGGCCATGCTAAAGTCCGACCTTTCTTTCTGCCAGAAAAAAAGAGGCTAGAGATTGAGTTCTGATTAAAGTCTTGTCATGGAAGAAGAAGGTTACCATACCTCACCCAGGGAAGGGGTAAAAGGGGGCATTGTAGGAGGGCAATGGCAATGCAACAGTGATTTGTTTGAACATCTACTGCTATCATAGGTTAATTACACAATTGTACCGTGTTGCTCATTCCATCATTGTTGCAGTAGCCGTTACTACATATGGGATGATCGCCAAAGATGAAGAAGAAAGGATGGATGGAGAGAGACCAGAGTCAAGAACTCCCTGAATAACAGCTCTAGTGAAGTCAGTCCTTGCTCTGGAAATAGAATCCAGCTTGTAATGTTTTTTTAAATGTGTGAACTCAAGATCAAGTAGCTGCTTCTAGAATAGACCTGGAATCCACCCCCTATGCAGAAAGTCTCAGACGTGACAACTCTTTTACTAGAATTCTTGACATTCTGAGGATAAATTTTGACATGCTTAGAATAGCAGACCTGAATGGAGTGAGAAAGCCATATAGAAGTAATTTATTTAGATACTGGCTGCCCCTTTTTTGTACAATCACAGGACACGAAAAGCTGATCTGATTTTCTAAAGTCTTTAGTTTCATCCAGATAAAATCAAAGCTGTCTGTGTACATCCAAACAATCAAAAATTCTTTCTCCTTTGTTTTGAGGACCAGTATAGAACAAAGTGGCGCTAGATAACATGAATAGGTGCAGAGATAACTTTAGGCATAAAGGAAGGAATGACTGTTATACTTACCGAGTGCATGAAAAAGATAAAAAAGGCTGCACAAACATAATGAATTGTCATTCAGAAACCCATCTAGCAGAAGTAAAATCTACCAAGAAGGTCATCTTCCAGTTTAAAAAGTTTAGAGAAGAGATGGATGTCAGTTAGTGGGAGGTTGAGTCAACTTTTCCAAAACCAAAAAGTAACTGCAGTGTCAATGGAATTGCATAATTTATTAAAGTGATGTAGCTCTTTTATGTGAAATTTACAAAGACATCTTTAGAATTACAAAACACACACACATAACTTATATATAACTCATTAAAAAGGCATGTATCATGGTCAATGACTCACATAAACAATCATAAGGCATACACTGATTTTAATAATTTATATTAACTCAAAATGCCCTGTTTACAATATGGTTGTCTGCAGTCCCAAAATACTAGCATTAGACAAACTATTACTCAAACCTGCTGGATGAGTTTCATCTAATTGCAGATGCCAAACCATCTTGCCATACTCAACCTTGTTGGTAATCATTGGCCCTAACCATTGGTGAGACGTGCTCAGCAAAAAAAAAAGAAAAATATATTTAATTTTTTACATTCCAAAATGTGTGATTAGGGCATTTAATGAATTGTCAATGAACTGATAAAAGAACACACAAGGTTGGTGGTAATCTCCAAAAAGTTTATGTAAGCGCCGGTCTGAAGAAGTTGGATTACTTGTTCAATGAAAGTGCTTACATAAACCTTTTGGAGATTACCACCGGCCTTGTCTGTTCTTTAATGTCCATAAATATGACAGGGTGAAGTATATTTGGTTTTACCAACATAAAATGACTGACAGCTAATACAAAAAAAAAAAAAGATGAACCTAACCATTTGGGTGACAGTCAAAATATCCCTTATTTTTTAAACTCTTGAGTTATTTAAAATCACCAAGTCTCTACTTTCATAAATGTAAGGGCATTGATTACAATATTCACACTTAAGCATCTGAGTGGTCTGTTATCAGGCCTCACTTCACCACCTTCCATGTAAGCCTTCAGATTTTTGTTACTTTTATAAGCAAATCTAGGGAATTCACTTACTTGAGAATTAAGGTTCTTATCAAAACCAGATATGTTCCACGGTTTTAATAATATTTTTAATCCTACCTGCTTTACTTCTATATGGTAATGCCATAGCTCTAGAAAAAAGATATGTTGGGTAGGTTTTCACCAAAACCAAAACTATGGTTATCAGTCAAAATAGTATGAAATTTCCTCCTAATGGCCTGAGGGATGAATGACTGGAGAATTGAAGTCATGTTCAGCCCATAAACAAAAGATACAGCTAGAGTTGAAGTCCTTCTGTGGTATTTGGCACCCACAACTATACTTTCCTTTTCTGAAAGACATAAGAGAGATTTATGTAAAAAATCAGAAGGAAAAAAGAAGGGTCCCAATTGGGTACATTTCTATGGGAGGACAATGTGTTGAAGCCAACCACATGGAAATACTAGATGCAACTCTGGAAAGAGTATGTATAAGCAGACAGACTGCAAAACAATTCTGACATTTGTCACTTCCATGTGTCCCTCTTATACTAACACATCCTCTAATGCTAAGTGCAGATGTATGGCACATGAATAAGGAGCTTGAAGTTGTATAGACTGGACAGGCATATGTAATCCTTGCCAGGGTACACCCACATATAATGACTACTGCAATAGTGATTTAATGAAGCACATATCATAGATCTCTGCAGTCTTATTTACACAGAATGTGCAGGCCTTCCTTGTCTGTCCTTCTGGCATTTCTTCAGGGTATTTTCTTTTCAGGTCTACTTACCTCACTGTTCATTGACATGCCTTTGCATGAGAATTAGGCAGCCATATCTATAACATTTGGACAGGCTTCTACCTGTATGGCTTGTTCTTGTCTGCATTCCTATGTAATCCCTCTAAAATAAGAGGCAAATGTGTAAATTGCTTCCAGCTACCCTTCTCTTTAAATATTATTTTGGCTTGATTTATTGGCCATCTCATTGCTTGACAAATATTCAAGTCTTTCATATCACTACAAATACATATATATATATATATATATATATATATATATATATATATATATATATATATATAGTATAAAAAGCATTTTTAATGCAAGAGGCAAGCACCCCACACCCCCTGCTAAGTATAGTGGAGAAGGGGCAAATTCCATTTTTGATATTTTGATTTTCAGTCTTTTGAACTTTTGATCTTCTAAAGGGGACCCATACACTGCTATCCCTGTATCATAAGCCAACTCAGTTATTATGGTTACATCTTATTCATAAAGCTCTGCTAAGCATAATTCCATTTTCCAATCCATGTTTTGACATTAACAGCCTCTTGAACTAAATGTTGTAGCATATTCTTGCATCAGTAAATATGTTTTGTTCATTTGTTATTTGATCCTATTCACCTGGGCTGTGCCTGCAAAAGGTCCACTGAGATCGGTGCACTACCCCAATAAACAAATATAAATAAATAAATTTAAAAAAAGAAAAAAAAATATATATATATATATATATATATATATATATATATATATAAAGAGAGAGAGAGACCGCTCGAGAGAGAGGGAGGAATTGGGAGGCCCGGTGTTGAATAAAATGGGAAAATTATCATTAGATATAGCCAGAGAGTTAGCTTTTCTTCTAACTCTTCTATATCACAATATATATATATATATATATAGATTAGGCTGACAGACCAATAGACAGACAAATGTTTCATTTCATTTAATTTTATTGGTTTTACTTGCCATATCAGTTAGGTTGCAAAAACTATTTTCAGTGGTAGCAAGGAAACTACAGACCCATAAGCTTGACCAGTCTTATCTGCAAGGCCATGGAGAGAATTATCATGGACATGATCAGTAATGACATAGGAATTCTCCAAACACTGGACCAGTCCCAAATTTGGCTTTGTCAAAAGGAGGTCTTGCCTGCTCAATCTGATGGACTTTTTCGAGAAAGACACCAAGGTCACAGATAAGGGTAAAATGGTATACACCATTTATCCAGACCTTGCCAAAGGTTTTGACACAATCCCCCACTCTGGGATCATAGATAAACGTATGGAGTTAGGCATAAACCCCAACATCATCAGATGGACAGCAAACTAGCTCACTGATAGGGCATGTGTTGTCTAGATAGGTGAATGTGCCTCCGATAAGAAACCTGTTACTAGGGCTAAGTGTTGAGACCCCTCCTATTTGATACATACTTCTCTGAAGTGAAGGCGAATGTTGGGAGCCTCTGGCTAACCAACTTAACTGATGACTGTAAGCTGGGAGCAATCATTGAATCCTCAACCAATGTTGACATCTTACAAACAGGCCCAAAAATGACAAACGACAGGTCCCAAAACCATGGTCTGAAACTAAATGGTAAAAAGTACATAATCATACCCTTCAATAAATTAGATGTCCCTGAAAATTATAATATTAATAGCACACCCCTAAAAGTAGACCCAGTGGTGTGGGACCTAGGAACACAGATAGATAGTAACCTACACTTTGAGCACCAGGTAGCTACGGTAATGAGGAAATCCTTCTGTCTGGCTCGACTTATAAGTAAAGGCATAGCATCAAGATCAAAGGAAGTCGTAGTACCATTGTACTGATCAGGCCCATAATTGACTACAATGCTCCCTTCTGTATGTACTTAACCAGTGGAGTTAGTGACATCACACTCATCATATCAAGCAAGGTCAGCTAGATGCTGTGGCTTTACTAGCAATCTGGCCCATGGCTGTGGTATATCCCCATCACCAGGGATGTGTCTTTGTCATGGACAGACACCCTCCCCCTGAGTGGGTGAGACAAGAAAGCCAGTCTTTTCCCAGCTCCTCCAGAGCTTGAGTCACTAGATGATGAACTTTCTTAATATCGTTAACGTTCATAGAAATACTAGAAAACTAGTGTTCACCATCTTCCTAGACTTATCAAAAGCTTTTGATACTGTCTTCCACCAGAAACTCTTACATAAAGTCTCATCCTTAGGGCTCACCAACTCTTCACTGCAATGGTTCCATAGCTATGTCTCAAACAGAGCACAAGCAGTGAAATGATTGGGATGGCCCAGTGGTGCAGCGATGTGGTGTCGCCTCACAGCAAGAGGTTCTCTGGTTCAATTCTCGGCTGGGATGCCTTCTGTGTGTAGTCTGCATGTCCTCCCTGCATTCGTGTGGGTTTCCTCCAGGTGCTCCAGTTTCCTCCCATGTTACAAAGACATACATCTGGAGCGTTTCTCCCCGGGCCTCTGCTGAAAATTGGCTTTGTTCCAACTTGGACTTTCCCGGTTAACAAATAAAAAAATGGAAAAATGATTTCTCCACCCTCTTGCCAGTAACTATTAGTGTCCCACAAGGATTTATATTGGGCCCCATACTTTTTACCATCTTCATCAATGACCTCTGCACTGCTACAGAAAATGGTACCCTAGTTCAATACTCTGATGACTACCATAATCTTCTCTGCCAAAACTCTGTCTAAGCTCCAAGACCTTACACAACAATCCTTATCAATTGAAACATGGCTAAATAATTCACAACTACTTAGAACCCCTAAAATATATACAGCTATTTATCCAAAAAACACATCTCTGCCAAAGCAACACTATTCACTCTTGTGTCTGCCAACAAAGAGCAACGAAACCATACAAAATTACTGGGTATCATCATAGATGATAAGATGAAATTTGACCTTCATATAGCACACGTAGTTAAAAAAAAAATCAAAAGCTAGACACATTATCAAGAGCAAACATCTACCTCACTGATATAGCAAGAAGATATATAGCCTCTACTTTCTCACTGCTGTCTCTCCTCTGTACTGATGAAGTCTTCACTAATCTTCAAGTTTCACAGCTATCTCAATATTAGCGATGTTATAAATATTAGCCAGCTTTGCAGCAAACTGTAACAACAGAACACACCACTGTTTAGCGTGCAGAATTAAACTGCTTAGAACTATTAATCCACCTTGCTCTTTCTTGGCTAACTGCAATGCACAGACCTCACCGAAAGCCAGAAAATTGTCCCTACAACATTAGTCCTCAAAATAATTTTTACAGTCTAGGCAAAAATCACTAATCACTATAACCAAATCATTTAATATTGTAGGTATCTCTCTATATTCAAATAGTGCAAACTATGGAACCACATCCCACTACCACTGAAATCCATTAGAACGTAAACTCTGTTAACACAAATAAAAACTTCACCTAGCAAATCAGTGGATCTGCTCCTGTCATACCTCTCAACTGTGCAGATTTTTGCCGAATATTTTGGGTCTGCTTCTCATAAAAATTGTGGTTTTCTGGATTTTTGTGGCAAATTAGTAAGGATCGAATTCACTAAATAATGATAGGTATTTGACTTTCAGACTACATATCCTTCAGAAAATGGATGGTAATGCAAGACATTTTATTCTAGCAACTTTCTAAGTTTCTTAGAGCAATATTTAAAATGTTTCCCTATTTTTGGGACTTTGTCCCCCTCATTATTTTTGTCTTTGTTCAGATTTTTTGTGCTAACAGATTGAGAGCTATGGCTCCTGTATATCTCCAGGACAGATGCCACTGTTGTCTTCAGCTTGCCATATTATCAAACCATTTCTCTTCGTTCAGAATCCTATGCCCCACAACCAGTCTTCACCAGTACCTGAATAGTTTTACTTGCATCTCCCAGAGATATACATAGTTTTGTGACACTGCTCACCCCAACCTCTATACTTCTAATATAATCTTTATGACAACCATATATAATTGTCTCCGAACCTGATTAATACACCACCTCTCAACTACAATATTAATATTTTCTTTCCTAGAGGAGTTCAAGATGGCCACCAAGCACTGAACACACACTTTCTGCTGCTTTTGTATCAACCAAATCTATCCGCTCAAAAAAAACCTGGATCTGGCACTGAACTGAACAGGAAAGGAGTATTTCTTCTAAACTACACTTCATGGAAAAGACCAATAGCAACATTTTGGTCTAAAAAGTAAAATTTTGTCATTTTCTGCAAGGGCTTACCTCTAGTGACTGGCTGAAGGCCGCAACCACATGGTGGCATCATTTTCTCTGAAGGACTGAGTTCTGAGTTCTAAACAAGAAAAGTTAAAGGAGAATTCTTTAAGTCACTCCCTTGTGGCCTAAACCTACACTTTAATTCACCCAGTGATGGCTAACCAACAAGAATCCATGGATGCTATAACTTCTAAAACCAAACTATCTTCTCTAATGTCACCTGAAAATGATGTAAAAGCTAAGAGGCAGAGAATAAATAAATCAACACAGGATTCAAATAAAGGAGCTGCTAAATCTAAAGGTGAGTCTGTTCTTTCACTAGATGACCTTAAAACAGCATTACAGCCCTTGCATGAAGATTTCAAATTATTCTCAGACAAATTAAATTCATTTGGTTCTAATCTAGACCAAATTACATCCAAAATTAATCTTATTGACAAGAAAACTGAGGAGAATTCAAAGCAAATTCAAGATTTACAAACCAAGGTAAATACAAATGACAAAATTATTAGTGACTTACAGCAAAAAATAATTGACTTAGAAGCACGCAGTAGGAGAATCAACATTCTAATACGTGGCATCCCAGAAAAGTTTGACCAAGTCCAACTACCAGTCATACTAACTGAGATTTTTGAACACATTACTGAAAATAAAATCTTAGCTAAAGAAATCATTATTGAAAGAGCTCATAGAGCATTATGAAGATCACAAGATGAGGGTGTTCCTAGGCAGATTTATGCAAGGCTACTAAATGCTGCACATACCACACTCCTCATGGCTGCAAAAAAGAAAAGTAACATTTCATGGAGAGGTCACAGGATTACAATAGCACAGGATTTACCCCAGCCCATTAAGGCTCAAAGACAAGCTCTAGCTCCTTTTTGTGCTTTGTTAATAAAAAAAAAATGACGCTAACAGATGAAATACCCAGCCATCTTTTGCTCCTTCAGCTATGGGGATTAGAAGTTCCTAATACACTCTGCAGATGAAGCAAAAAAAGTTTTATGCAAGCTTTCAAGGAACTACCTGCTTAACTAGCTATACTCTTAAAGATAGTAAAATAACATAATCAAGATAATACAGTATATGCTTAAAAGCCATGAATTACTGTTAAGACTAACAAATAGTATAACCAAGATGATTACACCGACAAAAACCTATCTCTGCTGGCTTTATAACATTGCTAACTGATTCTAACTTACCCTGTCATCTTCCCAGCTTATTTTTACCAACATCTGGATGTCCTGGCTTTTTTTTTTTTGTTTTTATTTTCCTTTCTAGCTCTTCAGCAATATGTTGGCCCGTTTGTATCAGTGTACAAGGCTCCCTGTGGCCTGTTGAGGCCTTATTTAGAGCTCCACAAGGGTTCCCTAAGCTCCCAGGGCCATTTCAACATTCCATTACCCAGAATACAACAGGAACATCAGCCAATGACATCACGGGGTCGGAGGTCACAACAGAAGAAGAAGAAGCAGTGCATTTCTGGGAATGCTAATATCATGAATTAGAGCTTAGGGAAGAAGAAATGGATCTAAAACAACACTTTCTGGACACTTCAGGATGGGGGTAATTTAAATGGACTATAAAGGACTCTGGTCGGGGTAATTCAGCAGCCTAATCTTATGTTTAAGTAATGAATTTATTACAAGATAGGTTTTTTCTAGCAATACAAATACATCACTTTGTCAGAAGTCTTTCATATTAAACTGTATAGTAGCTGCCATCTGCTGGTCGTGTTGCAAAACTACAATGCCATACTTCAGACATGCTTTTCTGTGCCTTTCAGTTTTTCAAAAACAATATTTTATATGTTCACATTTAATTTTCTATTTAGTATTTAGGTGTGTGTTTAAGTGCTCATTGTGAAAGTGTTTGTGATACAAACTCAGACTCTGTGAGTAAAATAAAAAGCCTATGCAATTGTCAAAAGTTATTTAAAGACAGCTAAAGACAATTGCCTGTTTAGTAATCCATTAGTCTGCTTCACAGCTGTGCTACCTTTACTGAAAATATGTCTTCAAGTTTGAAATTTATCTGTTGTTGCATGGTAATACAAATTAACATTTTGACTACTTTCACCATGATTCAGTCACGATTCATGAATCATGATGTTTTAATTCTATACTGAAAGTGCAGGATATGGATGGCTTGTTCTTTCTCTCAATGAAGGTGGATCTACAGAGCTAGTGAGCTTGATATGCTGTATGCTTGTACTTGGTTTAATTATCCGGCTTGCTAAAACTTGCTCTCTTGCTAAAAAGGCTGGCTAAACTGTGTTTTTTATTGGTTAGTGATGATATGTGAGTTATGTAGTTTATTGTGAACTGCATTTAGTGAAAATCCAGTTATCTGCGTAGGTTGTCAATTAATGCTCTTGTTTCTGTCTTTCCTTCTTTAATCCTATTGTTATGTAATTCTGTGTGTAATGCATATTTAGTAAACCCAGCTAGATATCTAAATAGGTAAAAAATGTATCTACATTACTCAGAGCTATTCTGTTTGTTGACATATATATCTAACCTGTAATTTTTTCTTGTTATAATTACCCCCTTCATTAACCTCCCTTTAGAGCAGTATGCTCAGTTAGAGCTTATCTAAGTTGACTGTCCCTTCTCCAGACAGGAGACCAAAACATAGTATTAGGTTATGATGGTACTTACTGCTATGCCAGTTATAAATAGAACCTGCGTTACTATCTGCTGTAATGGTTATTAATAGCTCTGGTTATAAATTGTGTTGGTTTCAATTGCTTAGTAACTTTTATTGTCTATATTACTCCAACCTCACTTGCCTATTTGCATGAAAATTTTCGAGGTCAATAATCTAAAAAAAAATGCTGCATGTATTATGTTCTTATGGTGGTATTGTTTTATCTCCTTTAACTCCTAACTCGAATGTCACTTTGCCTTTAACTGTCCATTCTATGTACATATGTTTTTTAATATTCCTTAACATTTTTGGGAGTGGCATGATGGTGTAGTTGTCCAATGTTTATTGGCACTTGGACTATTGATGTTAGTTTATATGTCTCCCTGCTCTGTTCTTGTATTATTCTTCATAAGGGAAAATATTTAAAAACAGATCACTTGTATCTATCTAAAACGTTTTCAAAAATGACTCAGGGAGACAGGTGGGTAGGCACGGGGTTTATGGTAAGGAGCATGGATGCCAGAATACGATTTACTACCACATTATACTTTCTGTCATATATAAAAAAATGTGTTTATTAATTGCATTGTCCCTGGTAGGGCTTTTTTCTTAGTTTATCCTAGCATATATCTATGTTTTGAATCTAATTATGATGATTAGTGTGAATTCCTGGAATGTAAATGGGCTTCAAGAAATCGACAAAAAGAAACTAGTTATGCACCTAATTTTTCAGGATAAATCCAACATCGTCTTTTTACAGGAGACCCATATGACAAATGTTCAATGGGATAATATTAAAAAAAGAAATTGTATTAAATTTGTGATATCAGCAAGGAATAGTCTTGCATCAAAAGGCACTGTAATAATAATTAAAAAATCCTTTCCTGGTGAAGTGCTAAATATTAAATTTGACCTGAATGGTAGATGGTGTTTATTTTCCTGCTCATATCCTCAGGTAAAATCCCCTTTACTTTTCTTAAACCTATATAGCCCTTGCACAAACCAGCACTTATTCTTCTATGAAATACGTAATCTACTGCTTCAATTTCCTAATCATCTTTTCATTATTGGTGGTGGCTGGAATGCACTCATGGACCCCTTTGATAGTTCAAAAAAAACAGGAAACAGCTCTCGCAAGTAACTGCATCTATTCAGGATTTGATAAATAGCTTCAACTTAGTTGACCCTTTTTTAATATTTGACCATGACAGAGAGCTAAATAAGTTCACGTTTTATTCAGCTTCGCATAAAGTCTGGTCCAGAATTGATTATTTTTTGGTCTCTGATATCTTTTCAAACAAAATTACAAACTTTGCCCTTGAGGCTAGATGTATATCCGACCACTCGAATGTCTCACTTTGTATTAATCCCACTCACCACCTGAATCGCAATGGTAGTAGTCCCACTTGGTCACTAAACAGTAACATTCTTAATAAAGAAGATGTTCTGCAGGAAATTAATGATTATCTGAAACAGTATGATGCAGAATCTTGTTTATCCACCATCCCCTTAGATATCCAATGGGCTAAGGCCAAAGCGGTCATCAGAGGAATACTCATACAAAAATCATCTTATTACAAAAAAAAAAAAAAAAAAGAGAAATTGTACATCAATAACCTCAACAATGAGCAAAAGATCCAAAATCAGAAGAGGATGATACTCCACAACAAATGAAGCAAAACCAGATGAATGAAAAGACAAGTCCTTTATTCGAATAAGTAAGCGCTTTCACGTTGCTTGGAACACTTCATCAGACTTCAACAAACCATAAAATTTAAATCAACTTATATATAAGTAAAACACCAATGAAAAACACATTAGCAAGTCACATGTAAGTTACAAAAATACATCATTTCCTTTCCATAAAAATTATATAAATATATCATAAAGATCTCATGTTAATAAATGAATAGTAGAAGTAAAATATTAAAACATACTAAAACACATATTGCATAGTGAGACTTATGTTTAATGTTTCAAAGGTTTATCTAATAAAAATGGTCTCATTTTTTTGCTGAAATGAGCAAAAGATGACTGATGCACAACTACAAAAGGATTTTTCTCCTGAACTGGAAAAGAAATTACATGTGATACAAAAAAAAAATTACTCATTTCACTTACAAAATCAATCCTTGGTAGAACTCAAACTCCTTCACAGATATTCGTAATGGGCCCAAACCCCCTCCAGAACACTAGCTGGACTCATAAACATCAAAGAGGGACCAAACTATATTAATGAAATAAAATACAAAGGGAAGAACTTATACAGTAATGAAGATATTGTTAACTCATTTGTAAATATCTTCACTGACATTTATAATCCCCAAAACCAGACCCCAAATGAAATGCACAAAAAATTCCTAAATGAGCTATCTGTTCCAAAATTATCCTTCGTGCAAAACACCCTTCTAAACAGCCCCATAACACTGAATGAAATAATGCTAGCTATTAAAAAGCTTAAACCAAATAAGGCGCCAGGTCCTGATGGCTTTACAGGAGAATTTTATAAAACTTTTAGTCGTCACCTTTCTAAAACTCTCCTTGCTATGTATAATTATATCATCTCGAAAGCGATTACTGATAAGTATATGAACAATTCGAAAACAATATTCATCCCAAAACCAAACTCTGACAAGTCCAACCCTCTCTGCTATAGGCCCATCGACCTTATTAACATTGGCATCAAAATCTTATCTACCATTTTTGCTAATAGAATTCAGAAAGTTATAGCTACAGTCAGTTCTCCTGAACAGTTGGGATTTATGAAACAGAGGCAGTTGTGTGACAATACTCTTACCTTAAACACATTAATGTTGTTTCTAAAAAGTGATAACCACCCGCGTTATGCACTCACCCTTGATGCTACCAAAGCCTTTGATAACGTTGATCTAAACTTCCTTTACCTAACCATGAAATTCTTTAACTTTCCCGATCTTATTATCAACACTATTAAGATGCTTTATAACAATGCCTCTACTTCCCTGTATATAAATAAAACTTTATCATGCCCTATTAAAATTACCAATGGCACTAGGCAGGGTTGCCCACTCTCACCTTATCTTTTTAATTTATATCTGGAACCTTTCCTTCTCTGGGTTAAACAAAAGACTTATCACCATATTCCAAAAGTCTTCAACAGTGATATAAATTGTTCTGCATTTGCAGATGACCTAAACATCTATTTTGAGCTTCCCAACACCGATCTTCATAAAATTCGAAATTCTATTAATCTTTTTGCTGAGGCTGCTAATTATAAATTAAACCCTGCTAAATCATCTGTCTTTCCATTAAACCCTGCAAACCACTTAGAATATTACTTCCCCCTGTCTGACATTCCTCTCAAATATACAATTAAATACCTAGGAATAAATTTCACACACCCTCACCAAGAACTAATAAAAGCAAACCTATATAGAGTCTGGGATCAGATAAATAATGATTTTTATTAGATGAAAAAACATCAATCTTTCTTTGCTATCAAAATCTGCTATCATTAAAATGAGTATTTTGCCTAGAATCCTTTTTCATCTTAACTCCATCTTTTTAAACGTTCCAAAAATTTTTTTCAGAAAAATGGAAACCACAATCTCAAAGTTTTTATGGTTCCCTAAATCAACTAGAATATCATACAGGAATCTAATTACCCCAAAGAACAAAGGCGGTTTAAGTCTCCCAGATTTTAATTTATATTACGACATCATTAATGCTAGCCGTCTAATTCAAATAGCCTGCTATGACCCCTTTGCTGAAACTTGGTGCCCAACCTGGATCAAAATCTGGTGCAAATATATATATTCGTTAAATCTCAATCCATATGCTGTCCCTTTTCTTGCACCTGATGCTGACTACAAGTTCAAGATCTTGCCTACACTAAAGAACAAAATTTGCATATTTCAAAATCTGATGACCTCATTAAGTTTACACAATACTATTCCCATTCTCCAACCTATTCACCTAAACCCTAACTTAAAAATCAGTAATAAAATGATTGATCTAACAAACTTCCCTATTGTTAAGAAAGCCATAGTTTGGCACTTCTATAACTCTAAAAATGTTGCCGAGGTCAAAGCTTTATTTGGTGCTCCTAACAAATATGATCACTTATAAAACAAAAATTCTCTAACTATAGAGTGAAGGAGCAAGACATTATAGTATCACAATCTATCATTAAATCACTTTCCCTATGGAACAAAATGATTTTGAATACCTATAAACTTGTGTTAAGCATTAAGTATAATCATTCACTTCTATTTTCCAAATATTGGGATGGTATACAAGGAGAAATTTCTATAGAGTCTAAGTGCGAAGCAATCAATAATACCCTGAATTTAACCCCCTTCAGAAACCTAATTTACACTCAGCTTATGATAAACAACAATTCCTACTATACCCCAGCAGTCTTACTGAAATTCGGATACAATAAAAACCTAACCTGTCTGTTCTGTTCCCTCCCACACGTAGATATACTTCACATCTTTTGGAGCTGTAAGAATATTTACAAACTTTGGTGTTCTCTCAGAACTCAGTTGGAAAAAATGGGATACGAAAAAAAACATTCTCTTGGCAAACTATGATTTTAAATATTATTCCTAAATCTCTTAAGGGTATCCATCGCCACACCTGTGTTACAGCCTGTGCCCTTCTCAAATATTTTATAGCCAAGAACTGGGTCAATCCCTCAAAAATAGCTTGGGAAAACTTTACATCAATGGCAATCAAAAATATATCTGCACATAAGTTATGCAATAATAACAATAATAAAAAAGAATATTTTCAGAATTACTGGTGTAGACTTTTTGATCTAATCCAAACTAAATAATCTTCCAAAATGTGGGTCTCTAACACTACATTCCAGGAAAACCTCCATTAGTATCATTTCTGGCCCTTTTACCATTAGACATTGTTACCATCACACGGTAACTTTTGATTTTACAAAATATTTTGTTATATCATTTTGTTATCCTCTGGCATCCATGGTGTAAATATGTTGTAAATATGGTATAAATAGCAGTACATGGTGTAAATAGTTGTGTTTTATGGTTATACCCTCCTTACCGCTTTTCTTTCTTCTTAAGACAGTCATATATTCTTCCTTCCAAGCCACTTTCCATTTGTATCCCTAGACTTTGACTGTAATAGGTTATTGGGGGTCTTTACTGCTTATATTGGTCTCTAAGATGTAAGCTTCCCTGTAAGATAACTGCTGTGATGTCCTTCATGGATGCATCTGCAGTCATAACAAGTGGGTTGTCCTGTCGTCAGGCAGCCCTGCAGTCGGCCGGATTCCAAAGTCCGGGTCCGGCTTCGGCTGATGTCGCACTCCACCCGACGTCATCTCTGTTGGTCTTCGGGTATAAAAGCATCAGCCGACGCCATTTTCCCCAGTCTTTCTTGCCGCGTGGCGCCCGAAGCAGAAGCTGTTCGCAAGTGCCGGTCGGTCGGATCCAGAGATTACTTCTACCGAATACTACTTCGAAGACTTCTAAAGCTAAGTACCCCGTTGGGGACTCTTTCTTGCCTCAGCCGATGTCAGAAAAAGTTAACAATTGTTTAACCTGTGGGAAACAAATACCTCATAAAGATTTCCACTCTTACTGTCTGCCTTGTTTAGGCCCAGCCCACAGTAGCAGCCTGTTCGGCCTGTGCCTCTTTCAACCGACGTAAGCGCTTAGGCCGGGTCGGAGTTTGCAGAACAGTTTTTCGGTTCTGATTTTGCATACATTATGCCGTCGGATCCTCCGACTACCCAATCTACCAAAAAACGCAAAGATAAAGACCGACACTCGCGGTCCGCGGTTTCGGCCGAAACCACGGTAAAGCAAACCGCGAGTGTCTCGGTTTCGGCCGAAACCGAGAAAACTGATCAAAGTACAGCTGAACCTATTCTTACAACTGAGGCCCCTGCTACAACTCTTGAATCGACCTCTGAAATTTTACCCACTACGGTGGTTGACTTATCAGACACCATCCCCTTGGATGTCTCTACCCCAGCACGTGGTGCTGCTAGGCCTCCAGCAGCCATGTCCATTAAGGCCTTCGCCAGGGCTAAAGCAGCCAAGACTACTAAAACAGTGCCTGTTAAACCCCCCACATCCAGGCCCTCTTCTAGTTCTCAAATGCTTTCTTTGGCAGAAGATTTAATTTCTTTAATTAGAGGATCTCAATCTCACCCAGACAGGGCCTCTCAGCCCCCAGAGAAGAGACCTAGGGCAGAGCCCCCTGAGCCAGTGTCTTCTGATGATTCAGCTGATGAATCAGACATAACTGACCAGCCAGAGGCTCCCTTCTCCAATTTTGAAGATTCTGATGCTGAAGAATCCATTCCAGCTGCTTCCCCACCAGAAGAATTCTCCTTTGGGGAAACCTTGCATGCCATGCGAGAACAGTTCCAATGGCAGCAACAGGATTTTTCAGACTCCAGAAAAAGACTTAGGACCTTTCTGCACCTCCCACAGCACAGGCCCTTAGCTATACTTCTCTCTGTGGTGGATGATGCTTTCAATGATGTTTGCTCCGCTCCTGATTCTTTACCCCCAGCCCCTGCCAAACCAGACAGATTTTACAGGGTGCCAGATACTCATCACCACCTTTACAAGGCCCCACTTGCAGACCCAGAAACTATATCCCAGGGTCCCAAGGCAGTAGCTGCGACCACAGCTAAAACCCTATTCCTTCTGAAAGGGAAGCAAGGTCATTAGACAGATGGGGTAAAAAGGTCTACACTTCAGCTACTCTCTCAGCTAGAGCTTTAAACTGTCAGTTTCACATGATACAATACCAAGAGTTTATGCTTGATCAGTTAACTAAAAACTAACCACTGATGAATCTCTTGATAAGAAATATGTATTAGAGATGGTAAATAACATACAACAGGTTAGCAACCATTCCTTAAAATGTGGCTATGATGCACTGGAGGCCTCATTTAGATCAGCCATGACAGGCACAGTGATAAGAAGGCATGCATGGCTAAAGGAACAAGCTTTACGGGATCATGTTAAAGCTAAGTTGCTAGATGCTCCTATGGACAAGACAAGTTTGTTTGGTACACCTGCCCAGCAGGTTATGAAGAAAATGGAAGAAAAGGCAAAATCTGTTCAAACTGTTAAAGATTTCTTGCAGGTTCAACCCCAAGGTTTAGCAGGAACTGGCCTGCCAAAATTGGTCCTTTCCTGACTCCACAAAATTTCAAAGGGGCAGGAATAGACATTCCAGAGGCAGAAACCAATCCAGAGGAGGTGCCTACAGAGGACGACAGTGGCAAGGTAACAACAGAGGCACAGACACAGCCACTGCCACTACATCAGCACAACCACAGTGACTTAATCCTAAATCCGCCTACCAGGGAACAAATAGCAGCTCCTCTAGGCGGAAAGTTAACCTTATTTTCAAAAAACTGGCACTACATAACAAAAGACAAGTGGATTTTACAAACCATAGATCAAGGTTACCGGTTTCACTTCCACACTTTACCAGTCAAAAGAGGAATGCCAAATCTACCTCCAAATCAAAAAACAGATGCTCTACGCCAGATAATGGAGTTAGCAAACATGAGAGCTGTGGAAAGAGTGCCAACAGCAGAACAAGGAAAGGGGTTCTATTCCAGACTATTCCTAGTTCCAAGAAAGGAAAAAAGTTGGAGACCAATTCTCGACCTGTCCACCTTAAATACATACATCATTGTCCCAAAATTCAAAATGCTGACCCTACAGCAACTTCTTCCCATGCTGGGCAAGGAGTCTTGGCTGGTAACTCTAGATCTCAAGGAGGCATACCTGCACGTCCCCATTCGACCAATCTGCAGAAGATACCTCAGATTTCTTGCAGGATCAGAGCACTATCAATTCTCAGCATTGCCCTTTGGCTTATCTACTGCGCCCAGAGTATTCACAAAATGCCTGGCATCAGTAATCGCCCATTGCAGACTACAGGGAATTCAAATTTACCCATACCTGGACGACTGCCTGCTACAAGGGGACAACAAAAGCAAGCTGACAACAGATTTGCAAAGGGTCATTTACTTGCTACAAGGACTGGGATACACAGTCAATTTACAAAAGTCAAGGCTGATACCATCCCAAACAAGGACATTCTTGGGCGGAATTGGACACAGTACAACAAATGGCATTCCTGACTACAGCAAAACAAAAAGAACTTCCTCTTTACTTCTTGGCACTAACAAAACTGAACAAGTTAACAGCAAGAAAAGTTCTGCAGGCCTTGGGCTTCATGGCATCATGCATAATCTTGGTCCCATTTGCCAGACTACATATGAGGAAACTACAGTGGTACCTAAAGAATTTATGGTCCCAACACAGACACAGTCTAGAAACAGAAATCCCACTAATTCCATGCTTAAAACAGGAGTTCCTATGGTGGGCTCAGGCATGCCAGTCAAACCCAGGCCTACCCTTTCGCAGATGTCAACCAAGCCAGACCATCACAACAGACGCTTCAGACCTAGGATGGGGGGCCCACATGCTGGACAAATGCGTGCAAGGATTGTGGACACAGGATCAACTTCACCTGCACATCAATCTCAAAGAAATGCTGGCAGTAAAACTGGCAATCCAAAAGTTCAAACCATTTCTCAAAGAGGGCCAGTTGATGATAAGGACAGACAACACCACAGTCATGTGGTACATCAGCAAACAGGGAGGCACTCATTCATACCCCTATGCAGAATGACCTTGGAGCTGTGGACCCTGGCACTCAGCTACAACATTCAGTTACAGGCAATATTTGTACCGGGGAAAGACAATACTCTAGCAGACATATTAAGCAGAACCACTTCGGATGCCCACGAATGGAAGCTGCACCCGGACATCTTCAAGACCATCTCAAAGAAATGGGGAATGCCACAGATAGACCTATTCGCATCACCTCTCAATCACCAGCTCAAAAATTCTGCACAAGGACATTCCACCCACTAGCATGGAAAGTGGACTCACTCTCCTTCAACTGGAAAGGCCTAACAGCATATGCATTCCCACCTCTTCCTTTGATACACAGGGTACTACTAAAAATCAAGGAAGAACGTCCAAGGATAATCCTGATAGCTCCAAACTGGCCAAGACAACACTGGTACCCACTACTGAAGAGCATGTCTCGAACAATATGTGGCCAATACCCTGATGCCTTTGATGTTAACTCAGAACAACTACAGCATCATACATCCAAACCTAAAACGCTGCAACTGACTGCATGGAACATCACATAGCAGCAGCTAATCCAGAACTTTCCCAAAGAGTTAAAGACATTATTCTTGAAGCACGCAGACCTTCAACAAGAAGGAACTATGCTGGAAAATGGAAAAGGTTTGTCATTTGGAGTACGGAAAGAGGAAAAGATGTGTCAAACATAGATATGCCTAACATTCTGGAGTATCTGGCCGAACTTCTTCATTCAGGCCTGTCCTACTCCTCCATCAAGATACATGCATCAGCTATTTCAGCAGAATACAGCTTTGATCCACCTGTTTTTTCTCACCCTTTGCTCAGGCAGTTCCTCAGAGGAATCAAGAATGTAAAACCTCCAAGGAAACCACCATTACCAGCTTGGGATTTAAACTTTGTGCTAGAAAAGTTGACACTATCACCCTTTGAACCAGCAGCAACAGCAGACCTACAACACCTGTCATGGAAAACTGCTTTCCTACTGGCAATTACCTCAGCAAGGAGGGTTTCAGAACTACAGGCCTTAATGGCAGTGCAACCCTTCCTAATCTTCCACCAAGATAGAGTGTCCATGAGGACTAATCCTACATTTATGCCCAAGGTGGTATCCAGAGTGTCTTTAAACCAGGCAATCCACCTACCTACCTTCTTTCCCAACCCACAAAACAGAGGGAAAGAATACTGCATACCTTGGATGTACATAGACAGCTACGCTACTACTTGGACAGAACAAAAATAGCAGAAAGACTGACCAACTTTTGTAGCCTATGCAACAGGAAGGGAAGGAAAAGCTATTTCCAAACAGACAATCTCCAAATGGATAGGAAATTGCATACGATACTGTTACTCCTTCCATGGAAAACCAATTCCACAGAACATAAGACCTCATTCTACAAGGGCAACAGCCACTACCACAGCCTTCTTACGAGGAGTGGCAACCAAAGACATTATTGAGGCGGCTACTTGGACCTCCGTGCATACATTTGCCAAGCATTATAATTTGCCTCTATATTCCAGATCCCGAGCAGGGTTTGCCACTGCTGTACTGCAAGGGATCCTAAACACACCATAATCTACTTTTATCCTCCTCCCTAGTTGGCTATGGTATTCTACCCACTTGTTATGACTGCAGATGCATCCATGAAGGACATAGTACAGTTTTGTACCTACCATAAATGTAGATGTCCGAACTGGATAGCATCTGCAGTCAGGATTACCCTCCTTCCCTCTGTGGTACTCCTAGGGTGTTTACCCTCCTAATAGCTAGCTGTTGGGGAGTCTTTATGGTGTATTTGTTTGTATATATGTACATATATGCTTATTGTTGTGTTTACCTCTATCTATTTGGAAACATTGGCATCTATCCAAATTTTAGCCTGCAAGAGGGCTACTGGCATCTGGGGCAAGAAACACCGAGGAAAATGGCGTCGGCTGATGCTTTTATACCCGAAGACCAACAGAGATGACGTCGGGTGGAGTGCGACATCAGCCGAAGCCGGACCCGGACTTTGGAATCCGGCCGACTGCAGGGCTGCCTGATGACAGGACAACCCACTTGTTATGACTGCAGATGCTATCCAGTTCGGACATCTACATTTATGGTAGGTACAAAACTGTACTTTCTAAATGCATAGTTTTTGCACTAATTGTTACATATATACCTATACTTTACTGCTTCCCACAAAGACTTACAGTTTTTCCTTTGTATGTTTGAAAAGTTTGAAAAATTCAATAAAAATATATTTGAAAAAAAATAATAAATTGGGTTTATGCAGACCTACTGCCTTCTGCCATACAGACTGTTCTGTTTGTCAGTGTGCTTGTGATGGTGTCAGTTATGCCTTGTTATACAACAGTTACATCCCATTTGGTTAACTGAAGTCTTTACGTCCTAGTGATGTTTTACAGTGTATAGACAGAGGCTGCTGAAATATACACCTGCATTACTTACTGCTGATTGTTTTTTATCCTGTGGCCCAGTCTGTCTTTACTATTGTACAATTTGAAGGGCTTGGTCTGGACAGCAACAGCTGTGAACCTTTCCAGACTACTGTATTAGTGTAACTATTTCACAGTTACATTACTCTGTTTATATGGATGTCAGTGTCTGAACAGCTATATGACATGGCATATAAAACTGTAGTAGTACACAAATAAAGGTTTTCCATTTCTGCAAAAAAAAAAATATATATTTTTTCTGTCTTACTGAGTTCCTACAATGACTCCAATTTCTTTAAATTCTGATTACTTCTCACAATTCACCCCGGGGATCACGTCAGTCTCCCTGCTATACAGGGGTCCAGGGAAGTAAATAATGTGGGAAGAAATAGCCAGGGAATTGTTATGGCTAGGCTTGTATAGGCCCTAGGACTAATAGCCTAGTACCAACCTATGAACCTATGAACAAGATCTGTTGTCTGTTTGACAAACCAACTAATACAAATCTTCCAATGGTCAATGTTCAGCATCCACTTAATGAATAAATATCTTTTATACCATTACATTTTCCATTTATTTCATATGAATATATTTTAATTAACAAATGCTATGTATAATTGTTGGTGTATATTACTTAAAGTCTGTTTATGCATGTTACTAAATGTCTCTTTTAATATGTTTGTCATATATTGGAGCTTTTCTACCCAGGCCTCTTCTGAAAAGTGTTTTTTTTACTAAACCCATTCATATAAACTGAGTAAACAAAAGCAAAATAAATAAAATAAATGGTCATCTGGGTGATAACAAAGACTCCATTCCTCTATGCCTTGCTGATTTATTGATTATGGTCAACATTAGAACACTGTTGCAGTAGTCTAAGCTAAATGGGTTATATCCTGCCAAGGATATGACCAATTGGCCTGCTTCCAAAGCTTCAAAGCACTTTCCACATGACCCAACTGCCAGTGGCTCAAGTTAGAGAGATATAAAAAGGTAGTTTGAGTCTTAAAAACTTCAGAGTTTTCTTGCTGGTGACGCACACTTCCTCTGTGGATTTCTTGATACTGGTGGTTGGCTTGTAATCCTTCAAGGTTGGACAGATAAGCTCTATTTTGAGGAAATACTTCCAGTTCCTCATTTCCATGAGGAAAATCTATTTTTTTTTTCAGTGAAATTTTTGACTTTACACTTGGAAAACTATATTTTATGCATTGTCCTTACTTGTAAGGGGATTTTTTAATCTCATGAATGCTCGTGTAAAAATCTGTTTAACAATCTATTTTTTTTACTTATGTTCTACATTTATTAGAAATAGTGTGGTAGGGGCATAGTATTATAATGCTATTTTTATTTTTTTTACCTCAAAATTATTGCTTTTCTTTTGGGAGACTTACAGATTTTCATAGGTTCTGCTACCCATCATTCAGACAGTGGAGCAATTATCTATCTTCTCCATTTTTCCTTCCCCAGTCCATAAGAAAAAGAAAGTTGTTAAGGAGTCTTTGCATGTCATCGGCACTCCTTCTTTGCCTCAACTGCTGATGGATGGCTTTGCTGTGGCCAGTCTTGGTTCCTTGGACATCTTATCAGAGTATCTTGGTCCTTTTAGTATAACACCTCTGGAAACCACAACAATCCCACTTGGGGATTGTTGACAAACTCAGGAGGTTAGATACAAACCCATATGTCACCTGGTGGAAAGCCAAATGGCTCACAGATAGGATCCAGGAAGTTAGAATTGGGAAGTCCACCTCTACAAAGATGCCAGTCACAAATTGAGCCCCATCAGGGATCAGTCCTTGAACTGCATCTTTTTGGCATTTACTTCTCAGAAGTCAAGGTCAATGTCAGTGGTCTCTGGCTGAATACATTTGAAAATGATTGCAAATTAGGAGCTGTCATTGAATCTCACACTGACTCAAATGTTCTTCAGAAGGGGCTGAGACAGACAAACAACTGGTGTCAGATACATGGACTAAAACTAAATTCCAAGAAATGCATAATAGTATCCTTTGGGAAGTCATCCATGCCTGGTAACTATCATATTGACACCACACACCTTAGAGTTGACCCAGTAGTGAAGGACTTAGGGATACACATAGATAATAAAATAGCCTTTGACAATCACATGTCTACAGTGGTGAGGAATTCATTCTATGTTGCACAACTTATGAACAAAGGTATGGCATCTAAGTCCAAGGAAGTCATTTTTCCACTGTATTTGGCATTCATCAGACCTATCATTGAGTACAATGCCCCCTTTGGTATGTACCTAACCAGGCATATCCAACAACTGGAACATCCACAGAAGTTTCTCACCAAAAGAATACAGGACGTAAGTAAAATGCCCTTTGCAGACCACCTCAAGGCCCTATCCCTGTATTCTGTCTCCTACAGGTTTTTGAGTGGAGATCTATGCCTGGTATACAAGGCATTGTTAGACCCCATTCTGATGGATCTCCTGCATATAGTGATTTACTGTAGGCCGTGTTTAATCAGAGAGCTGTTCCTTTAAGTAAAGACCGGACTTCTGCTCAGTTGTATTGTTCAATGTTCTGTATTTCGTTATTGAAGCTTTAAAGTAATCGGACTTTAATTGATTTGGTCTCATTTTTTGCAAGTCGATTATATGGGTCTTCGACCTTTTGAAGTAGATCTGAATAAGGATCTAGAAACCCCTAGAGAATGGTTCTAGCAATACTGGCCCTGAACTTAGACAAAAAGCCCAATAAGAAATTACCTGTAAAGGTATATACAGAAGACCATATAACTGTTTCTAGAAATCTTCTAGAGCCCACCCTTTTCTGATGTACCATCAAAGAATATAAGGCCCAAAGGAAAATCAGCTCTAGTAGTGCATGGAAATTATTCATCAAGATGGCTATAATAAAAGGAATTAGCCAATGACAACCAGCTGGAAAAAGCCTGTTTAATGTGGATTGTCCTTTTAATTCAGAATATAAGAAATAAGTAGCCGATAGGCTTTTCTAAATGACTTGGCTTTGTCAAGATAGTACTTGTAGTGCTTACGCGTGTTCAGTGTAGGAGGAATCCTTTCTCCATAGTTATGAGCGTTAGAATAGAACACTTGGAGATTAATGGCCTGATTCAAAGAAAAACTCTGCAACTACCCTGCACATGGTGAGGGACTTGTTCTTCCAACTACCTCACCATTAGCACAGACAGACCTGATAGGGTTTACCTACCAAGAAAGGTTGCAACTTGCAGACTGATCTTGCAGATATCAGAGCAAGTTAAAGGATAGTTGTCCATGTAATAAACCTTAAATATACCTGAGGGGCAGGTTCAGATGGAGATGAGGATAACTTTTCCAGCAGAAAGTAAGGAGCAACCTGAACCTGCTTGCAAAGATATCTCAGGTAAAACACTCCCATAAGAAACTGTTTTTACAGGAAAACCTTGAGCAAAGTGATGGATCTGTGGGTAGACATACTGAATTGGAAACAAGATATATGTTAACAAGTTTTACTAGGACCAGGAACTAGTAACTCACAACAATATATGAGCACCAGTGGTACAATCCCAGATAGGGCCCTGGTAATTAGGTAGGTACCAACTAGAAAAGTCTTTTAGTAGCAGGATTTATTGTCTGTTTTAATATCTGATGCATATCACCAAAAAAGAGGTACCTAAAAGGGTATAAGAATCCAGGCAGATAATTTAAAATGTAATAGACTGAGGTGAGAACAACTCCCCCTGCCTTGTGTGAGTAGATCCAGATCATGAAGGACTTGTGGTAATGGCACTTGGACAATTTCTTAAAAGGGAGAGCCAATATTGCCTGGGACAAAAGGGATTCAACACAAAAATGTTTTGGAGAGCCCTCCTGAATAATTAGAAGTACCTTCAATAGCTGTGGAAAAGATGCAGAGTGTAAAGAAAATTTCCCTAGAAAGAGAATAAAAAGGTATATATTGTCTGTTTTGAAAAAAAAAAAAGGCTACAAAATCTGTTTTATGATTTCCCCAGAATTGGATCAATATCTGGAAGACTTAATCATAATTATTGTGAGGGGTATGTCCTGGTTCCACTTTGTTAGTCTTACACTATAAATTGCAATGAAAGATTCTTTGAGAGTTTAGGAATGCTGAGCAGCAAACTCCAAAGTGCACGTATCTAGCCTGAATAGGCATAAGGCCTTTTGCCCCCTAGTTTGTTGATGTATTGTATGACTATTTAAAGAAGTAATGTGCTTTGATCTGTCTGAGAAAGATACAGGCCTTGTACTGTTACCCTCACAGGAACTGCCCCCCAAGGAATTCTGAGATGTCTCGAGACACAGATTGACCTGGAGGAAGAGTTAAAAACAAGGGGATACATGTAATAGGTTATATGAGAAGTCCCCACTAGTGCAGTTCCATGGGGGTTCATTGTGTGTGTGTGTGTGTGTGTGTGTGTGTGTGTGTGTGTGTGTGTGTGTGTGTGTGTGTGTGTGTGTATTCTTAAACATCAACTTGCAGAAAATCAACACTCACTGTGTTGATTTCTGCAATCTGAAACCCACTTCAAATGACTAAAAGAATGGCTGAAATTACATTCTTTTGTCATCGGTGAAGTTAAAAAAAAAAAAAATCACCCCAGACATACTTTTCTTCAAAACTGGGTACTTTATCTCCTGGTTTAAATTCTCTCAAATAAGTTTTTCTGTTGTGTGCTCTCTGTTGTGTCTCATGGGCTCTCTCCATATAATGTTTCACTGTAGGCATTATTGTTCTTAACATGCTCTTCAATGAACAATGATCAATGAACAATGTTAACTGCACTTTTAAATGGGATGTTTGCTTGCTCTCATGTTTCCTTTGCTATATGTAGCTGGCATTGGAGAGGCCTAAATCTGGTTGAAGCTTAATTAGCTTCTTTTACAGCAAAGAGAAGTCAAGAAATTAGTTGGCTATAACCAATCTTGTCACCCCCAATTATGATTCATGGAAGATCATTACTGGGGTTATACACAATGGCATATCATATTAGGGGCAAAACAGGTAGCCTGCCTAAAGCCCACAACTTTGGGGGGGGGGGCATGGATAACCAACAAAACAATTTAATTTTAAATCATTCAATCCTATAGAAAGACCTGCAACATAAAAATGTAATTCACAATAAAAATTGCTCACAGACCCCTTTACAAAAAGTAGCAAACACAAGTTCCACCTGCCCACACATAGCACAGAAAGTGACAGCAGCAACATGAAGTAGCATTGCATAGGAGTCAGGCTGCTTCAGATTGGAGAAGCATCAATGGAGAATTTAGAGCAATTTAACAAGTAGCAATACACACAGGAGATGTGCATGCTTTAGAATGATTTCAAGTATACAGCCAGTAACGTGGAACTCCCCAGCTGAGACTTTGCATCTTTGATCTAGATGGCGGAATGAATGTTACTGGAAGAAGCTACTTCAAAAACAAAAACAAAAATACACTTTCTAGGAGCAACCCAGTGTCATAATTCTTATCAGAAATACACTTTTAGGAACATCCCAAGAGCACTGTCTGGTTAAATGATTTTTTCATTGTCACATAGTGGGCAAATGGAGTCTGAAAAAAATCAAACCCTGTACTCTTGAGTACAGGAAGCAAATGATTAAGAGCTCACAGCCTTAATTTCGGCATCAGCTGCCAGAGCATTATTAATCACTTCATTTTCTGATAAATCACTGATGACTATTGTCAGTTAGTAATGCTAGTCATTACAGTTTCATAGTTTTGCTGTTCAGAAAATGCATGTTGCTGCAAAACCTATTGGTCTGCTACTTTTATGAGAATTAAGAAGTGCCTGGCAGTTCAAGTTCTGAGATGTCAGCAAAAATACTTTTTGTAGTCAAAAGTATAGAGTTTGAACCCTTTCACCTCTATTTGCCTTCTTTGGGATTTTGAGCAAGCTGTAATTGATGGTCATGTCATTGTGTGCCTGTATACTGTTTCAGTTGTAACTTATAAATTAGCATGCTGGGTTAATGTGGCTGTTTCCTGCATTAAGGGTGTAGGGTTCAAATCCTACCCTTCCTTTTTTAATTTAGTCTTGCAAATGGAGCAGAGGGTTAAGGCTTTGAGCTGTATCTCTTGTCTTACAGGAGTCAAATCCCTCAGTCCTCATTTGCCTCGTATGTGACATTGTACTTAAGCAGACAATGCTTTCGGGCAACTGAAAATTTGGCCTAAGCTTGTCAGAGTTCCCCTGCACTTCAAGCCTAGTAACTACTTCTGAACCACAGTACAGGAAAGAAATTGATTGCAGTAAACACAAACATCATCATATAAGCCATGTTCTTTGGGTATAAATCCCTAGTTTAATTGTTGTGTTGACAGTGTGTTTATTATTTAGCTGTAAATAAATTGGACCTCATGAAATCTATGAGGTTTAGAGTTAATATTTTATCTATGAATATATTTTTAATTTAGATAGATTTTTGCAGCCATGCAGACATGAAATGTGCTGTCTTTGAGCTACATTAGTTTGCACACCACTTACTGTAGATCGGTAAGGCTATACTCTGTTAAAAAGCTGCTTCCTGTAGTATAGGGTTTGATTCTATTAGCCCTTTATTTGCCCTTTGTGAGACTCTGACCAAGTTACTCCACCCCACAGTACTACTGAGCTGCTCCTGAAAAGAGGCACTTGTGTCTGCTGTCTCAAGTTAATATGCCACACATTTGTCTTTTGAATTCCTGCACTCTTTACTTAGCCACTAATTAGTGTGAAAATATATGCTATTTGATTATTGATCCCAGCATTATCCTTTAGCGTGGGGGGTTATGAAACTTACCACCTCTGTCTTAAGTAAGGTGAAGTTTGCTTTAGAAAAGTTTTTGCTGTGGTTTCCTTAGTTGGGGGTGGTGGTGGGGTGTGGACATCCAGAGTGATTAGTTTATGGTCTGATCTAACCAGTGACGGGTTGACCTCTGGTGTGGAACACCTGTCACCCATGTTGGTGATGACCAAGTCCAATATGTTTTCACCTCTGGTAGGGAAGTTTACCAGCTGATCCAGGGCATTTGAGTTGATGAATTCCCAGGAAGTGCTCGGCCTGGGAATTTTTACTTGAGTAGTTTTCCCACTGAATGGTAGGGTAATTGAAATCGCCCAATATCAGGGTGTTCGGTTGGACCTTCGTGTTTTCCAGTAACTCCTGAAAGGTGGAGTGGTGGTCCTGGGTCATGGAGGGTAATCTGTAGCATGCCACAATTTGCATTGCAGATTGGTCCAATGTTAGTTGCATATGGATGATCTCAGAGGTATCATGCTGTGCCACTAACCTGGAGGTGTAGGTATCCTTGATAAATATGGATGCACCCCCTCCTTTTGTGTTTCGTTCCGTGTTCTGTGGCCAAAACGTGTGGTATGAGTTGTAGCTCGGTAATGCTGGGGTGCTCTCTGGAGCCTTGAACCAGGTTTCAGTTACTGCACAGATGTCGACGTTCACCATACTGAGGAGTGCTTCGAGCGCATGCATTTTGAGATTTAAACTCCTGGCGCTGACTAGCATAACCCTCAGTTTTTTGTTAATTGTGCTGTTTATGGAGGTGGGTTTGACTTTTGAGCCTTGCCTAAAAAAGGCACTATGGGGGCAGCAAGAGCCTTGGCCAGTATTCGAAAGCCTAGGGGTGACAGGTGCAAACCGTCTCTTGCGAAGCATGATTTAATTCTAATAACAAAACGCAAGGGATGGAGAAGTAAGGTTGTAAGAAGGCTCAACAAACTGTTAAAAAAGCTGGTCTGCCATTAAACAAAATGAAATGTAAGGGATTTGGTGAGATAAAGAAGAAATGGAATATATTACACAAGGAAGAAAATGAATATTGTGGGATTGACATTTATTGATTATGAAAGTGTAATAAGTTAATGGACAGAGATACTGGAACAAATAAAAACAATTATTAGCTTGACAGAACAGGTTTTACTTATAATTTCACAAAAAGACATATATGCTGAATACATATATATTAGGAAAGATTGCATATTTAGGGGGAATGTATATGTTTCCCATTGAAATGGAAAAGCAATTATTAGAGTTTTGAGCTTCATTTGGGTCTCAAGGCTTTACCCAGAGAGGATAGGAATAATTTGTAATAAAAAAGTGGTTTGAATTAAAAAAAAATGTAGTGGTGCAATTAACATCTATGTATTCATTTTGGGTAATGCAGAATGGTAATAGAAAAACAAAAATGTTAGGTAAGATACTTAATTAAAAATACAAAAATGTGTGGAAATTAAAAACAGGATAAAATAAAAAAGGTAACAGGATGGAAGAAAGAATATGTCAAAAATGAAATTATTGAAGGTAAAACTAAGTGAGGCTGATGCAAAAGAAAATAATGGCATAGTATGATTTTAGAATTTTTTTGTGCACCCCTGGAAAGATTTAAAAGAAGATGAAAAAAGACAATAAAAGACAGAAGGAAATGTTTGAAAAATGTTATGAAGCAAATGATTTTTTGTTGAGAATTTTATTAGACAAGTGACCTGTGAAAGGGAATATGAAATGTAAGGTAACGGAAGAAAAAATGTGTTGACTTTAATGAAGAAAAAAAAAAACAAAACAAAAACAAGAAAACTTTTTTACACATCCAGCAACTGGTGTTCAACAATTCTTTAAAGTAGCTGCTGATTGTTATGCTAGGAACTTAGTTTATTCAGCCACTTGCAGCTAATGTAAATCTTTCTATAGCAGTAAAACTAATTGCTTCTTAAATGAGAGGATTAGAGAGCATTTGTATAGTATCCACATTAGGCATGATAGGAATGCCTTAGGTAGGCATGCTATGGATCAAGGTTCTGATCAAGTTTTTAAGTTCATGGTTTTTGAAAAATTGTTTACAGATGTACGGATGGGGGGGTTGTGAATAAAACTGAGGAGAAATAGCTTTGCTGGATTATTAGATTACAATCTGATAGAAGCTTGGGCCTTGATGGGAAGTTGTCTTTGAGACCAGTGTTGAAATCTATTTTTGATCATGTCACATTATTTTCTGAATGGAGTTACTGTAATGCTATATATGATGGTTGGCTGTTTTTAAATCATGTTATTGTTGATTTGGTCAATATATGGATATTTTGTTTTTAGTGATTTTTGGTCTGATAAAGCTCCATTTCATAGGCATGAAAGCGGTTACAATTTTATCTTTTTATCCATTAAAGTTTTATCGGCCATGTATCGTTTTCCAGTTTTTTTCATTATTCCTTTTGTCTTAAAAATATATTTTGGTTACTATGTTTATTATTGTGATAGGAGACTTTAACTGCAATTTAAGGAAGGAGAAGGGGAAAGTAACACAAGATGTGAAAATATTGAAGAAATGTATAAAATGTGGAGGAATACAAGTAAAATAAATGAGTACGCTTATCACAGAGGGATGTTTAAAAGAGACTAGATGTTGTAATGTATTCTAATGGAATAAAATAAACAGAAAATGGTTTGGAAACTGTTGGGTTTTCTGACCATAGAGACACATGGGCAAGAAAAGGTAGGAATAAAATGATAATAAAAGAAGAAAAAAAGGTTAACTGGTGTAGTTAGTAAAACAAAAAGAAATTAATCTGGAAAGTAGGAAATTATTAGATATACATTTAAATAACATAAAACAGAAAAAAAACTGGTAAAACAGGAATAGGGAGATACAATTCTAAAGTATATTGGTAATGATCTCCGTACTGTGATCACAATATTGTATAAGGCAAATTATATTCCAATATATGACATTATTGTTTATCCTGGAAGGTTAATGATATTAGATTGTTGTTTTAATGATAAATAATAAGACTTATGGTAGTGTATGCATTTATATCAGGTACTAAAAGAATACTACTTCTTCAAGCATTTAAAAACATGTATTTTAATGTTACCATAAATATAATGATTTTTGGAAGACTTTACATGTGACAAGAGAAGAAAATGAAAACAAGTTCAACCTAATGTAGGACAGGAACATAGATATACTTACAGTATATGAAGGGAAAATTAATGACAGACACTGACTTTTTTGTATTTTCAGAGAGATTAAAGGAACTAACACTGGCACTTTATTTTGTGGATTTTCTGATCATGTAGTAGTGTAGAGTATTTTGGGACAAAAAATTGTGTTATTGAAGAAGGCAATGGATGTTAAGAGATTGCATGGGCACTACTTATCATTACAGGTGTTACAAGAGGAAAGGCAGGTATTATTTCAGAACATTTACAAATGAAAGATTTTTAAAGGAAGTGGTTATAGTGGTGGGATGAATACAAAATAAAATATAAGACTATACATCCTCATATAGAATATATGTGGCATATGACAAAAAAGATATTTTTGAGGAAGAATGTCAGAAATTAAAGGAAATCTTATAATGTAATAACAGAAAGGCAATGATACAGCAAAAATTAATATTTATATAAAATGAAGCATCTATAAGAAACAGTCTTATTAAGGTAAAAGTATGACATTAAAGGTAGAAAGGAAGATATTAACCTTTTTAAGTAGGCAAATAAAGCACAATGAAAGAATTATAACAGAGGCACTGAACAAGAAAGGTGTGATAGTTAATAAACAAGAAGAAATAATTAAAACTTCAACATTTTTTAAGCCATGTAAGAACAAAAACAAATTACACATGATGCAGAATATGATGTTAAACACATTTTTTAAAGAAACAATGGGAATACCTAGCAGATAAAATACTGTTAGGGAAGTTCATAAAGGCATAATAGAAAGAAGAGGGGGATTGAATCTGTACCAGGGAATATGATATTGATTAAAGATTTTATAGAAAAACGAGTATGGAAGAATTGAATTGTTTTAATGAACTGATATCTAAGTCAGTGGATCAATGCATAAAATCAAGAAATCAAGAAAAAAAAGTAGAAGTATTATTAGACTTAATTGAAAGAAGAGAAACAATAAACTATTAATTAACTGAAGACATATCTATATGTAATATGGATTATAAAATAGTTATGATGATTTTTCAAATAAGGTTTACAAATATCATAAAACAGGTAATGGTTGATGGAATATATGAGATGAAAAGAAAGGATATTAGATTTGTGTTGGTTATGGTTAAGGAAGTAATAGATGACATTTCAAAAAACCAAACCGAAGACAAATTGGTTTCACGTGATATTAGAAAGGCATGTGATAATATATGCCATAGTCAGTTATGGATTATTTTAAAACATGTCATTCCAAATAGAAATTATTCATTTCTGAAAGTTATGAAATTGCAACTACAAAACTATTACTAACTGATTGGTTAAGCAGAGATATTGAAGTTAAAAGTAGGGTAGTCAGCAATGCTCAGTGAGTACAATACTTTTGTTTTAGTAATAAATGCTTTTACAAAAATTACAAAGGAATAATTATGAGTCAAATTTTATTTACATGAATATTGTAAAATTGCCTACAATTATATGTTATACAGATGATATTGTTAAAATAAAGACAATGTATGGGTAAGTGACATGTAGGATTTGTCATTTTCTTCTGAGGATGGTTGGATTAGATGTAAGGAGAGAAAAAGTAATTGATTTGGAGAAATACAGAAAGTAGGTGATATTTTACTAACCATGATATTGAATTGCTAGGCATTATATTTGGAGGTAAATTATACTAAGGCAAAGGGATGGTTTAATACACGCTATAAAAGACTTGATTGTCGCATGGGAATCATATGACTTTTCTATTCAGAAAATGGTTTACATAATACATTCCATAATACTAGGAAAGATAGGCTACTTGAGAATTGATATTTCTAGAAAAACATGAACAAGATATTTTAGACATTTGTATGCAGTCTGGGGGATCTAGATTAAATCCGTGAAAAAAAAGGTATATTATGCAATACAAAAGTGTTTGTTTTAATAAATCCAGTATTTTTTTTTTGGGGGGGGGTCATTGTATTTACTTTGGGTACTGAATATTATACCAAAAATTAAAGTAATATTGTAAATGAAATATTAAATGAAAATATGAGCACATTTTCAAATTGATACAATCTATAAAGTGTAAGAGAGATAGAAAATTGAAGGAGCTATTGTATGTAAGAATACAATAAAATAATGGAAAGTCATGTAAAAGAAGTGGCAAAAAAGGAAAAGTTAGTATGAAAACATTATGGATAAATGTTATAGAGTTGAACTTTGGCAGGGAATAGAAAATGAAATTAGAGAAGTTAGTATAAGTAGAAAAAAAATGGTATTTTAAAGAATGTGAAGTTTTTTTTTTATTATTTTCTGTGGAGACTTATAATTCATAAATTTCCAATAAAGTCAGATATGAAGTACAAGCAAATATATGAAAGATTATCTTATGTGTGCGATAAGGAAGAAATAGTTGAACATGAATAAAAAAATCTGGACATAAATGGGAGATAAATTGAATATTGAAAAAAATGAATATACAAATGATTGTATATGTTTTTATAAAGGAGTTCAAAATGTTGTTGTATCTTTCAGCTTTTCCCGGTTAGGGGTCGCCACAGCGGAACTCCGGTCCGCTATTGATTGGCAGTAGATTTTTATGTACCGAGTTGCCAGCCCTGACACACAACCTTCAATGAAGGTACGCCTATTCACGCATGTCTCCACACAGAAGATGCTTTAGCTGAGAATCGAACAGGACAAAGTCTTACTGTGAGGCGACAACGCTACCACAGCACCACCACAGCAGTTCTATAAAGGAGTTCAAAATTATAGTGTATAAAGAATAAAGAATTATTTGCATGTATTTAGCATATTTGGTGGGTAGATGCAATGAAGTTTTCTATAATAAAAAGTGGGACGAGTCTGAAATAAAAACAGCAGAAAAATGGTTATGGATGAAACAGTTCGGATGATAAGACATACTGTATTATGAAGTTAATGTTTTATAGTGCATCTTTTTATAAATATAAAATGGGAGAAGGAATCTAGAAGTTTTTTTTTTTAATTTTGAGTAGGGTGTTGTGTTTTTATGTTTTATGTGATGTTACTTTGATTGTTCAAACAAGGAACTCCTACTCTTTTTCAGTAAGTGAAGTGGAATCTTTTACATCCAGCTTGAGCTACCATTATTGCAGGCAGATTACTAACTCCACGGTCTCCGTTTACTGTCTCATTTAAAGGATGGCACACTCAAGAGTGCAGCTTGGTCAAAGCCTTTAAACTTAAAAGGCATAACTGCATACAATGATCATAATAATGACAATGATACTGACTTACTATTACATTTTTGAAAATAATCAAGAATTTATAGTGCTATTATTTCATCTAATTTTATTTCCAGACTTGATTTTTTTAAAATTATGTTGTTGAGGACAATGGAAAAATGTATAACCCCTGCCAAAACAGGTCCTGTGTTCCACTGGAAAGTTCAATAACAATTAATAACAATATGAAAAAAAGGAAAAAAATAGATTGATGCCCAAAAATATATACAGGTTATTAATATGTTAAGCATTTTCATCTTTAGAAAATCATGTGATAAGCAACAAATTCATAACTGATCAGAATGCAACCACAAACACACATTATACATATAAAACACTACTAAATATACAAAACAATGGCTCTCAAGGACAGTTAGCCTAGTACTAATCTATATGGTGCCATGTGCATAGTTATACATAAATATTGAAGAATCTTTTTTATGATAAATATAAATAAATATATATTACAGAAAAAATATTTGATCTAAAAAACTGGATTACAGTTTAGCAGCACAGATTTTTAACACATGATTGATTGAAAGTTTGGATATTCCGACCTAGGAATATTGATGCACTGAGTTTAAGTTGCCAGAACAACTTATATTCTATGTTTATTTCCCAGTGGCCCCATAGAGTTTGATTATTAGTTTCAATTTGGATAAATCTATTTGAGCATTCTAGCACACTGGAAAAATCCCCACTTTCTGGAGGTTCTTGGTGTAGCTAGAGAGCTACTATCAGAGCTTCAGTTCACTCTGAAATGAAGTTGTTGTAGTGAGCATAGGCAATTCTGAATTAGAAGGAGGATGGTGGTATAGAAGCCTTGGTTGCAGCTTCTGGAGGTTTGGCAACACACATATTAATATCAATTATGGAGGACAGTGAGCCAAGGAAGAGTGAGGTTCTGCAGAGGAGTATTGCTACTGAGAGAAGATGAAGATGAATAAGAAGATGGAGGAGGATGAGGAGGAAAAGAGAGTATAATAGAGCTGAATCAACAGAGAAGGAGAATAGGAGATATGAAGAGGGGAATAACCAGCTGGTAGAGTAGCTGGCTTTAAGGGCATGTTCTGTATGAGGGCTGCATAATGAGCAAGTGCAATAAAAGAATGAAGAAGGAAGTTTGGCAGTTAAAAGACTGACAAATAAAGCAGTGTCTACAGTAAACAAACAGCAACATGTAGAAAATAAAGGAGAAAGTATTCATCAGGAAAATTTGGAACAGGGGCCAGCAGATAGAAGAAGACTGGTGTTAAGAATTAAACAAAAAAATGAAGAAAAATTAATTGGCAGGTGCTTTATTTTTGAAAATATTATTTCATCACTATTTAACATAAACATTAGATCCCTAATACATTTGGAGGCTGAGTGAACTGACATTTGAAACTTTTTTGGCACAGCAATTTATGAGTGAATGTGAAAAAATAGGTTTAATAAGTCCTTGGAGTGAGTATGTTTACTATAACTTAAAAAGAAAAAATGTTGCAATGGTTGTGCATTATGTACTAAGCTGAAAATTAATTGAAAATATTTTTAACAATCATGTCATGAAGTGCATGAGGCAAAAAGTGTTGAATGAAAGAAACGTATTGATGGGTGCTTGGGATTTATAGTAACTTTGAATGTAGAATGGTACAAAATGCAGCATGTATCTAATGCGGCAATGCTTTGACAAGAATGGGAATGAAAAATACTGGGGACACCCACATCACATGTTTTTCTGATATTTCATATCTTCTACAGATAATATACGGAATTCAAGCAAGAGCAACAGCAAAGTAAAACATAAACCAGATTTTCTTCTTTCTGTTTTAAGTGCAATAGTTAGATTTACTATAAGGAAGTTGACCACAATTACTATAAACTGGTTTTCAAATAGTTAAATGCCTTTCATATGTATATAATTTTGCATTCTAGTGATTGGTCCTTTTGTATGAATTGCTTAATGATGTATACTATTTAAGTAATGCGTTTTTTATAAAATGTGTATGATCTGATGAAGCTACTTGTTAGCGAAAGCGCTTATCATTAATAAACAATTTGAAATTCGTAAGAAAGAAGAAAATCTGGTTTATGTTTTACTTTGCTGTTGCTCTTGCTTGAATTCCGTATATTAACTGATTTTTATTTTAAAAACAAGAGCATTAACCAACGTAAGCAGCTATCACAATTCTTTTTAAGATATCTTCTACAGAACTGGAACAAAAGATGGTGTGGACAATAAGGAGATATGGCCATCTGAGGATATTGGTAAACCAAATTGCATGAAATGAGAGATAGCCATTTTTGCTTTCATTGCATTTTAATAATAGATGAAAGGGGAGGATAGTGAACAAAGTGAAAGGGAGCATAACAGAAGTAAGAGAGTAATATGAAGAACTATTACATTAAACACAAGAACTGGAGAATATAGTGAAAAATGAGGTTTAAAAAAACAGAAAAAATAATGCAAAAAAGAGCTACATGATGAAGAAGATTTTCATGCAGAAGAAAATTTAAGAAAAGAAGGGTGAAAATTGGTTTTGATAAAAAATATATATAATTGTGCTTGACAATGAGGAAGAAGAACAAGAGGAAATTTATGGAGAGTCAGAAATTCAGGTGATTAAGTCTATGGTGGTAGGGAATGAAAAAAAAGGATAAAAATGCAAAAAAAAAAAAAAAGAGAGAGAGAGAAGTTTAATGCTAAAGTGGCATTGTTCATAGGTTCACAAATTATTTACTGTGTTAATAACCTCAGGGTGTCTTGTTAAGCCTAGCCATGATTGCCAAATGTATTGTATAGTAAGGTTATTTTATGGAGTATATGTATGCTAAGGCACGGGGGATCAAGCATTTGTAGGCTGTCCCTGTTTATTAGCTCATTAACACCTATGTGGTTTGGAATGTCACCTCTAGTTGCCTGCACTTATTTTGCATTTCAGAGCACTTTCTCAAAAATAAACTTAAAAAGCATAAGATAAACAAATGCAAATATTTTATGAGCAATAAAAGCTATTACAACTATGCAAATAGCAATGTTATCAGTAAGAAATATTCTTTAAAGTGATAGTAGTCAGTGCATTTGTAGTCTTTTCCATAAATACAGTAATAGATTTTAACACACACAAACCCCAAATTATATTTTTATATGCTTTCACAAATAAATTTTTACATATTGAAAACTATACAACCTAGACATATATTGTTAGAACATTTTTGTTAACCAGACGTAAACATTCATGTGAAAACAAGAAACTCCTCTATATGTGCATGTTTATTGAAATATTTACAGAAATATGAAATCATCTAATTAATTGTATACATAGCAAAACAAATAATACTGGATATCTGAAGATATGCAACTTGCAGAGCAAACATGAAAGAGAGTTTGCTACAACAATATCTAAGGTTTCACCTAATGTTATTCAACAGTTTGTAAGTAATTTTTTTTAAGTATTTATTACATATGAAAATATTGCTTATTTTCATAATTACTAACAGACAACTAGCATTATTTCCAGTATAGTGTGATATAAACTAGCAGTTTCAGTGAACTGGCCTGTCTCCCACATTGGTGTTTCATGCAATACATCTCAATAAAATATGGGTTTCTTATTTATGAAAATATGAGCATAAATATGAAAATATGAATAATAAGTAGCAAAGAAATATTAATTTCTCCACTGCTGGACATCTTAGACTAACACTCTTAGCATCATTTTGTTAATAACGCCTTGCCCTTTCTAATGCTGCCTATTATTATCTGGAAAATGACTCAGTTAAAGACGACAGAATCTCAAAAGTTCTGGATGCCCTAAGGAGGTATGGGTGTGAAATGGAAGTACACAAAAAGGCATTTTAGGCTTGAGTGAGTTAGAGACATAGATGCCTGCCCAAGGGGAAATTTTTGAATCACCATTTACTGATCCATGTTATGCTTGAATTGAGTGAAGGAAGAACTCTTATTCACATGGATAGGAAGCCTGTTTCAGAGAAGAATCAGTCAGGTTGACACATATACATACCTCCAACATGCCCTATTTATGTCGCAGATGAAGTTCAGGTCCCTAGATCATATACTTCAAATTTAAATGTAAATAACATAAAGAATGATATGAGAGTGTCTGCAGTACTTTATTGGTGTGAAAACATGATGCAGAAGTAATTTGTTTGCAAGTTATAAGTATAAGAGGCAAGTAAAAGAAAAAAAGGTTGAACTGATATGAGGAAAAAGTAGTGTAGACAAAAAGGGGAAATGTGTATATTCTGGGACTGCAGTACTTGTTAAACATAAAGACATGAAAATAATAGCTGTAACAATAGTGTTAGCATGTAGGGTGTTAGTATGTGACTTAAGAAAAAATGAAGACAGTGAGATTAATTGTGATATATGCATATACAGTGCAGTGGAAAGAAAAACGGTGCTTGAAGAGATAAAGTTATGTAGTAATTAAATCTGTTATTATATTAGGAGGCTTTAAATGTAATTTAATGAAATAAAAAAAGGAAAGTAACTCAGAATGTTAAAATAATGAAGGAAGGAATAAATTAAAATGGCAGGTTAAGGTTAGGAAAGCTAAAAGAAGTTAGATATGAGGAAGGGAATTTATGGACAGAAGTAGATTATGTAATATGTTCAGCAGATATGAGAGAAATTAAACAAGGAGGCAAAGAAGCTTTTTTTTCTGGTCATAGAGGAGTATGAGTAGCTATGGGGATAATAAAGAAATGGTAAAAGAAATAGATAAAAAAGTTCACAGGAAATACATTAAATACAGGATATGTACAAGAAGGAGAGTATAATGAAAGAAACATCTAACAATGAAACCATTTTGGAAAAAATATAAGATACTGGTAGTTAAAATATAAAGAAAAATAAAGAAAAATCATATAAGGGAGAACTGAGAAAAGAAAAGAAAAAGAAAAATATGACAGACAAATGAAAAACTGTGAAAAATATTAAAATTTAGAAGTGGAAATAATGAAGGAGAGGAGATAAAACTATGTGGGTATAATAACATGAAAGTGAAAACAGTAAGGCTCAGATTTATTTTTTTGGAAAATGGCAGTCATGAAAAAGAAAGATGGATTATTAAAATATAAGTAGGAGAAGGTTATTAGTATTGTGGAGGAATTTGTAGGTATGGAAAGTAAAAACATAAGAAAATATGTAGTAAAAGAAATAAATATTTCAAGAAAGGAATAATAAGAATTGATAAATGAGGGGGAGGAAGAATCTGCACCTTGACCAGATGGTTTAGTATATGTTTTTTTTTAATAAGAAAATGACAGAGTCTGAAAAGGAGAAATTTTAGAAGTAATAAATGAATGGATGAATGAAGGGATTAAAAGAACCCTGTAAAGGCATCATAATTTTTTTTTGTTGAAAAAAAGGGTGGGTTTGTCATAATGGTCAAGGCCTTCTCCTTGTAGACACAAGTTACAAGATTGGATTTTGACTTCAGGTTATAGAAGATGTTAACAGTGAATTTATGAAGTATCATGGTTGTGAGTAGTGAAGGTTAAGCAAAATACAATGGAATCCAATGAATATGTGGCTATTTGTAATAGTGATGAATACAATCATAACAAGTCTTGGGAATGGCTAAGAAAATGCAAGGTGGAAAAATAATAATGGAATAGAATTGCCATTAATGCTGTCTTATGCAGATGATTTACTTTTAATATAAAAATAAAGTAGGCATAAAAGTAGTACTTGTAAAAGCAGAAGTATTTGTTGGGTAAAATAGGTTTATATTTAAATAAACAGAAAAGTAATGATATGAAGAAACAGTACAGGGTAGTATCATTTATTTTAAAAGAAATAGGATTCGTGCATTAAGTGTAAGATCTGAAAAAATATCAGACTGTGATCGAACAATGGAGGGAATGTCTGAAAAAAAAAACATTGACAGAGTGGTGAGAGGTGTTTCAATTATGTTGATGAAAACAGGTATATATGTTAAATACACACATACATACATACATACATACATAGTGTGGAAATTGCGTTATTTAGGTGGTGTGTTTATATATATATATATATATATATATATATATATATATATATATATATATATATATTATTTTGTAAAAATAATTATTAGAATAGTTTTTGCATCTTATGGGGTTAATGATTAAATCTAGTAAAAATACGAATAGTATCTAATTAAAAAATGGTATGCTTAATTTAATAAATTCTGTTTTTACTTCAATGCACTTATCTGAGGTATTTAAAATGGTATATGGAAAACATATAGCAATAGGAATATTATTGTTCAAAATATGATAATGTATGAGAAGAAATAAAGTGCAAGAAAAGAAAATTAGAATGTGAAAATGTGGAAGGAAAAAATTCAAAAAGAAAATAAAAATATGGAAAATCAGATTGAATGATGTCAAAACAGATATGAAAATTTGAAATAAAAAATAATGAAATACATTTTGTTTTGTGTTTTTAGGGGAGAATGAAGGAAAGGATGTGAAAATACAACGAAAGAAAGAAAAAGAGGTTTATAATATGTTATGGGATGTAATGGAGACTTATGTTGGATAAGCTACCTATAAAAGAAAATATGAAATATAAGGTATTTGAAGAAAGGATTGTAATGTTTGTAAAGTTGACAAAATGTTACACCATTGTTTTTGGACTGAAAAGGAAGCAATAATGTTTGGAATATTTTAGGAAATACTTATAAATGCAAATGATTCCAAGCTATGGACATGATGTTGTCTGTGAAATACAATAATAGAAATAATATAGAAATAGATAAATGTGATAAGGTCATATTTATGACAATATTCTGTTTGTGGAAAAGAAGATGTAAGTATTTAATGTATAACAAAAATGAACAATGAAAAAATAATGTTAGAAATAAAAACATAGGTGTGGCTGAAGGGACTGTGAGGATAATCTGTGAAGAATACTATGGTGTATATGAGAATGTGTATGATATAATAATTGTGTAAATATTGTACACAATGTGTAGAAACAAAGTACCACTGATCTTTTTGACAAGCTTTGTGGGATTGTTTTACATCCAACTGAGCTTTCATCAGTGTAGACAGATGGGACCATGGCTTACTTTATTATCGCAAGAGTAATGGAAATCCCCCCCCCCCCCCGTTAAGGCGACCACCCTGAAAAACTTCTCTAAAGCCAACTTTGGTCTCCTAAAAAGGTGGCTAACTTCTTAGCACCCATGCCAATGGAAAATAGCTGCATGATAGCCGAATCATACACCAATGCATTGTATGAACATGTATACAAATGCATGGATCTTGCCATACGAAATAGAACTAAGAAGCTCTCCTCCAAAAAGCCAATATGGAAGTCCCCAGCCATCAATAAACTCTACAACAGAAGAAGAAACTGTTGCAGAAAAAAATGAAAATGAAGTCACAAGACTGGAAAACCTCCCTTATCAGTCTCAACAAAGAGCTGAGATTATCAAATCATCTAAAGCCAGCTATGAAGGCAGAATTGCAGCTGACACCAAAAATAACCACAAAGCCTTCTATAGCTATATCAAAAACCTCAAATGCAATACCCAGATTTACTCTGAGTTAATACACAATGGCACCTCCTATACTGAGCCAACAGATATAGCCGACATACTGGCTGACAGATTCAGTGCCAACTTTACCCCTCTCTCACCCCCCAAGGGCCGTATCACAATACCAGAAGAAAGCCTGCAACCCACCATTTCTGCAGCACAGGTAAAAGCTGAATTGTCCAAAGCCAAGAATACAGCATCTATGGGACCTGATAATATCCCTGGCTGCATCCTACATGAGTTACAAAATGAACTGGCACCACATTTGTGTGTGTGTCCTGTTCAATCACAGCCTTACCTCAGGTTATGTCCCTAATGAATGGCACACTGTACATTCATCCTGCTCCATAAAGGGGGAGCAACTACAGACCCTGGGAACTATTGCCCCATTAGCCTGATGAGTCTGGTCTGCAAAGCTATGGAGTGCATCATCATGGACCTGCTTAACACAATTTGGCTTTGTCAAGGGGAGAGCCTGCCAGCTGAACCTGGTTGACTCCTTTGAGACAGTCACCAAGGCTATGGATGAGGGTAAGGCCATGCATACATTCTACCTCGACCTGGCCAAGGCCTGTGATACCATTCTCCACTCAGGTTTCATTGATAAACTCACCAAACTAGGCATCAATCCTTACATCACTAGGTGGGTTACAAACTGGTTCACAGACAGGACCCACAGATTGAAAGTTGCGGATTCCAAGTCAGACTGTTGATCAGTCATGAGTGGAGTTCCGCAGGGATTGGTCCTGGACCCTCTCCTGTTTGGCATCTATTTCTCAGAAGCCCAGACAAACACAGAAGGACTTTGGCTGACCAAGTTCACTGATGACTGCAAGCTAGGAGTCATTATCAACTCTCCAAGTGATGCAGACATCCTACAAAATTACCACATTGATGGGAGCCCACTGAACACTGAAGGGGCCATAAAAGATATGGGCACCCAGGTCAACAGCCACCTCACCTTCAACCACCACATTGCCACTGTGGTCAGAAAGTCATTCTACATGACACATCTTATAACCAAAGGTTTTGCATCCAGGAAGAAAGAGGTCATCATCCCTCTCTACTCATCTCTCATTAGACCAGTCATCAAATATAACTCCCCATTTGACATATACTTGACCGGATACCTACAACAACTGGAGAGGCCACAAAAGTACCTCACAAAAAGGATCCTAGGCCTTAAACAAATGTCCTATATGGACAGACTCAAGAAACTTCAGCTGTTGTCAGTCTCTTATCATCTACTTAGAGGTAATCTCTGCTTGACTTACAAAGCCATGTCTGACCCAGCCCTACTTGAAATGCTACACCTAAAGAAATCCCAATTCCCCCATGCCACATGCTCCAGAGATCACAGCCTCATTACCACAATTAGCAGAACATGCTGGAGGGACAGGTTAGTCTCCCAAAGACTGCCCATACTCTAGAATAGGCTTCCCATTCATGTCAAGCAGGGCACCTCGCTGGCCCTCTTCAAGAGAAGTGTTGACGAATGGATGGGTAACTGAAAGTTCACTCCAGGGATCATTCCAGTTGCCCTACTGGATAAGGGGACTGTGAACTAACATTGGGTGACACGGTGCCTGGGCAATTTATTTGGGCTATGCCTGTAAAGGCTCCAGGGCCATTAGCCTTGTACACACCTATGAACCTATGAACAATGGAAAAACTGCTTCTCTTTTCTGTTACTGTGCCTGATTCTAGCTGTGATATAAGCCCTAGTTTTAATAAATAAGAATAATAAAGTATGTGTCAGACAAATACTAAAAAAAGAGTGAGAACTGAATGCCAGAGAAGAAATGCTATGATGTATATCTTAAAATTTCATGGGTTCATAGATAAGTACAAGGCAACCTGCCCTTTTGGGCAATTTTAAGCCTATCCAATGTCTATTTCAAAAGTGAGAATCAAGCCATGCATCTTTTGTCTGTGAAGTAAACAACATAACCTGTTGACCAATCCATAACCCATAAACTTTGCTTACTTCTTATAGCATTTATAGATAGTTTACTACACATATAGTCCAGGAGACTATTAATGACCCTAGCCCAAATTCCCAATTGCCCCAATGTACTCTCTGATTGACTGACTTGCTCAAGGTCACACAGTAGGCAAATAGAGGCTGAGGGAATCAAACCCTGTAAGTAGCTCATTAACAACACATAGACTTAACCCTCTTTGCTCACTGCCAGACTGTATTTATTTATTTATTATATTAACTACTCTGTCTTTCTCCCTCTATACTTCTTTTATTTCATTATTGGGGAGCTGAATTAAATCAGCACATTTAAAATAATAATGAAGTTCTTGCTATGAATACATTGAAATACCAGAATGTAACATATATTTAGTAAGGGAACCAAGTAAAATTATTTGTAGAAGTTGTGACAGATTTTAAGATTTACGCTTTTCTTTAAGAAATAGCCTTATGAAGTTGAACAGTTTGTTTAGAAATGTTCCTAATAAGGGAATATATAAATATGCATCAGTTTTATGTTAGTAATACAGCTAGATGATTAACTAGTCATAATTTGTCTAGCAATTTTTACTTTGTCTTTCACATGGATTTATTGGAGACACACATTAATCTCTTTCATATTTTATTATTCAGGATGTCTTAGAACATTATGTAAATACCACATATTATTCATAAAGGACAGGTGAATATTCTTTTATTTTTATTTCATAATATTAATGGGTTGAATAATTATCAGGGACAGAGGGTATAAATAACTGAAAGTCAATATGTGGTTTTCCTGTAAAATGTAACACTTAGAAGAAAACCTACATCAGTTAAAGAATTTAGGCTATGCAATTCTTTTATTCTCCCCTTATAAAAAGAGGGGCCATACTGTGAGCCAATAATTAATAATGACAAAAGTCTTATCCACTGTTAAATAATAATGGAGTGCTTCCTATGAGTACATTGAAATACCAGAATGCAATATATACTTTCAATATATACTTTCGCCAGTCAATAAAAAATTCATGGACTAGGCACCAGAGTTGCAGCAAAATTATTAAACATAATTTTGGATAATGTGAAAGGACAATTAATCAAAACGGTTGATTTCTATTATATTTTTGATAAGAAATGCACCACCACATCAAAAGAAGCAATACTTGCACCTTTAGCTAAAGCTTTAAATATTTGATCATGCACAAAAGTACTTTTCTTACTGTTTGTTTTTGTGATAATAATAATTTTGTCAGGTAAACTGTGCTGTCTGATTCTAAAATATGTAGTGTTCACATTTGATTCATAAATGGGATTACATGTATTGAATTTAATGAATAAAATATTTTGTTTGCATTTTCTGTATGCTAAACAACTGACAGATACATCCTGATTCTGAGTCACGTGATCCTGGATTGTAGTTATGCAGCTGGGGAAGGCAAATGGCATGTAGCTGATAGGCATATTTTCAATAGTTTGCAGCAGAGTACAACACATAATTTAACACAGACTGCAGCATAACCAAACAATCCTTTCTTCAGGCAACCAGACAATAACTCAGTAACTAATTAAATGCATTTAGATTAAAATACAAAGTAATAAAAGTTAAATGGAAGAGGACAGGATTCCTAAGAGATATGTGTAAGGCCTGGCATACAGTGTAATAACACGTATGTAACATTGTAATAAATTCTAGCATGGGATGGTAACTTTTGGGAAGAAAACTAAGAGTCTGTGAATCATCACAATGATAGCTTATGGTAAAGTATGTTTATTGTGTATTCTACATCAACTGGATTAGTGCTAGAACAAAAAATATTCATTAAACTGAAAGAACTTCTCAGAAAGGCAGAAGCTCCACCTGTATTTGGGATTAGGTACCTGACTTGAGTAACTGGTGGTAAAGAAGCCTACCTGCAGTAATGAGCAGGCTTCTAGAGTTTCATCTGATCATGCACATGCATGGTTTGATATAATGTGAGTCATCACTAAACTCCTTTGAGGATCAGCCCCAGTGTTTTGCTTTCAAAAATAATTTAATTTCCTGGAGAAGTAGTCGTCCTGCAAGCCCATCTCTCATCTTGGCCAGAGAGAATGTAGTTATAACAGACATGCCACCCTACAGTTGGAACTGCTGTGCTGGACAGCTTCATGGTCATCCAGCTCTATCTGTGTATCACACCTGGATCTCTGCTAGAAATACCAGGTATGACCTACATGTGGATCTGCTGAGCTAGAGAATGTCAATTGGACTCATATGCCTCACCAGTTCTTTGGCTATGTTTGGGCGGGGCTCAGAACAGATAATAGGAAAAAGTGGCACAGAATTTTATAGAATCTTAAAACCTGTTTCTAGCATAGACAGAATCCCTTCAGTTCAATACCAAGATGTATTGAACTACTATTTGCCTCTTATGACATCATCAAAAAGTGCCAGAAAATGACACAAAGCCCAAAAGTAAATGAAGAGATCAGTATACTGTACATAAAAAACATGTTTTTGTAAACTAAATAATATAGCTCAGCCATTGTAACTAAAGTAAAAACTATGTATGTCTGAATATCAGAAAACTCACTTTATGTGATGAGAGCATAACTGCAACAAAAAGAAACAGTAAGAAAGCCTTACACATGATCTTGAAACTTAAAAGGCATAACTGAATATAAAGATTACTATTTATGCATATTTGGAAAGAAACAAGAATTGATAATGCTATTATTTTATCTAATTTTATTTCCAGAAATAATTTTTAAAGTTATGTTGTTATTTGTTGTTTAGTTATTTAGTTGAATCTGACTCTTCATGACCTCAAAGAATTTAGGACACTAGAGTCATCTGTCAAGAACTACTTCAATTCATGTAATATGACTGTGCTTTCTATCTTCCTTAGCTTCTGCTTTTGTCTTTGATCTTTCCTAGCATCAGCGATTTCTCTGGAGAATCCGGCCTTTACATTATGAGGTCAAAGCAATAATCTGCAAACTTTGTCAGTCAGAAGCCTTTGGCATTGACCTCTGAGAAGTAGGATGATATCATCCCAGGTCAGACCTGAACACACACTCCCTTATCCATTTGACCACTGAGGACTGATGGCAACATTAACAGTAAATTGTTATGTTACTTTTGGATAACCATGGCAGAACTTAAACCTACAATCTTCTGATCTGAAGTCAGACACCTTATCCATTAGGCCACCTGGCAAAAGTCTCTTTAAAAAAAAAAAAAAAATGTTTCCATATCTAGATGTCTATCTATATATATATATATATATATATATATATATATAGAGAGAGAGAGAGAGAGAGATAGATATGGGTATTACTCTAGAAGTAGAATACATACTTGATAGAAAGGATTTTGTCGGTGTAAAAAAGACGAGAATGCATGATTGAGTGAGTGCTTATTTAAGTGAATCACATATGGCTGAATGTAGATTTATACAGTGTAGATAAATGGGTATAAAAGAAAATTAATCTTTGAACAAAAAAGTGGTGATTGTGAGAATGTACAAGACTGTGTTATAGCAGTAGTCAAGTGTTCACAGGTTATGGTTCAAGTAAGAGTTAGGTAAGGGGACAGATTCGGTGATGTGCAAGTTTTGTTTTGTAACTATTCTGTGTCCTTTTCTCTTGCACAGTGGTGCTGTTATGGAAAGAGGGTTTAGTAACATAATTGTAGGGCTACAGTTAGCAGCATGGGGTAGGGTTAGGGTTATGGGTTAGTACAAATGAGTAAGATGGTTCAGCGTGGCTAACGCTAACCCAAACCCTGCCCCTAACCCTAACCTTACATGTTATATTAGTAAAACCCTTTCCCCTAGTAGTATCACTACTAAGACTACATTTGATTTCTGGTTTCTAGATAGGGTTTAGTAATACAGGACTTTTTTAAGTGGGAGAGAAGTATTCAATTTTTTGTGATTCACTTTTATGAGTCATTCAGTGTTTTATGATTTTCTCTTTTTTATTTTGCCATTTGTGATTCTCTTTTGAGTTTTCTACCTTTTATGATGTAATCATATGTATGTATATATATATATATATATATATATATATATATATATATATATATATATATATATATATACATACACAAAGCTTTCGATATGGTCAATCACCAGATTCTAATAAATTTACTGAAAACATAAGCCTTAGACTCTAGTGCCATAAATTGGTTCCACTCATACCTTCAAAATAGACAACAGGCAGTACTCTGGCATAATAACTTATCCAACCACCTCCACATTTCCCTAGGAGTTCACCAAGGCTCTATTCTTGGCCCCCTTCTGTTTTCTATTTTTATTAATGATCTGCAAACTAGTATTCCCTTAGCTACCTGTATACAATACACTGACAATTCTGCTCTGATCTGTTTTGCCTCATCAGCTTCTGAACTACACTCTATCATCCAGCAGACTTTTCTAACCGCAGAAACTTGGTTCCTTAAACTATGTATAATCTTAAACCCTAAAAAATTCATATTGTTACTCTTCTCCCTCACCCGCAAGTCCCCTCATCTCATCTTCTCAGTCCTCTCTAATAATGGCACCAGTATATCTCAAGACCCCTCCACTAGGCTCCTGGGAGTTGAAATAGATAGCAACCTATCCTTTGATTCTCTATTAAACAAGTCAACAGAAAACTAGGCTCACTTTATAGAATCAAACCATTCCTTATTCCACTGGCCAGAACCTCCATTGCCCACTCCCATCTGGTTTCAACCCTCCTTTATGCCTCACCTATTTATACTACCTCTCCAAATCTAACCTCACGAAACTGTCTACTGCCTATAATAGTATTGTCAGATTTGCCTCTGGTTCTACTTACAGAACTCACCATTGCAAAAACTTAAAGGAATTAGGATGGCTAGAATTGCAAAATTTGATCTTGTTCCATCAACTCTCCTTAGCCCAAAAAATTCTGTACATGCACACTAATACCCCTATGCTCACTTCCCTTATAACTCCATACTGCAACCTCAAAAGCCTACGTTCCTCTAACAAACACCTCATAGCAACTTGTAAAGCCAACAACTTGGCAGGTAACTCCTTGTTCTCTAACACTATTGGAAAATCCTGGAACTCGACAATCGCTCTTCCATCTCCTCTCCTCACTGCTTTTAGTCTTCCTCGTTAGTATAATGGTGAGTATCACCGCCTGTCACGCGGGAGACCAGGGTTCGGTTTCCCGACGGGGAGCATGCAATTTCTTTATATCTGACATGGCTTAGTGGTAAATCACTTTGACTATGGTGTGCAGGGTCCTGGGTTTGAGCCTTGCAAGGGCTGTTTATTTGGGAGGGTGGCATAATGGTTAAGGTGTTTGCCTTACAAACACAAGGTGCAAGGTTTGAGTCTCACAAGGGATAATTGGCTAGGCTTAAAATGGCTCGCAAGGGCAGTTAGCTTAGTACTAATCTATGAATCTATGAAACCCAGCTCAAAACTTTCCTTAGAACCCGCTGACTCTGCCCCTGCATAAACCCTGACTAACATTTTCCATCTATTTCTATTACTTCCACCTTTTCTGCCTACTAATTTTTTTTTTTGTCCACAAGTAAATTGACTGTTAGTATGTTAATGTCCTAACTTTTGCTCCTGACAGAACTTGACACTTTAAATGCTCATTAACTAAAATGTTACTCTCTGTAATTCTGTTTATAAATGAAAGCATTTTTGGAGCTTTTCTCCCCGGGCCTCCACTGAAAATGGTCCGGTCAACAAATGTAAAATAAAATAAAATAAAATAAAAAAAAAAAAAATATATATATATATATATATATATATATATATATATATATATATATATGTATGTGTGTGTGTGTGTGTGTGTGTGTGTGTGTGTGTGTGTGTGTGTGTGTGTGTGTGTGTGTGTGTGTGTGTGTGTGTATGTATATATATATATATATATATATATATATATATATATATATATATATATATACTGAGAGAGACATGAAGAGATATACAGATATAGATATGTGTGTGTGTGTACAAGTTAAAATATTCAACAGGTATAAAAATAAATTTAACAAATGGGATAAAAACAAGGTTTAAAAAGACTACAGACATCATTCTTTATTAAACAAAAACTTAATATATTAAAAATCCAATAATCCAATCCCAGGCAGTATTCTGCAGCATCTCCAGAAAGAAATAGCTTCGCCATTGAGCACCCTATTCAACCACAGCCTAAGTACAGGCTTCATTCCAGCAGAGTGGAGAGCTGCCATTGTCATCCCCTTGCACAAAGGTGGGGCCACTAGTGACCTTGGAAACTATCGCCCCATTAGCTTATCAAGCCTGATCTGTAAAACCATGGAGCGTATTATTATGGATTTTATAAACAAGGACATAGGCAATCTCCAAGCACTTGACCCCACCCAGTTCGGATTTGTTAAGGGGAGATCTTGTCTGCTGAACCTGGTTGACTTCTTTGAGACTGTCATCAAGGCCCTGGATGAGGGGAAAGTCAGTACATACAGCTTACCTTGACTTGGCCAAGGCCTTTGACACAATCCCCCACTTGGGCATCAAAGAAAAGATAACACAACTTGGCATAAATCCCTATCTCATAAGGTGGGTGGCCAACTGATTCACCGATAGAACCCATAAGGTCAAAATAGGTGCCTCCACCTCCGACACAAGACCTGTCACTAGCGGTGTTCCCCATGTATCTGTCCTGGAACCCCTACTGTTGGCATCTACTTCTCAGAGGTCTAGGTAATACAAAAGGCCTGTGGGTGACCAAGTTTAAGGATGACTATAAATTGTGTGCTGTCATTGACTCCCCAAATGATGTTAACATATTGCAAGAGGGTCTCACAGCAACAAATGACTGGTGCCAAAGTCATGGCCTTAAGATAAATGCAAAAAAAAATCTATTATCATACCATTCTGCAAAAACATGGTCCCTACTGGTTACCACATCAACGGCATCCCTGTAAGCACACAATCTGTGGTGAGAGACCTGGGTACTCAGGTTGACAACAATCTCACATTCGACTGTCATGTAGTGGCAGTGATCAGAAAAGCCTTTTACTTGGTTCATTTCATAAGTAAAGGGATTGCATTCAGAAAAAAAGAGGTTATTACCTCTCTGTACTCCTTCATTAGGCCAATAATTGAGTATAACACCCTGTTTGGTATGTGTCTCTCCAAACATCTGCACCAACTGGAAAGGCCACAGAAATACCTCACAAGGAGAATCCATGGCCTCCAACATTTGTTCTATGTGGACAGATTCAAATTGCTATTACTCTACTCGGTATTGTACAGATTGCTCAGAGCTAATCTGTGTCTTGCCTACCAAGCAATATTGGTCCCCACCCTACTAGAGATGCTCCATATCCATAACTCTAACTCCCTATACAGTACCTGCTTGAAAGGCCTAAATCTAATATGCAGCATCAACAAAACCTACTGGAGAGATAGGTTTGTCTCCCAGAGGCTGCCCATCTCTGGAATAGACTTCTCTTACATGTCAAACAGAGTAACTCACTGACCCTCTTCAAGCACAACCTTGATGAGTGGATGGGAAGCCACAAATTTGTCCCAGGGGTTCCAGCTGTGTCTCTGACTGACAGGGGTGACAGGTGCTGACTGAGGTTTCTTTTCTGGGGATAAATACTTGGCTAGGCTTGTAAGGGTCCTAGAGCCATTAACCTAGTAATCTCCTATGATCCTATGATCCTATGACAAATAATTGATTAAAAGCTAATAATGAAGAAACATTAGATTTTTTTTTATTATTTATTTAACATTTGTTGACAGGGAAAGTCCAACTAGGTTCGACAGATCCTGTTTTCAGCAGAGGCCTGGGGAGAAATGCTCCAGAAGCATGTCTTTAGAATGTGGGAGAAAACCCACACAAACTCCACACAGAAAGCACCCCAGCCAAGAATCGAACCAGAGAACCTCTTGCTGTGAGGCAACAGCATTAACCACTGCACCACAGTGCCACCCATGGTATTAAGCTCCATTTTGATAATACTTATGTTAAGACATCAAATATTAGGCATCTTTGTTAATAATAGTTTTGCCAATAATAATTTTTTTTTTACTGACAATGCTATAATTCAGAGAACACTGTGCATTGGGGCAGCGGTTTGTATTGCACCTCACAGCAAGATGTTCTCTGGTTTGATTCTCAGCTGGAGTGCCTTCTGTGCAGAGTCTGCATGTCCTTTCTGCATCTGTGTGGGTTTCCTCCCACATTACAAAGAAATGTGTCTGGAATGTTTTTCCCTGGACCTCTGCTGAAAATTAGCTCGTTCTAAGTCAGAATTTCCCAGTAAACAAATAATAAATAAAATTTAAATATAAAAGATAATAAAACTCATTGGATGCTTTACTCCTAGATATCCATGAACTATTTCTGCATAAGACTCACTTCATATTATAGTTAAGATTATGATTATTAAAATGTAAGCAATTGCCTGTTTGTCTCAGGAATTATAATTGATCCATATCTTTATTAAATATAGTCCAGAAACTTTTCCCAGGGTTTTGGAAATGCCATGTCTATGACTGTGGCTAAGCTACATTGCATGCACGAATATTCTGGATGCTTACTACCTTTGCATGTGACCAGGCTTTAGAGCTCGAAGACGAGTTTATCTTTACAGTTACAATACAGACCCATAGCCAGATTGTGTTAAACTACCTCACAGCCATATTAAAGTATGGACAGCTGAGATAAATAGTCATTGGGCATCAACATCTATGGTAGTCTTCACGGGTTACCTCACATAGACTGGGAAACTACATCACTGATGTATTGTAACTTAAAACAATATATATACAGACAAATGTTTTGTGAAAGGGAAATGTTAGGGATGTCTAAGGGGTGGAGTGAATTGGTTTTATCTGAGTAACAGGAACCACAAAGACAGAAGATTAGAAATGGAGAGCTGTTGACACAAACAGGGCTGTAAAACAAAACGGAGAAGGGCATATGACAATACCTGACTGTAGAATTATGTAAAACTCAGGTACAGTAAAGTAACATGATGTACTGACCTATGTCAGTCCTGACTACATCCAAGTTTGATCAGTGCACTTGTACTACATTGTGAATTTCATTAAAAAGGCAATATTCAACCGTAATGCAAGTTGATTGATCAACTCTGTCCACTTACATTACACTCTCAGCTCCTTAACAAAGTTAACCAGAGCAGGATTCACAGCAAAGGTGTCAGGGAGGCACATATTAGGGAAATGTTACACAGTTGCAGACTGATAATATGAAAAGGAATTGGGAATTAAACCAATGCCTTTGTTCAGTGATAAACTGTATCAGTAAATTACCAAGGTAAGCCACGGAAGCAGTCATAGTGAAGATGTTATGTAAACACATTTCAGGAGAATGTTACATTTTCGCAGACTGACTGCAAGGAAACGAAAGAAAGAAAGAAAGAAAGAATGGACCTCAAGGGATTTAAACCTAAGCCTTTTTAGTGATATTTTCTGTAGCAGTAATTCAGCAAGGTAAGCCCCAGATGCAGTCATACAGAAGGAGTCAGGAAAACTCTTATCAGAGGCATGTTACACTTTTGCAGACTGGCTGCAAGAAAAGAAAGATGAGCCTCAAGGGCTTTCAGGCCTATGCCATTGTTAGTGATAGTCTCCAAACTACTGGATTTTCAAGACAAGACACAAAAGCACTTGTACTAAACGTGTCAGGAAAAAACATGTTTTATGGGAATGTTCCACATTTGTAGACAGATAGCAAGAAAAGCTTCAAAGGACCTGACCCCATGCCTCTGTTACTGGTATTTGCAGATTGAAAGCTGAAGATTGTAAAACAAACATACGGGTTTAGAGTCTTCAGAGGTTAGAGTCTTCCAACCATGCACTGAATATACACAAATTTCATGAGTGAATTGAGCCATGGAAGCAGTTGGGCTAAAGGCATAATAAACTTTATCCAGTGGTACTCAGCTCACTTGCATGTGCAGTGACAGCATCGGTTAGACTCCAGTATGTCTGTCCAATGTACAGTGGCACCTCCCATCAGTTGTACACGGACATTGACAGTACTCTCTGCATCCCATCAGGCCTAGTATGAATACAAAAAGATAAGCAATTTAGAAGCCCTTTTTGGCTTGTGTGTGCTGTGTTTATTTAGTTTTGATCAGATTAAAGGTTGGAAATGGGAATACATGACAGAGATGAAAAGGGGAAGCAAGCAGAGGGTAGAACAGAAGGTGAGAAAATAAGGAGTGAGCAAGATGGAGTGGGGACAGAAGAATACCTCTCAACTTCATATCTTCTGGACAAATATAAAAATAATTGATGTTAGAAATGCTCAAAATCAGAGACAGATTTTACACATTGCTGATGATAATGTGGGAAGTGGTAGAATAACAAGTTTGCCATTATCATGCATTCGCTGTAAGATGTGAAGTCTAAAACTCAAACGGATGTAATTCTTTAATTTATTCATTTATTATTTTTATTTGACATTTGGTAACCAGGGAGAAAAGCTCCAATATAGAATATATAGAAAGATATTAAAAAAATAACATTTAGCATAAAATTAACAAGAGCAAAACAAAAGCCAGTATGCAGGTAAAACCAAAAAAAGCCATATATGTACATTTACATGAGAGACATTACAAACATAACTAATGTGCAAGTATTTTACAAAGAATATTAACCATTCTCCCACTAACCATTAACAAAAGGAGGTATACTGGTGAAGCCAAAAAAGTCGTATACCAACATTTAGACATGAGAGACTTTACAAGCATATCTAGCTTGAAGGTATTATACAAAGAATATTAACAACTGTAGTTGCAGACATACATTTTACAAAGAAAGTTCAATAGGATATAGCAGATAGTGTATTTTTCATGAGAGGCATAGCTACACCATTAAGGAATTACAAAATAAATGTTTTAACAGTAAACAGAGGCTATATAGTTGGTAAAGTTATATAACGGTAATATTGGGATATTCACATATAACAAGTTCTAATGGAAAAATAGAAGGTTAGAGTCAGTGATAGGTGTGATAAGCCGAGGCAGGGAAAATAAAAGAGTGAAATTTGAGATTTGAGGAAAGGATGGTAAATGAATTTGAGAGCTATTTGATGAGTAAGAAAGTCAATATTAGTTGAAGAGGAGCTAAATGTACAAATAAAGGAAGTTAACTAAAGGAGTGGAAATAAGAGAAAGGTATTTGTAGTAAAGTTGAAAGGGGAGGGAGTTAGTAGAGATGAATGATGAATAGAAGAGGGGAGGTTAAGGAAGGAGGACAGGGTGAGTGTAGATGGGTTGTATAAGATGGGGGAGAAGGCTGTAGTCAAGATAAAGGTGGATGAATAGGGGCTTGAGGGGAGAAAGTTTTTCCCCCAAAATTGCCTTAATGTTACCCCCCCTGGGGTTGTTCTTAACTACTTCAAGGATGACAAATTTAAAGGAATCACAACCAGCAAGAGATCAAATGGCAGACTAAGCTAAATGCGGCAAGTCCACCAGGCATTAATGAATATATTCCTACTAAGCCCCTTATAAGAAATTAATTATGCTGAAGATTTGTGAGATATATATATATATATATATACATATACACAAACAAACATATTATATAAAATAATTTTTCATTTTTCAATATAAGTGGTCATACATCATAGAAATGCATAATATTATTGTCGCAGTTTATAATTTTATACTTTATTTGTCATATAATTTATATTCATTGTTAGATTTGTATTATACATTTGATATTGTTCCACAAATGCATTTTATGCATTTATTACATTATTGTATATGAAATATTCATCCAGCATGTATTATTAGAATTGGGGTTAGGATTCATATTCAAACTCACAGTGAATTTTTAGTATAAGACTGAATTTTGATGCTGTTTTAGGCATTTTTTAATTAATTATTATTATTGACAATACTTTCAAGGTTGTTTATATGGGTTTCACCTATTATTGTTTTTATGTCTTTAAATTTGAAAGGTGGTTTAATTGGTCAGGTGATGTTTTAGGCGGGTATTTCAAAGTATTTAAGAGACAAGTTTTCATCTATTTAATGTTCTGATGAAATCTACGTTGGATAGATGAAAGCGCTCAACCATCGTTTTGTATCTTAATAAAAGAAGTTTATTGTTACATTTCCGTGGATCGTGGTTTGTTCTGGGAACAGTTTTTGGTTCTGTTTTTCTTCAAACTTAGAAAGTTGATTGACTAACATTTTGTATTAGCATGAATTTTCTGAAGGAAATTAAGTTGGAAATTCAAATGTCTGCCATTATTTTCTGACTTCAGTCCTCAGAGATTTGCCAGAAAACTACAAAGTTATGAGAAACAGACCAAAAATATGAGTCAAAAATTTGGACAGCTGTGAGCTATGGTACAGATATCTAACTTTCAGGAAAAAATAAGCATATTGTATGGCCTAGTTGAATAGAAGTATTGTATAGATTTGTAAGAACATGGCTGATAATTCCCGTTTTCCATGGCAAAAGTGCAAGCCATAAAAAAAAAAAAAAAAAAAAAAAAAAAAAAGAGTCCTACAAAAAGTACTTCATCTGGTGGTTCATATATGTTTTTTTTTTTTTGTTTGGAAAGGGTGGTGTTCTATAAGTATTATAGATGCAGCAGCTTGGTCCTCTGCACTTATAGGCTGATAGGTTCGCTTGGCTAATGACCACAAGGGCCTTTTCAAGCCTAGCCATGTATCCCAAATCTCTGATACGATCTGGTACCCTTGATAACTATCAGCAGGGTCTTGTGAGATTAAATATTTACAAGCAGGGGACTGGGAGATGAACCAGCTGCCTGTGTCCATTACAGACATTGGTGCCAAACCAGGGATGAATTTCTTTTTCCCCATCCAACCGTCCAAGTTACACTTGAATTGGGTTAGAGAGGAAATAAGCTTCACATGATTGATTAGCCTGTTCCATTGAAGGGGTAGTCTCTGGGATACATACCTGTCTCTTCATTAGGTCCTATTTATATCTCAGGCAAGGTTTAAGTCTTTAGAATGAGTAATTCTAGTGTTCTTGCTTTGCAGATATGCAGGAGGTCTGTCAGTGCAGTTTGACAATGCCTTGTATGCCAGGCATAGATTTCATCTCATCAGTCTGTATGAGAAAGAATACAGGGATAGGGCCTTGAGCAGATCTGCACATTTCAAGTTACCTATGCCCTGTATTCTTTTAGTGAATACAGAGCAATAATGACTTCCTTGGACCTAGATGTCATATATTTGCACAGTATAAAATTATTTCCTCACTATTATAGACATGTGATGGTCAAAAACTAGATTATTGTGTATATGTATCTCCAAGTCCCTGACTAATGGCTCAGCTCTTAGGTGTGTGTTGTCAACATGACAGTTACCAGGGGTGGATGGCTTCCCGAAGCATACTATTATGCACTTCTTGGTAATTAATTTTAGTCCATGGCTCTAACATCAGTTGTTTGCCTGTTTCAGCACTTCCTAGAGAACATTTGTCTCAGTGGAGAATTCAGTGACAGCTCCTAATTTGCAATCATGTGCAAATTTAGTAAGCTGGAGGTGAGGCAATTGACATTTGCCTTGACTTCAGAGAAGTAAATGCCAAAAAGGAGCAGTCCCAGGACCAATATCTCAGGAACTCTGCTTGTGACTGACCTGTTTGTAGAGGTGGACTCCCCAATTCTAACTTCCTGTTTCCTGTCTGTGAGCCAGCTGGCTATCCACCGGGTGACATAAGGGTTTGCACCTGACTTCTTGAGTTTGTCAACAAAGCGCAAAAGTATCTTTTAGGTGGAACAGAATCCTTTAACAGCTGTTTTCTTTGTCCACACTCACTGCACTTATACACTGTGTCACAGAGATAGGTATTATAAAGCACAACAAACTTGATTATTTCTCTAGTACTAGATCAGACTTTGCTAGGACTATTCTTCAGGGGCTTGTGGACTGTTGTTGTTGTATCTTTTGGCTTTTCCTGGTTTGGGGTCGCCACAGCGGAACTCCGGTTTGCTAATGATTGGCAGTAGATTTTTACATGCTGAGTTGCTGGCCCTGACGCACAACCTTCAACGAAGGTACACCCATTCACGCATATCTCCACACAGAAGATGCTCTAGCTGAGAATCGAACAGGACAACGTCTTACTGTGAGGTGATAACGCTACCGGCTTGTGGACTGTTCCACTTCCCAAATATTGTAAGCTAGGCTAATATACCCATATAGCTAAGGCTACTGCAGCAGAGATCAACATGGTGAACATAGCAGAGTTGTGCAAGTAAACATGTTCAAATGATCACTGTTGCAGTAGACACTTCCTCCTTCCACCCCCCTTGTTTTTTTCAGTATGTTGTTTTTCCAGGGTGTGTATATAAGTATATATTTTTACTATTAGCTATGTCCTTTCAGAGCTCAGCCTCCCTCTCTCAGTTGACATGAAAGCTCTGAAAGGCTTGTTATTCAAACCTGTATTTTTAGGCAGCTCAATTTCAGCTGCCTAATGGTTTGAGTGCATTGAAGATTCCCTGAAACTTTGAAAGCTGGATGGTCATTATATCCTTGGTAGGATGTAATCCATATAGCTAAGGCTAGTACAGCAGTGATCATTTAAACATTTACTGTTATGGTAAGCTTACCTACACAACTATACTTTCTGGTTCTGGAACAGGTGAGTGGAGTGGCGGACATTTTGAAATGAAACTATCTAGATATTCTAAAGATTCAGATGACCATTATTGAGGAGATGCAAATGTTTGGAGAAAAGAAAACACCAGAGTTAAAATCTCAACAGGATAAGACCTACATGAAGCAGAGGTCATAGCCCCACAATAAGATAATATACACAGGCAATATATGGACTGTCATTAGTTTTGATATATATATTTTTTTAAGTTTTAAATGCAGTTGGTTTGCTGTCACTAAAGCACATTCTAGATAACCATTTGAAATTTTGGCAACTACTTTGTTAAGACCGAATAACTGAAAATCTGAACTTGCATATATTAATAATGCGATTGGCATTCCATGGAATATTTCCTTTCCTGCAAGGTATGACAATCTTGAGTTTGATGTATACAAGATTGGGGGTGGGGGTTCCTACACTGTGAGTGGAAGGGGGCCTTTTCCCTGCAAAAAACAAATTTAAAGGAGAAGAGAAATGCTCAATATTTGCTATTCTGATCCATTTTCAGTCTCTTTTTGGAATATTAGGACTTGGCACAGTGAGTCTTGAGACTGCAACCAGGTGCCCACATTTAGATTTGTTTAGGAAAGCATCTTTGTTTTTAGCTACAAAAACAATGAATATGACAAACACTAAAGTATAATTATACCTTTTTACAAGGAAAATTTATTTAGCGTTATTCTGTAATGAAAAGACTAACTTTGTTTGGGTTTACAACAGAAAAGTAGATTAATTTCCCCTCTTCACATTATGCCATACTTGCACAAAAGTTATTTGAGTCTGACATAAGATCTTTAAATCACAGTAAAACTTTGAATTTATTTTACAATTTAAATGTACAGGAAAGGAAGCATGCATATGATGTTTCTCACTGATCCTCTGCTATACTCCACAGAAGCAGCATTCAGATAAAACTCTGAATATTTATTCATTGTTAACTGGTTTAGTCACACTAGGTAAGTGGCCTCCTTACAGGGGAAACCCAATATGGCATTTATACTACTAGGGGAAATTTGGACAGGGCCTTGGGGAACTTATTCCACTCTTCAATAGGTGCTGTGGGATCTTTTACATCCAGCTGAGCTACCACCAACTCAGGCAGATGGGATTTTGACTTAACATGTCATACAAAGGACAATACACTCAGGAGTCTAGCACCTCCTAATCAGCACTGCAATGTCAACAATCGATATATCTTGTGTGGGAATAGAACCTGCATCCCTCTGCACCAAAGACAAGTGTGCTACCTGTTGTACAACTGACATCATCATCATCAACCCCCCTTTTTCCCATTTTCTACATGGGATCAGTGTCATATCAACTGTTGCCATCTCTCTTTTTCACTGCCAGTCTTCTGCCTTCTTTGACACTCTTGTCTGACTGTTGCAGGTCTTCTCCCACACAGTCCATCCACCTCTTCACTGGATGCCTGAATCACTGTAAGCTGTTGTCGTTGATCATTTCTGCAATTAGAGCTTCTTTGGCTTCTGCTCTGCTGTCCTCATTTCTTTGCCTGTCCCGCAGTGTTCATCCTATCACCCATCGCCCATCTCTGACTTTTCATATCCATCACCTCTGTCTTCCTCAGCTGCTCTGCCTTTACTGATCAGGTTTTCTGTACCATACATAAGTACTGGTCCACCCACTGTTTTACATACCTTACTTTTTAACTTCTTTGGCATTCTTCTGTTATATACTACACCTGACACTCTGCAATGGTTGGCTGCAGCTCCTCTAATTCTAGCGTCCGTTATCCTCAGTCACCCTTCCCAGATACTTAAAGCTGTTTATCTATTCCACTAATTTCTCTTCTATCTCTATTCATGATTTCCCCCACTTGCTGCCATTAACAATGAATAAATATTCAGATTTATATCTGTACTCAGATTCATACCATGTTTCTTTAGTTCTGCATTCCATTCCTTTATTCTTTTCTGAAGTTCTTGCTCAGAGTCTATTTCTAATGCCACATCATCTGCATAGAACAACTTTCTTGATCTGTTCACTCCAACCTGTTTCCTAACATAGTCCATCACCAGTATGAACAGCAGTAGCTTCAGAGATGAATCCTGATGTGCACCCATTCCCACTGGTAACTCGCTCTGTGAGTCTGAACAGTGTTCATACATGAGTTGTTGGGTCCTTTACATAGCTTGCAGTAATTTTATCAATGTTTCTGGGACTTTGAATAACCACAGAACTGCCAAAATCACTTTTCTTGAAACCTTATATGCTTTCTCCAAGTCTAGGAATGCCCAGGTGGACTCTTTCCTCATGTCTAACTTCTTCAGCTATCTGTCTCACTGCAAACAACGGGTCAATCCTGCTGCATCCTGATCTAAATCTGAACTTCTCATCTCCCATCTTACTTTCTACTACTCTGAGTTTTCATTTATCAATCACCTCCTGAATTTTCTTGCAATGTAACAGGAGTTTACCTCTGTATTGCCTACAGTTGTGAATCTCCCCTTTGTTCTTCAACAATGGCACTAGTATGCTTATTTTCCAGTCATCTGGGATGTACATTATTTAACCAAGGTGGAGGCAACCCTCTCACAAAAAAAAAATTCTGTGAGCATCACAACCTCCACAGCAGTCCACACAAATGCATGGAAAATTATCATATTCCTATGCCATAAAAAAGTTTTTGCCTAAGCCTCCAAAGTCAAACAGAGATAGGTCTCAGTGAAAATTAAAGACCACAACACATACTTGCACATCTATAGTTGACAGTCACCAGGAAAAATAATTGCCTGAAACCAAACACAACTCACTAACAGTAATATACTGGAGATTGCTCATTCCATAGTAAGACTCTACCCTCTCAAGGCTAGTCAAAAAAGTGTGAAAGTGAGTTGTTTTTGCAGTGCCAAGATCGTTGATATCTCAAGGGCCCTGAAGACACTTAAGATGGACAAATATGTATATGACATGATGGTGGTCGATGTGTGTGTTAATGACCTGGTGCACAAAACTCCAAGGAAAATCCTTCACAGAATTTTAGAATCAAAGGAAAATGAAGAGAGACATTTCTGAGCTGCCTTTGCATGTCAAAAGTGCAAGAATGAGTCTTGCATTGAGGGGAACCCTACTTCAGCAGGAGCGATGTTGATGTACAAGGAAAAGATTATTGATTACAGCAATTGTCTCAGTAATTTGAGAAGGAATAGGATGTGTCAGCATGGGATGAATTGCTTTACAGCCCTATTTGCTTTGCCAAGGATGTTTTCTACCTCTCATTTCAAGGCTTCCACATAGTGTATAAAGCCTTTCTTCCTTCCATAGTGCCTTTTTAAGGAGAGTCCAGCTAATGAATCTTTGAACCTAAAACATAACAAATAAAGCACAGGACAAGATCAGTGTGGCACTGCTGAATGTTGGAAGTCTAAATAATAAATTACCTGAACTTGACGCCTTCAGTCATTTGGAGTACATTCATGCATGTATTATTACTGAAACCTGGCTTAAGAGTGCAGAAAGCACCCCTTCTATACCAGGGTTTTGTGCCTACCATGTCTTTAGATGGGAACTGTGATGGAGTATCCATATTTGTTAAAGACCACATTGCCCCAAGACAGATTTGAAGAGACCCACAAATTGAACATATTGATATTCAACTCGGCCTAAATAAAATCAACTGTCAGAGCATAGCATGCTACAGAACATCCTCGAGAATCCCCCCAAAAATGCCCATTTATTAAGTTCAGTGAATGAACTTCATATACACATAAACTCCATCATCCTGGGAGATGTTAACTACCCGCTGATAAACTGGGAGACCTAAACTTCACTTATAGGCTATGCTGCAAAATATTTCAATTTTATCACCACAAATTCCCTGGATTGAATAGTTAGAGAACCCACTAGACTTCAAAATGTTCTTGATCTGGTCCTTAAAAATATGTACTATCCCAAAAGTATACCCTTCACCAGTCAAGTCTGACAACAAATTGGTAACCGTCTCTTTCAAAATCCCTAACCAGTGCATGCAAATTTCACACTATTCAAAGCCTTCATATACACAGACTTCCTACAGTTCTATGATGAAGTTTGTAAGTTTAAATATAACTCTAACACCCAAAATATAGACATGTCTAATAGTTGTGTAAATAAATTCTACACTCGTCTAGAAAATTGTATAAAACTATTAGCTCCTACCAAAACTAAACTAAAGGGAAAGGAAAGGGCAGTCCATATGTATAAATAAACAATATAATAAGAGAAAAAAAACACAGCTCATTAGAATATATAGCAAAATGAAAACCTCATAAATAAATCAGGGTTAACATAAAAGGGTTATCCAAGGTATTCAAAAGCAACATTAAGAAAACTAAGGCTTCTCATTAACTTAGACTAGCACTGGATGCTAACAATAATTACAAGTACTTGTTTATCCATGTCAGGAAGTTGCAAAATAATGCCTAACATTGCTCTAAGCTCATTCAAAATAGTTCTACCTACTCTGATCTAGTGGATATTGCAAATATACTGTGAAATAAATCAATGCAAACTTCACCCTGGAGTCATCTGTACCAAACCCATACATACCCAAGGACCTAAACCTATTATCATCATAAAAGAAGAATTGTTGAAAGTATTTAACAAATAGAAAAAAATACATCTTCTGTGTGACCTGATAACCATATCAAACTGCCTGCAAAACAGGGCTAAACGTGCTGGTGGACCCCAACTTATCCCTGAGTGTATCCACTTGCTTTGTACCCACAGTCTGGCACACACCATGGATCCTAGAGGGATTATAGAGCCATCAGCATCTAAAGACTTATGACTCGATCCCCCAGTGATTTGCCTTTGTTAAGAGTAGATTCTGTCTATTGAATCTGGTAAATATTTTTTAATGGGTAACACAAGCTCTGGACACTAGTCATCTTGTTCATGCAGGATACTTTGTTTTACAAAATCATTTGATAAAACTCTACCATTTGCCAATATTATCAACAAGCTAAATGCACTCCGGATTGATCCCTATGTAGTTAGATGGATAGGAAAATGGTGGGGGTCAAAACCCGCACTGTGAGGGTGGCAGGCATAGCTTTCAAACTCTTAGCACAAAAAATAGGGGCAAAGACCAAAATGATGGGGGGAACAAAGCCCCCAAAATACAGATAAATATTGCTCTTAAAAGTTGCTAGAATAAAAGATCTTGTGTACCATATATTTTTCTGAAGGATATGAAGTCTGAAACTTAAAAGCCTGTCATTATTTAGTGAATTCAGTCCTTACTGATTTGCCATAAAAATTCAGAAAACAAAACATTTTATGAGGAACAGACCCAAAATATGAGGCAAAAATCTGAACATTCTGCAAAACTCTGAACAGTTGAAAGGTATGCAGGCATGCCTAAGACAAGAAGAAGGAAGCCAGTGGGGTGTCACAGGGATCCATGCAGGAGCAATTGCTATTCTGCATGTAATTCTTTGATTACCAAATCAGAAATTATGAAATCTGGTTGACAAAATTGCCCACAATTGTAAACGGGGGTTGTACTTGAATCCCTTATGCAGAAGCTAAAATGTGAGCTTACACATGTTGATAGTTGGTGCAGTGAAAATGGGCTAACACTAAATACAATAGATTGCAATATTTTTATTTTTGAATTTGGAAAACAAATCCTTCATCCCATTTATAGTATATAACACTCCAAAATGAAGATGTGAGAAACCTTGGAACACAGGATGATAACGCCCTCTCATTTGACCATTATATTAAAGCAGTGGTCAGGAAATCATGTCTGTCTCAGCTGACCAGAAAGGGTATCCATCTAAGTTCAAAGAAGCCCTGATCCCTCTTATTCTGCAGTGATCATGCCTATCATGATACACAATGCTCCTTTGGGATTTCTCTTACAGAACATATCAAGCAGACACCAAAGATTCCTGACAAAAAGGATCATGGGACTTAATGACCTGATTTATCAAAAGAGGATGGAGACCTTGTCTGCATGTTCAGTGTCCTACAAACTCCTTAGGCGCAATCTGTGCCTTGCTCTCTTGGCCATTAGGGATCCAGAAGTCCAATACCTCTTTTTCTCTATAAATCATTCAGTCTTGCAAATTCTAGATCCAGACATTTGGACCTGCTTCAGCAAATAAAAAATCACAGCTGAGAGGCATATTTGTCATGCAGCAATTACCCCCACTCTGGAATAAGCATCCTCTCTAGATCAAGCTATGTGATACATTATCTTCTTTAAAGAAGACTTTGGACATTTGGATGGATATTCATAAATTCACTCTTTGATAAAATAGGTAAGGTCTAAGGGTGGGTACTAACAAGGCATAAATGATCACATGATCTGTCTTGTAATTCTATGAGTCTATGATTCAGATTTCCTTTTCTAGAATAACTCACTTTTCATATTTCTCTAACAATAAGGATTTAAGGGAAGTTACTAAGAGATACTAGAATACAGTTTTACGTAATGAAGATTAGATGTCTAAATTAAGTTACGTTCCAAAATTTGTTTTTAAGTAGAATGTGAATACTAAAACTTTCCAGAGCATGATTTTAGGTATACTGATTCTAAAGTTACTGGTTTATTTAAATATGGCCTTTGTGAACAGTGTTGTTTCATTAGGGGAAGGCACATGTGTTACAGTGCCTAGCTATACTGAACACATTCATTGTAATGCCTGTTATGATTGTAATGTTAGAGGTCTCATTTATCTTGTTCAATGGAATCCTTCCTATGTGAATAAAACTAAACAGCAGCTAAGGAAAATAATATGTGGGCATGTTGATGACAGAAGGAGATATGGCAAAATAAAAGCTTTGCCTGAACATTCTGGGGTTAGTGTTAAATTATAAAAGTATTTGGAACAAGTATATCCTTTTAATAGAGGGGGAAGTATGGAGAATAATTTGAAGTATCAGGAGCTCATATGGTAATTAAAATTGAGCTGGCAATTTATGTAGTATGTATAAACAACAATGATGCATATACATATACATATACAGCAAAATCTACATACAAAATATATATATATATATATTTATATATATATATATATATATATATATATATATATATATATATATTTTTTTTTTTTTAAGTTATTATTGTTTGGTCAGTTGATTTTTTTTAGGATGTTATTTAATACATTTCTAAGTATTTTATTAATCTGATGAAGTCCTAGTATTTGGTTTTGGATGACAGCATAATAGAGAGAGAAGTCCGGCAAATAAGTGAGAGTATCAGAAGCTCATGTGGTAAATAAAAGTGACTTGGTAACGTACTTAAAAAGCAGGCAGCAAATATGACATGATCTGCTTCAGTTTGGTTAGTATGTTATTGTTGTGATGTTTTTATTTTAAACATTTTATGTGTCACGTGAAAACAGCAAAGATGCATATATATATATATATATATATATATATATATAAGTTATTATTGGTTGAATCAGATGCTTTAATCATGTGATTTTCTATGACGTTATTTAAGCATTTCTAATGTTTTTTTGTTGTTCTGATGAAATCCTACCATATGGTTTTGGATGAAATCCCTTAAAAACTGATTGAAATATAGTGTCACATTCTTGAAAATGGTTTGGCATGATTTCTTTTTTAATTTGTTTATTTGCACATCACACATTAGTTTTAATTTTTTTATGAGGTTCTTATAAAATTACACTTTAAAATTATAAATTAGGTCATAAATATTGGCCTGAACCAGGGTACCTTATTTTTTTAAAAAATGCATTTTATTTTATTTTTCCAGAGTATCAGACATAAACCATACAATAACATATAAATAATTAATAGAAGATTATTACAATATTCAATATAAATAACAAATGATAAACAATAAATACAGTAATAAGAAACTATATACATTATTTATAAAATATAGTGCCTTTTTTAGGCAAGGCTCAAAAGACAAACCCACCTCCATAGGTATCACAAGGGATAAGAAACTAAGAGTAATGCTACTCAATGCCAGAAGTCTAAACCTCAAGCTGCATGCACTCAAAACTCTCCTTAGCATGGAGGACATCGATATCTGTGCAGTATCAGAAATCTGGTTCAAGGCTCCGGAGAGCACCCCAGCACTACCAAGTTATACCTCATACCATGCTTTTCAGCCCCAAAACTTGGACCGAAGCACAAAAGGAGGGGGAGTATCAATATTCGTCAAAGATACCCACACCTCCAGGTTGGTGGCACAGCACGAAGCATCAGAGACTATCCATGTGCAACTAACAGTGGGTAAAACTGCCTTCCAGTTTATAGCCTGCTACAGACCACCCTCCCAAACCCAGGAACCCCACTCAGCCTTCCTGAGAACACTGGAAAATATGAAGATCTCTCCAAACACCATTATATTGGGCAACTTCAACTACCCAAACATAGACTGGGAGCATTACTCTAGCTCCAACACCCTATCCCAAAGGTTCCTAGAATTTATAAACTCAAATGCTATGGAACAACTTGTTACCACTCCCACAAGAGGGGAAAACATACTGGACCTGATCATAACCAACATGGGGGCTCTATGCTCCAGACCAGAAGTGTATCCCTCACTGGTAAGATCAGACGATAAACTAATCTCACTGGATATTCACATCCCAACCCCACCCCCTGCCCAGAAAACCACAGTGAAAAACTTCTCTAAAGCAAATTTCACACTCCTCAAAACTGAGGTAGAATCCTTCAAAGCCCCCGGGCCTGTGGAAAATACGGCCCAGACCGCAGAATCCTTTATAAATGCATTCTATGAACACCTTCAGGAATGCATGGATCATGCAATCCCAAATAAAACCAAGACCCAATCCTCCAAAGGCAGGCGTCCTGTCTGGTGGACCCCAGCCATAAACAAACTATACAATAGAAGGAGGAAGCTACTACATGATAGAGCAAAATCCCAAAAAGGGAAGGCATTTCTGATCAGTATTAGCAAAAAACTACGGGCACTCATAAAATCGTCTAAGGCCAGCTTCGAGAGAAATATTGCACAGGACACTAAGGATAATCACAAGGCTTTCTTTAGTTATGTTAGGAACCTGGGTGGGAATTCCCAGATATGCTCAGAATTAGTCCAAAATGACAAAAAATACACCGAACCCACAGACATTGCCAACATCCTAGCTGACAGGTTCAGCGCAAACTTCTCCCCTCCCCACCAAAAGGGCAAATATCTATCCCAGCAGAGTGCTGCCCCCCTGACATCTCAGATGCTCAGGTAAGAGCCGCCCTCTCCAAAGCAAAAAACACATCATCAATGGGACCAGACGGTGTCCCGGGCTGCGTCCTACATGAACTCCAAGAAGAGCTAAACCCAAACTTAAAACTACTGTTCAATCTCAGCCTTACTACAGGATATGTACCCAAAGAGTGGTGTACAGCAACAGTGGTCCCTCTCCACAAAGGTGGTGCCTCAACGGATCCTGGAAATTATTGCCCTATAAGCCTGACTAGCTTGTTCTGCAAAGCTATGGAAAGGATCATCATGGACCTCATAAATAAAGATATTGGGGACCTACAGACACTGGATCCTACCCAGTTCAGCTTTGTTAAGGGCAGATCCTGCCTCTTAAACCTGGTCGATTTCTTTGAAACAGTCACCTAGGCCATTGACGAGGGGAAAGTGGTCCACACAGCCTACCTGGACCTCACAAAAGCCTTCGATACAATACCCCACTCGGGCATTATAGATAAGCTCACCAGCTTAAATATAAACCCCTATGTCACTAGATGGGTTGCAAACTGGCTCAAGAACAGAACCCACATGGTTAGAATTGCTGGAGCCATGTCAGACTCAAAACCAGTTACAAGTGGCGATCCCCAAGGCTCAGTCCTGGGACCTCTCTTGTTCGGTATATATTTCTCGGTGGTACAGGCCAACACAGAAGGACTGTGGCTGACCAAGTTCGCAGATGACTGCAAACTAGGCACCATAATAGACTCTCCAGCTGACACAAGCATCCTACAAAAGGGCCTCATAGAAACAGACAACTGGTGCCAGAGCCATGGCCTCAAGCTAAATGCCAAAAAGTGTATAGTCATCCCCTTTGGCAAAAACAAAGTGCCCACAAATTACCACATAGGTGGTAATCCATTAAGTACAGAAGAAGTAATTAGGGACCTGAGGACCCAAGTTGATAGCAATCTCTCATTTGAAAACCACGTGGCCAAAGTGGTTAGAAAAACATTTTATATAGCCCACCTAATCATGAAGGGATTCACATCTAGAGCAGGGGAGGTCATCGTGCCTCTTTACTCATCCCTCATCAGGCCCATAATTGAGTACAATGCCCCTTTTGGGATGTACCTTACCAGACACCTGCAGCAACTGGAAAGACCCCAAAAGTACCTCACCAAGAGGATCAAAGGGCTCAAACAGATGCCATATGCTGCCCGGTTAAAGAAACTCCAGCTCTACTCAGTGGCATACCGCCTGCTCAGAGGTGATCTGTGCCTGACGTATAAAGCCATGTCCAACCCGGAATTAATGAACATGCTGCACCTCAGAAAATCCAAATCCTATCAAGCTATGCGCTCGAGAGACTTGAACCTCAGCACTGAAATAAATAGGACATGCTGGAGGGACAGATTCATAACCCAGAGGCTCCCTTTACTCTGGAATAAAATCCCAGTCCAGGTTAGGCAGAGTCCCTCATTGACTCTCTTCAAGAGGAATCTTGATGAGTGTATGGGAGATTGTAGGTTTACCCTGGGTATCACTTCTGTGTCACTGCTATACAGAGGCACAGTATATTAACCTCGAAAAAGGGCATAGCAAAATTCATTTAAAATGGGTGTCGAAAGCCAAACACACTCTGGCTAGGCTTATAAACGCCCTAGGGCAGATAGCCTAGTATGAACCTATGAACCTATGAACCTATGTACAAACTTTTACCTCAGCACCTTTGTTATACCTTATTCTAAAAAATTATTAACACAATTGTACTAGATCTCCTTTGCGTTATGGTAGACCATAACATATCCCATGCCTTCATCTGCTTTTGTAAGTCAGATTTATGATATGTTATTAGCTTAAAAGCTTTATAATTTGAGGACACTACATTAACAATTTTCTTCCAGTATTTATAGATGACATGGAACACCATTTTTGTAATACATAATTTAACGAAGGTGAATATAATAATATGATCTTTCAGTAGCGTAGCATCAAACACGGACAATTTATTGATAAATACAATTTCAGCATTCTGAAATTTTAATTAGTGTTTACTTTGTAATTTGTTATTCCTTTTAGTATAGCTTAACAATAAGTTTAAAGTTATATAATGCATAAAGTTACTTAATTTAGTTATTCTTGATTCATATTTTTGAAACCCATTACCTTTAAGCAGCTATGACTATTTGCAGCTGTATTTTGGTCCCCAATAAAAATGTATAGTTAGTGATAGAATTAAGTAAGCTATCAGAACCTCCATTATTATGTGGACTTGACACTAGTACTCAGTCTAGTGTGCTTGCTCTACTTGTGACTGATCTATTCTAGTTGGCGCGGTAACCATCCAGTGTAGGCCATACAGGCCTAATGAGTCTCTTAGAAAGTAGGATCGCACCAGTCAATAATTATTTCTCCTGCACAGATTATCACTGACCTGGGTGTGTCTTGTAGTTTACACACACACACACACACACACACACACACATATATATATATATATATATATATATATATATATATATATATATAAATAATTTATTTATTTATTTATTTTTAATTTTATATTTGTTGACCGGCATAGTCCGACTGGGTATCTGTCCATTTTTAACGGAGGCTCAGGGAGAAAAGCTCCAAAGATGGTTACATATGCAATCATCACAATGTAGAGATAAAACAAGAGTCATAATAACATTGTACAAATAAAGCCCACTTTACAGTCGCAGTTACATTTATACAGTCTTACAAACTTCTAGTCTGGCTTAACAAATAAAAAGATATTTGAGTTCCATTTACAAACATAGTATTAGTACACTAGTATTTATAAAGATTTAGTCAGGCTTGGAGCAGGGACATATCCACTGAGACTTGAAATACTCCTTGAGAGCTTTTTTGACTTGAGATAAGGTGGTATCTAGGGTAATGTTAGCAGGAAGTGAGTTCCAAATTTTGCCAGCAGAGTTGGTGAACAGGGAGTCTCCGGCTGAGTTGTTGGATTTGATGGTTTGCACTACCAGTCTATTAGATGAGCGGAGTGATCTGGAGTTGGAGTGGGGATAGATGACGTTTTTCAGTGCAGGTGTATTTTCTGGTTGGTTAAGTGTTTTGTGAGCCACAATAAGTTGATTATACTGAATCTGCCTGGGTATCTCTAGCCATCCGAGAAAATTTCGATTTTTACAATAATGTGTTCTATAGGGGAGACCAGTGGCAAATCTAGCAATGTTATTATAGCAGCTTGAAAGTTTGTTAAGATCAGTTTTATTTAGGTTGGCAAGTAAAGGGAAAGCATAGTAGAGGGTAGAGAGTAAATAGGAGTGGTCAATGGCAGTCCTAGCGGGTGGGGTAAGAAATGGCTTCATCCTATATTGTGAGCCCAGTTTTCTATTAATGGTTTTGATAGTTTTGTTAATATGCACATCAGACTTAAGACTGTTATCTACAATAATTCCTAGGAGTTTTGTATGGGCATCTGGGGAGATTATGGTACCATTATTAAACTTAATGGCGAGAGATAGCGCTGTGGATCTTTGGGTTGGGGAGAAAAGTAGGAGCTTTGTTTTGTTAGAATTTAGAATCAGACAGCGAGTGGCAAGCCAATTCTCTACTAGGTTAAAAGTACTCTGAGTTATTGTTAGCAGCTCTGTTTTTGAGGTGCCAGTGCAGATCATCATTGAGTCGTCTGCGTATTGAATACAGTTGGCTTCAGGGATGACAGTGTGGAGGTCATTAATAAAAATGGAAAACAGAAGTGGCCCCAAAATAGACCCCTGGGGGACACCAAAGGTGTTGGGTAGGAGGGTTAAGAGTTTGTTCTGCCATAAGATGGATTGTTGTTTATTGTGCAGGTAGGATTCAAACCATTGGAGAGAGTGATTGCCTAGAGACATTGTTGCCAGGGTGTTGATGAAAAGATGGTGGTTAACCATATCAAAAGCCTTGGACAGGTCCAACAAAGGGCTGAGGATAACCTGTTGTTTTTCCTGTTATAGTTTATTGCATTAGAGAAGGTGAGGAGAGCTCTGGCAGTACTATGATTTAGCTTGAAGCCATGCTGAGAGTTAGCCAGTGGGTTGTTTTGGGTTAGAAAGTACAGAAGTTGTTTATGGACGCATTTTTCCATAAATTTTGCCAGAGGTGACAGGATGGCTATGGGTCTATAATTAGATAATTCAGTAGAGTTGCTGCCTTTATGGAGGGGTATGACATGAGATATTTCCAGATAGAGGGGAATGAGGCTTCTGATATGGACCGGTTAAGTAGAATGGAAATGGGGTATGCTATGGTATCAGCAGCTTTTGCAAATATTCAGCGGGGAGAAGGTCAGCAGCTAGGGTAGTAGGTTTTAATATTTTGAGTAGTAATTGAGTGAAAGATGTCGAGACTGGTTGGAAGCTAAAGGAGGGCTGGATACTGGGAGTGTTATCCAGTGGGTTAGAGGAGTTAAGGTGTAATTGGCTGGAGAGGGCTTGGATAATTTCAGTAAAGAAATTATTAAAGGTGTTAGCAACATCTACTGATAGTTTATCAGTAGAGGCTGAGGGAAGTGGAGTGGTGGTTTGACCTGGGTGCAGTAAATTATTTATCCCTGCCCAGAATTTTTGGGCGTTATTTTGGTTTCCTTGTTGGAGGTGGAAGTAGGAGTTTTTTTATCTAATAGAATGGATCGTTTTGTCTCATTTCTTAGTTGTCTAAATTTGGTTTGATTTAGAAGGTCTTTTGTAGCATGCCATGTTGCTCATGCCTTGTTTCCAACTATGATTTTTGATTTGGTTTCTTTAGAAAGCCATGGGGCAGCATTTGTTTTTACCCTAGTGGAATGAACGGGGGCATGAGAATCGAGGATGGTGAGGAATTTATTGTTAAAGTAGGCAACAGCTTCATCTAGGGGCAAGTGTTTTAGGGCAGACTAGTTGCATGTCTTAAGTTCATCCTGGAATTTACCAGGATTGAAGCTTTTACTATTTCTTATTGTTCTATACATGAGCTGATGGGAGTTATTAGAGTTGTGTTTGCAGATAAAGGTAAGAAAGTGGTCGCTGAGGTAATCGGGGATGGCCCCTGATGTATACATTTGCGGGTGGCTATTGATTAGTATCTAGTCCAGTATAGTATCTTTTTGGTCGATTTTTCCTATCCTGGTGGGGGTGGATATGACCTGTGTGAACCCATACAGGTGTACATGGGTGGTAGGAGATTGAGAGGAGCAGGTGTTCCAGTCAATGTTAAAATCTCGAGTACAACGGTTTCTTGTAGATAGTTATTAGCTAACCAGTGGAGGATGTCTTCTAGGGTATTGGTATTATTTCCTGGGGGAATGTACATGCAGACTATATTTATACATTTGTTTTTGTTAATTTGGAAGTTGGTAGAAATTATTTCTGCTTTATTGAATTGGGGTGGTCGAATGGGGTCTGAGGTAACATTTAGTGTAGATTTGAAGAGTACAGCTACCCCCCTCCCTTCCTAGTAGAGTGATTGAGACTAAGTATATTATACCCAGGTGGTAGAATTTCATTATCTGAGGTTGATGGTTTCAGTCAGGTTTCAGTTAGGCATAGAATATCAGGGGAATGGACTTGTAGGAGGGCATGTAGATTATGTACTTTGTTATTTATTAAAACCAAAAACAGAGCGTCACAGTCCACAAGCGCAAATAAATCCAGTCCTTTGGATACGAAACCAACAGTTTATTGAATGATCCACAAAGTGCAGCAATATTGTACATACCTAACATGCAGTGAACATATATTCCTGAAAGCTAGAAAAAAGAAATTGTATTTGAATACGTTTGCAAATTGTGACACGAAGGGCATTATTTATATTGCTACTTGCACAAAATGTGAGTCATTTTATATAGGCAAAAGCGAGAGAAAGCTTAAACAAAGGATATATGAGCACTTATATGACATGAAGGTTAAAAAAGACACTAATGCACTTTACAAACACTCACTATAATGTTGTACTCAAAGTTTTGAGTTCTTTGTACTAGATGTGATACCTGTTAATCCAAGGGGTGGCATGTGGGAAACCCAGATTGAATACAGAGAATTATACTGGCAAGTGATTTTAGACGCAGGAAAAAGTCCAGGGCACAATGAGATGCTTTCCCTCAAACCAGTATTAAAACTAAGAGCTGCAAAATTGTAGGCGTCACCTACCATGTTTTATTAAAAATTATTTATTAAATATTTATTAATAATACTTATTAAACAATATTTATTAACAAAATTAATTTTATTACTAATGTATTCATATAAATTTCATTCACTAGTTATTTTATTAACATTTTAAGCACTTTAAGTATTAAAACACACAAATTTTATATAATTGTTATTCTTGAGTTAATCACTAGATGGTGGTATTACCTTTAGAATGGTTGCTTTCCTATGTATATGGTGATTTTATTTCATTTTATTCTATTCACTGTATATAAAGATTGCACACACTTCATTACATTCATCACTTAAAGAAAATGATATTTTGAACTAAGATTATCTCAGTTACTATGACTTAAGAAGTCACTATTTATGTATTAATTCATTTTCCATTGAATTTTACGAAACTTATGCTGTTTAATTGCTTAAACCAGTTCTATCTATTGAATAATTGAATAATTGATCTTTTGGTGGGAAGCTGTGGGATATATAAGTAGTGTCACATTTTAACAGCATGTATATTGATAAAGTTGATGACGAAAATGTTGTGAGAGCATTCTATTGCTTTCCTATTCCTGCACTTTGTGGATTATTCAATAAACTGTTGGTTTCGCATCCAAAGGACTGGATTTATTTGCGCTTGTGAACTGTGACGCCCTGTTTTTGGTTTTAGTTTGTTTTGGCGCCACTTGCTCTTATCTTCATTTTTTGGTTTTGCTTCATGGAGCTCTCTTCAAGCGCAGATCCTGGTCCCAGAGGGTCCGAGACTGGTGAAATTCGCAAGTTGGTTGGGCAGCTCACCCAGCTAATAAGCCTGCTTACTCCGCTCAGCCAATCCATGGCCACGTTCATCTCAGCGTCGCTCATACCAGGAAATCAGCAGGCTCAACCAGATGCACCACAGCGTAATGCTCGAGACACTAGTAACACAGTTCTTAATCAGAACGAAATGTTATCGTTGGATGAATCCAATTTGGATGGTTTCCCTCACATCACTAGGGAGGATGTTCATGATAATTCCAATGTGAGAACAGAAACGCATGCACAACGGAATCGTCCCAGAAGTTCACCGACTAGTGTTAGCAGCGTTTCAGGTACTGGCAAGCTTGTTACATGTATTTTAAATACAAAATACGATTTTAAACAACCATTGGTTCCAACGCTGAACAAAAAGAGTTACAATGCCATGTTAGAAGATCTGGACTTTTACTTGTATAAATACAAGCTTTTGGACATGGACAATAGCTATTTAAAATATTGTTTATCCATCAACATTGTCCCAAAAGGGCTTAGGGTATGCAAATACCCTAACCATGTTATTGAAGGCACAGCCTTTCATGATGAATTAATTACTGTTTTTGATAACTGTGGTTATGGAATTATGAGGGCTATCATAAGGAACAATGAGAATGAAATGGAAAAATTGCAAAGAGATATTGATAAAATTAATAAAGCTGTTATAGAAGATTTGATGTACACAGTGGATAGTGAAAGAGAGAAATACCACAAACTCTTAAAGAATTTAGAATTAAAATGTAAAGATATACATACTAGAAAGTTGGGTAAAATTGATAGAGATGTAAATGAGTATAAAGATAAAGTACATTATCCCAAACCTAGAAATGTATATAGAAAGGATTTTGGGAAATGGAGAGAAAAACAAGATGAGGAAGTGTATTACATTAACGACAATGACAATATAGGACAATTGCCTTCAGAAGAAGAGTTTCCTGCTCTTAGAAGGTCTGAAAGGTTAATGGAAAAAGGGAAAGCTACATACAACTCAAAAAACTACAGGGGCAGGGGGTGGCAGTCACCCCCAAGAAAAGCATGCAACTGGAACTAAACAAAAATGGTTCACCATCTAATATTATCAAGGATTCACATACATGGTCTTTTGGTGGTTTTAATATTTTTTACTACACTAACATTCAATTAAACACAGCATGGTTCCAACTGTTCTCCAAAGGGTTTGCATTTATTCCTAATAAAGGAACCGACATTTTTAAACTTTTAATTGATATTAAACTTTTTATCAGGAAGAAGAACTTGCAGCTAATGTTCAAACAGACTAATACAGGTTTTAACACAGAAAGTTTAAAAAGAAAAAGTTTGTATAATCCACCCATTCACCCACAATTGAAGAATTTTGAAAACAAGGTGGAGAATGAAATTAGAATGGGATTATTTCATCAAAAAACGCATTCCAATCTAACACAAGCTGAGAACCTTGTTCTCAAGGAAGTTTGTAACAACAAAAGTCTAAGGGTCATGAAACCAGACAAGGGTGGGGGTATAGTGCTAATGGACACAATAGTCTATGAAGGGAAGATGATGGATATACTCAATGACACTGACAAGTACACCATAGCCTCCATTAATGAAATCAACATAGCTAACAAAAAAATCACACCATTTTATATGACATGCTGCTAGAAGGCTCCATAGACAAAGACACTTTTTATTACTTGTCAGTAGAAAAACCTAAAGTCCCATGTATCTTTGGAATCCCCAAAGTACATAAAAACAACTTGGACCCCCCTTTAAGACCCATTGTCTCTGCTGATGGTTCAGTTACAGCACCCCTAGCAAAATATGTTGATTCGAAGACTAAAGGCATATTGGATTCTAACACAGCTGTTCTGAAAGATTCTTGGGATTTTTTAAGAAGGTTGAAAAAAGAATTATACTCAGATAATGTAACTTTTGCCACTATGGATGTTATTGACCTTTTCACGAGCATCCCGCATGACACAGGTATGTCATGGTTTGAGGAAATTTTAGTGCAAAGTAAAAAGTTGACTCACACTGAGTTTAGAAATGTTTTGACGTTTATGGAGATTATATTAAAAAACAATTTCATTTATTTTCAATGAGAATATTTCAGGCAAGTCAGGGGTGTGGCGATGGGCGCCCACTGTGCCACCATATATGCCAACAACATTATGACATATTGGGAGATGAAATTTCTTCAGACATCACCCCATTCTGGTAATTGTGTACTATATTCCAGATTCTTGGATGATTTATGTTTTATCTGGAATGGTAATGCAGAAAGTTTTAACAATTTTCAACAACACCTGAACTGCACCTCCAGTTTTTTAAGATTCACATCTGACTACAATGAAAATGAACTTCATTTTTTAGATGTAAAAATCAGTAAAAGTAATGGTAATTTTACCTCTAGAATTTATAGGAAAGAAACATTCTCAAATTCCTATTTGCACTTTTCCAGTTGTCACCCCTTTCATCAAAAGAAGGGAGTTGTAAAAGGACAACTGGTACGAGCAAGTCGTATGACTTCTGACAATTCAGTATTTCTTGAAGAAGCAGAATTCCTAAGGGAACTGTTTTATAAAAGGGCGTATCCACCTGACCTTTTCAACTCAGTCTTAGAAGAAGTGATAGAAAACAGAAAGGACAGGTTTGCACCGATCTTGGGTAAACCTGAAATTGAAAAGAATTCAAACAATACAAACATCTCCACTGGTGAATATGACCCAGGTTTAATATCCACATTTGATGGGAATTCAAACTTAATTAGAAAGATTTTTCAGAGGGAATGGAAAAACTTTTCAAAGATTTCTGACTTAGAAGGCATTTTTGATAACGAACTCACCTACACATACAGAAAGGGTAAAACAATTAAAAATATTGTAGAAAACAGGTCTATGGTGAAAGATCAGAATTCATTAAGTAGAACAAAGAAAAAAGGTTTATTTAAATGTGGCAGGTGTAGGTATTGTACATACCTAACATGCAGTGAACATATATTCCTGAAAGCTAGAAAAAAGAAATTGTATTTGAATACGTTTGCAAATTGTGACACGAAGGGCATTATTTATATTGCTACTTGCACAAAATGTGAGTCATTTTATATAGGCAAAAGCGAGAGAAAGCTTAAACAAAGGATATATGAGCACTTATATGATATGAAGGTTAAAAAAGACACTAATGCACTTTACAAACACTCACTAAAATGTTGTACTTAGAGTTTTGAGTTCTTTGTACTAGATGTGATACCTGTTAATCCAAGGGGTGGCATGTGGGAAACCCAGATTGAATACAGAGAATTATACTGGCAAGTGATTTTAGATGCAGGAGAAAGTCCAGGGCTCAATGAGATGCTTTCCCTCAAACCAGTATTAAAACTAAGAGCTGCAAAATTGTAGGTGTCACCTACCATGTTTTATTAAAAATTATTTATTAAATATTCATTAATAATACTTATTAAACAATATTTATTAACAAAATTAATTTTATTACTAATGTATTCATATAAATTTCATTCACTAGTTATTTTATTAACATTTTAAGCACTTTAAGCATTAAAACACAAATTTCATGTAACTGTTATTCTTGATTTAATCACTAGATGGTGGTATTTACTTTAGAATGATTGCTTTCCTATGTCTATGATGATTTTATTTCATTTTATTTTATTCATTGTATATAAAGATTGCACACACTTCATTACACTCACTATTTAAAGAAAACGATACTCTGAACTACGACTATTTTAGCTAATATGACTTAAGAAGTCACTATTTATGTATTAACTCACTTTTCACTGAACTTTATGAAACTTATGCTGTTCAATTGCTCAAACCAGTTGTATTCATTGAATAATTGAATAATTGATCTTTTGGAGGGAAACTGTGGGATATATAAGTAGTTTCATATTTTAACTGCATGTATATTGACAAAGTTGATGACGAAAACGTTGTGAGAGCGTTCTATTGCTTTCCTATTGCTGCACTTAGTGGATCATTCAATAAACTGTTGGTTTCGTATCCAAAGGACTGGATTTATTTGCGCTTGTGGACTGTGACGCTCTGTTTTTGGTTTTAGTTTGTTTTGGCGCCACTTGCTCTTATCTTCATTTTTTACTTTGTTATTTATGCTATGAATATTTAGTTGGCAGATAAGGAGGGAGTTGGGGGAGTTATTAATAGATAGTGATTCATCTGGGTTAGTTGCAAATGTCATTGCCCTATCTAGGGTGGCAGGGCCAGGGTTTGGGTGAATATCTCCATCCATTGCAAGGTTATAGCGTATAATTTCTATAAGCTTCAGGATTATTTTTATAAGTTTTTGATAGTGTTTAGATTTTGATCTGATATATCTGGGTCTAATAGGCTGATAATGTATTGTGGTTAAGGAGTTGGTTATAGTAGTAACTAGTGGGTAACCTGTCATATTCGATACATCTGGTCTAGTTTGAGATTTTGGGTGGTGAAATCCTAGTTAAGACTGATTTGCATAAGTGGAGAGGAAATATGGAATTAACATGAAGGATAGCAGAGAGAGTAGTGACGTTGGATGGTGACATGGTATATATATATATATATATATATATATATATATATATATATATATATATATCTGTGTGGAGTCTGCATGTTCTTCCCATAGGTCGAGTGGCATTCCGAAAGACATGCATGAATGGGTGTGCCTTTGTTGAAGGTTGGGCGTTGAGCTGGCAACTCGACACCGTGAAAATCTACTGCCAATCATTAGCGGACCAGAGTTCCGCTGTGGCGACTCCTAACCAATATATATATATATATATATATATATATATATATATATATATATATATATATATATGTGTAGAGCGACAGAGGGAATTTTTTTGAGGGGGCGTGTATATAGAACCAATAATTCAAATAGCTTATATGATCCTTGCATTTTGTTTTAAAGATGTTTAGCTACAGACCAGATCAGTCAACCCAGCATGGAAAAATTTAAATCCATGCTGAAACAGTTACTGCATATTTAGTAGAGTAGAGGCTAGAAGGGTTAGCACTGTATCATCACCATATCAAGTTAGTCTAGTAGCATACTAGTATTCCTCCATTTTCTTTGCTTCTCTCAATGAACAGCATTAAGTACTACTATTACTGTGTACTCCTTAAAATCACTGCAGCATACATTAAGTACTACTGTTACTGTGTACTCCTTAAAATCACTGTAGCATACATTAAGTACTACTATTACTGTGTACACCTTAAAATCACTGCAGCATACATTAAGTACTACTATTACTGTGTACACCTTAAAATCACTGCAGCATACATTAAGTACTACTGTTACTGTGTACTCCTTAAAATCACTGTAGCATACATTAAGTACTACTATTACTGTGTACTCCTTAAAATCACTGCAGCATACATTAAGTACTACTGTTACTGTGTACTCCTTAAAATCACTGCAGCATACATTAAGTACTACTGTTACTGTGTACTCCTTAAAATCACTGTAGCATACATTAAGTACTACTATTACTGCGTACACCTTAAAATCACTGCAGCATACATTAAGTACTACTATTACTGTGTACTCCTTAAAATCACTGCAGCATACATTAAGTACTACTGTTACTGTATACTCCTTAAAATCACTGCAACATACATTAAGTATTACTATTACTGTGTACTCCTTAAAATCACTGCAGCATACATTAAGTACTACTGTTACTGTATACTCCTTAAAATCACTGCAACATACATTAAGTATTACTATTACTGTGTACTCCTTAAAATCACTGCAGCATACATTAAGTACTACTATTACTGCGTACACCTTAAAATCACTGCAGCATACATTAAGTACTACTGTTACTGTGTACTCCTTAAAATCACTGTAGCATACATTAAGTACTACTATTACTGCGTACACCTTAAAATCACTGCAGCATACATTAAGTACTACTATTACTGCGTACACCTTAAAATCACTGCAGCATACATTAAGTACTACAATTACTCTGTACAGCTTAAAATCACTGCAGCATAAGGGGGTGATGCATGCCTCAGTGTGCTCTCCTTCAGATAAATCTGGTCCTATCTGTTTGAGTTGGTGGTAACTCATATGGATGTAAAAGATCATACAGCACTCATTGAAAACAGAAAGGGCTTGCTTTGATCAGTAAAGTGTAAATAAATACATCAGCATTTGACATGTTTTTTTTTCTGAAAGCCGGATTTAGCAATAAATTCAAGGATGTCAGAAAATGAGTCATACAAATACTTCATAAATCAATACAACAAAAATGATACAAATAAATACATACATACATAAATGTTGTTGTGTCTTTCGGCTTTTCCCGGTTAGGGGTCGCCACAGCGAAACTGCGGTCCGCTAATGATTGGCAGTGGATTTTTACGTGCCGAGTTGCCAGCCCTGACCCATAACCTTCAACGAAGGCACACCCATTCACGCATGTCTCCACACAGAAGACGCTCAACTTTTGACATACAATGAACCCTTATTTAGGTGATAATACAAAATACTAAACTAAAGGAATTTTACTCCTAATAGTGACAATATTTATACTTTTGATTAGAGAAAAGCAGCCACACAAGATAAGCCAGAACTTGTATTTCATTTATTAACTCCCAGGTCAGGCAAAATTCAGTACAATGATTCCCTGAAGTTATGTTAAAACAACTGCAGTATGGAGGAGTAAGAGTTAGACCCTGACTAGTGTGTAATATTCATATGACAATAGTAAGTGCACTTGGTGGCTAAGTTTTTTCCACAATGGGTTCTGATTCTCTAATACCACCCCAAAATATTTTCCAGACAGTTCTTCCTTCTTTGTTCCACTTGTTTATAAAGTCCCTCCCAACTAGAATACACTTTGTAACACATATGATCCTTACCTCGTATGTCATAGCAGCGACACCACACTGCTAGACAGGGTTATTACCATGCTTTTAGACTGTTTCTGAATCATGGTTTTTTACCTCTTTCAAAATATTTCTTCAAATTCCTATCTCTCTTTTTTCTGTTTCTGATAATTTTTGTAAATGCTTATGCATTTTGTTAGTAATGCAGTAGTATAGTATGCACACAACATAGCTATGCCAAGTTAGCCACAGAATAAATTGAGCACTTCTTACTCCTCTATGTTGCAGTGGCACAACAGATAGCAATCTCACTGGTGGTGCATAAGGCTGTGAGTTATTTTCTCAAACCAGGTAGATGGATTGCTAACACTGCAGTGCATCATGGGGGTGCTATACTGTTGAATGTGTTATCCTTTGGATGAGATGTGAAACTGGCATCCCATCTGCTTGAGTTAATGGTAGCTCAGGTGGCTGTAAAAGATCCATGAAAAGAGAAGGGATTCTTTATTTTACACAACATAAAAACACATTAATTACATATTTACAAAATGTACATATTTGCAGGCACATATGCAGACATTTCTATTTTTTTTCAATACTTATCATTTTATTATAATGTTGACCCTATGAGACACAGGATGCATATGGGAAAAAAGAAGTTATATATAGATCAGAGTGTGTATGCACCTTTAAGAAGCTTTCCAGTGAGCTACCACATGTGTATAAATATTGAGCAGGTACAAGCAAGACAGCCATTTTGTACACAGCTGCAGAGGTGTTAGCATGTATGTATGTGTAGTAGTCAGTCATTTAGTTAGTTTGTTTATATTTTATGTCGCTGCTATTCATCCTAATGTGTTTGCATGTAATAAAGTATATAAATGAACACCTGAGCCTCTTCGTCCTGACTAGCTTCACAAGATGAGCAACATTGTGTCAGAATGGGATCCAAAGTCAAGAACATGAGGCACACAGTTGAAGTTGGAATATATAGGAGTGGACTCATGAATTCCAGGTACTAAAAGTCGCTTAAATGTTTTTTTACTCAAAGAATATAAAATGAAACACTCAGAATGCTCAAAACAAATTTCTAGTTAAATGAAATGATTTATTGATAAAAATATTCAAATTAATTATGAAAGTGTTTAAAATGATATCCAAATCACATAAAATGCATAAAACAAGGAAAACAACAATATTTTTTTGCTATGTGCTACTTTTTCACATTATCTAAAGTTATTCAAAATATCAGAAGTGTACAAAGTATTCGCAGTTATTTTGCAAAATGCAGCCATTTCAAAGAGTATTTCACAAAGTACAGTCATTGAAGACGTTATTGTGCATTTGAATGTTGTTACAAGTACCTGGTGTGTGTTCATGTTAATACATAATTACAAGGGCATTATTTTGCATTGTGTTTAAGCATATTTTGTTGGCATGACAGAGGGATTTTACAGACCTAGTCCACTTGTATTTGATAATAATATTGCAGAAAATTGGAGTGTTTGAGCAAGAGTATAATATTTTCATACAGTCTGACGACGCACGTACAAAGGCATTTATACTGCTTAAATTAGCTGGTTCAGAAGCCACTGAAAGAGAACGTTCATTTGTGTATGCACATGCTGTGCATGCAGGGGAGAGGAAAACCTCCATAAAGTGGTACCCGCTGAATAAGGGAAGACCTGAGTTGTTAAGACATAAATTTAGAGAAATGCATAACCCCCAAATGAATATTACACTAGAAAGGCACTTATTTTTCACAAGAGATCAAAAGCCTGGTGAAACTTTTGAAGCATATATAACTGACTTGAGAAACAAAGCTAAAATGTGCAGATTGGGTGATTTAAGGGATGAGCTGAAAAAGACAGGCTTGTATTTGATATTAAAAATGATGCAGTGAGAAAGATTTTGTTTTGAAACAGTGATTTAACTTTGAATAAGGCCATAGAGATTTGTCAAATATACAAGCTCACAGAAAAGCGCACATACATGCTTACAAATGAGAAATGCATGCTTTCAGCACCTTCCAATGCTAATGCTGATAATATGCAGTGCTTGGTTAAAATATACAGGCCCAAAGGAGGGGTAAATTCAGTGAAACCCAGAATCTTTCTAGCAAATTCCAGGGCATGCTGTGTAAAGCAGACATGCTCAGTGAAGCACAACGGTGAGTCAGCAAACTCAAAGCATGTGCCCTCACCTAGCCTCATAGTCAGCTATCTTAATTGTGGGGGAAATCATGAGTCTAAAAGAGAAAAGTGCTTAGATTTTAGTCAGCAGTGCCACAGATGTAAAAAGTGGAATAATGTTCAAAGGTTTGTAAATCAAAAGATGTTCATTCTTTTATTAAAAGAGAGCATTCCAAGAGACAAATTGATCAATTAGATCCTACTTTCTTGGCCAAACAGTCAATGCTGTAAATTTGTGGGCAAAGAATGAAGTATTTTGTACTGTTCAGATTAATGGGAGTCCCGTAGAGCTCAAAGCTAATACTGGTTCAAAGTCCAATGTTATGTCGCCAGAAACGTTTGCAAGAATAAGCTGGTAAGAAGCTTGATTTGGCTTAGTGAGCGAAGCTTGTTGCTTATGGTGATGAAGAAATTCACACCAAAGGCTCAGTAATGCTTTCATGTTACTGTGCTGGGAATAGCTTTGACTTGCAATTTTACATAGGCAAAAGGCATGTACAGTCATTATCATGCCTCAGAGACAGTTTGAAAACGGGACTGCTTTCATTTAAAGAGAAAGTCCATCATGTAAGCTTAAAAGACAACTGTTCTAATTTTGGCCAGACTATTTTTTCTACTTATGCTGATCTTTTCAAAGACAAACTAGGTAAAATCCCAGTTGTGTGTGACATGAAGTCAGTCCAGTCCATAGAGCAGCAAGGAAAATTCTAGCAGCTATGCAGGGTGGAATCAAAGCCGAACTAGACAGAATGGTACCGCAAGGAGTGATTTGTCCAGTAGAAGAACAAACTGAATGGGTATCCTGCATGGTAGTAGCTCATAAGAAAAGCTCAGATGATTTTAGATTATATATTGATCCACGAGTTTTGAACAAAACACTAAAATGACCACTGTACACATTGGATGATGTTGCTGCGCTTATGCCAAATGCTATCGTTTTTTCTGTCTTAGATGCAAAAAGTTAATTTTGGCAAAATTTTGCTTGATAGAACATCTTCATTGCTAACCACTTTTGGTACTTCTTTTGGCAGGTACAGATCTTTGAGAATGCCATTTGGGATAAATTCTGCCAGTGAAATCTTTCAGCGTGCAATGGAGCAAATTTTTTCAGGATATCCATGTGCTATTATAGTAAATGGCATTTTTGTATGAGGCAATGGTAAAGTCAAACATGATAGAAACCTCAGGAAAGTTCTAGAATGAGGTTGTGAAGTGACTCTTAAGCTGAATCCTCAGATGTGCAAATTCAGGAAGCAAGAAGTTACTTTTGTTGATCATTTGTTTACTGGTCCAGGCTTACGACCAGATCCTTTCAAGCAAACAGCAATTCTTGAGATGCCAGCACCAGACAATGTTCAAGCCTTACAACGTTTTCTTGGCATGGTTAAGTACCTAGGCAAGTTCATTCCAGATTTGAACCAACTTTCAGCACCTCCCAGAGAGCTGACACATAAACATGGTCCTGGTTAGAACAACAGCAAAGACCATTTGATGTCCTGAAACGAGAATTACCAGTCTGCCTACTTTAAGATACTATGATATACACAAACCAGTAACTCTTTCTTGTGATGCTTTTAAGTTTGGTCTTGGTGCAGTCATTCTTTAAGAGTGTAGACCAGTAGCTTATGCACTAAGAACTCAAACCCAAACTGAGATGCAGTATGCTCAGTTAGAGAAAGAACTCTTGACAATTATGTTTGCATGTTCGAAGTTCCATGATTATATTTATGGCCGACCTACTGAAATTGAGACTGACCATCAACCTCTAGTCACTATTTTGAGAAAGTCAATGCGCACAGCTCCTGCGAGATTGCAACACATGATGTTGAAATTGCAAAAGTATAATTTCAATCTTGTTTACACAACAGGCAAACTTCTTTATCTTCCTGATACTTTATCGAGATCGCCCAGAAATACCACTGAAGAGCAAAAATGAGAAACTTGACTCTGAAGTCATGGAAGTGAGAATTTTTCTTCCACACATCTTGATGAGTTTAGAATTCACACAGCTTCAGATCCAATTCTTCAGAAGCTCAACCACTATATCAGTCAAGGATGGCTGTCGAAGCTCTCTTGCTTGCCTCTAGAAGTGCAACAATATTTTGCCTACAGAGATGAGATTTTTTTCTCACAATGGTATCATCATGAAAGGTCCAAAAGTGATTGTTCCAAAATCCTTGCAATAAGAGTATATTAGCATCTTGCACCGTGGCCACCCAGGAACTGATTCTATCAAAAGAAGGGCGAGAGGACTAGTATTTTGGCCTTCTATGCCTAGAGATATTGAGAGAGTACTTTCATCTTGTTCTGTTTCTAATAGTACTAAGCCACATCAACAGAAAGAACCACTTCAGCTAAACCAGATTTCTGAATTACCTTGATCAACAGTAGTTACAGATGTTTTCAAATAGAATGGTCAGCATTATTTGTTATTAGTAGACTCCTATTCAAATTGGTTCGAGATTGACTTACTTCCTAATCTCATGTCCAGTACTGTCATTATTAAGTCAAATCATCATTTTTCTGTTCATGGTAGTCTGCACAAAGTTATTTCTGACAATGGTGCACAGTTTGCAAACCAGCAGTTTAAGAGAGTTGCTGAAGAGTGTGACTTTATTCATGTTGAGTAGTCCTGAGTAACTGCAGTCAAATAGTTTGGCAGAACGTGCAGTTCAAAGTGCAAAACAGTTGTTAGAGAAGTCAAAATGAGACAATGCTGATGTTTTTCTGAATCTCCTTAATCTTATAAATATTCCTCATGATAAACATCTTGGTTCACCTGGCCAGAGATTTATATACAGACAAATCAGAACCACACTACCAATCAGTAGCAATTTGTTGGTTCCATGTGCTAAGAACAACAAAGCAGTGAAAGCTCAACTCATGAAAAAGCATTTGTCCCTGAAGTCCTATTATGATAAGACTAGCAAACTGCTCAATCCATTACAAGAAGGGAAGATAGTGAGGATGCAGATGGCTAAAGGTTTTGATCAGACTGGAGTCATGAAATGTTTATGTCCAGAGCTGAAATCATACATTGCAGAATTGCAAGGAGCAGAATTTAGATGGAATCAGAAACATTTAGTACCAGTGTCTGAGACAGTATTGCAGCATTTTCCTGTGATAAAGACTCCAGTACTTAGTGTGACCTATCCAATGTTCCAGTTCCAGAGGATATTCCAGCAAATATCCCTTTTCCTGAGAATATTCATGAGAGTCCTAAGACAGATCGTTTACCAATGACTTGCCGAACCCAGTCCTAACTTCTACATTACTAGATCAGGTTGCATTTCCAGACCGTGTTCCAGATACATGGCAACTTGGATATGAATTTCATTTATTCATTATTGTCTATATAATTTGCATGCCTATTCAAATGTCAGTATCATTGCAAGACAACTCAGTAAAGAGGGAGGATGTAGATCAGAGTGTGTATGTACCTTTAAAAGCTTTCCAGTGAGCTAGTGCATGTGTATAAATACTGAGCATGTGCAAGCAAGACTGCCATTTTTGTAGAGAGCTGCAGAGGTGTACACATGTATGTATGTGTAGTAGTCAGTCAGTTTGTTTATATTTTATGCCGGTGCTATTAATCCTGATGTGTTTGTATGTAATAAAGTATATAAATGAACACCCAAGCTTCTTCATCTTAACTAGCTACACAAGATGAGCGACATGTATTTACCATAACATTCCATCTGTGTTGTCCATTTTCATTCTTTCTCAACTAATGGTTTAGATCTGATCCTGCAGATCTGATGCAGTCATTGCAATAGCTTGTGCAACATTGAACTCTTGAGCTTCTCCTTTACCCATAATGCACCAACCCCAACTAATGGGGCAGAGTTCCCAGCTACCTAAGAACCTGGGTGGACTCAAGGAAGGATATTCCTGACTACCATTGAACTAAATGATGCTTTACCTGTGGAGACCAAATCCACTTTGTAATGAGTAACAAAAATATGTGAAGTAGCCCAAGTTGCTGCTGCATGTATGTCATCCATGGACGGTCTTACTTGAAAAACAGAGCTGTTGCCATGGATTTAGTTGAGTGAGCTAGTAACAGTTTTGGTAAGGGGACATCCAATTTGTTATAAATAAATAAAATGCAATTAGTAAGCCATCTGGACAGGGTTACTTTGGTTACTGGTTTTCCCAATCTGACATCTGTGAATGATACATTTAGTTGGTCAGATTATTTGATATCTTTTCTTTAAAGCCATAATTGTCTGTGAACATTTATTAGCAAGTATTTGGCCTTGTTTGCAAAGTTTGTAAAGAACACTGGCAAATTAATGAACTGATTGATATTAGATTATGAGGCCACCTTAAGGAGGAAGGAAGCATTAGCCCATAATGTGACTATCCTTGTGAAACATCAAATATGGTAGTTTCTAAGATAAAGTCTGAATTTCTGAAATTCGTCGAGCAGAAGTAATGCGTACTAAAAATATAGTCTTCCAAGAAAGATGTTTAAGATCACATTTGGCTGTAGGTTCAAAGTGGGAGTGAATAAGTACTTGCAGTACCAGATTAAAATCCCATGGAGGAGTAGGATCTTTAAATGGAGGTCTTAAGAGAAGCATGCCTTGTAAAAAGGCTTTGCAAAGTTTATGAGAAGTGACTGAAGAACTATCAAGTCCCATGTGAAAATTCGAAATTGCTGCTAACTGCACCTTAATTGTTGGTGAGCTACCTCCTTCATTAAAAAGTGAAGTCAAAAATTCAAGAATGTCATGTATCGGAGCTGAAAAAGGGTCAATACTATTTTGAAGTGCCCAGTAAGCAAACCTTTTCCACTTATTGGCATAAAGTTTCCTAGTATGTAGTTTATGGAAAGATAACAGTATTTATTGGACAGGTGAAAAGAGCGTAGGTTGTCTGGCTATTAATGGAATTGGAGAAACCAAGCTATCAGCCTGAGGTTTGGTATATCTGGATGAATCATGCCTGTCGGGTGAGACAGGAAGTCTGGAGTCAGATCCAGAATCCAAGGTTGGCGAAGTAAGTGAGACCAAAGGAAGGGGAACCAAATTACTTTGCTCTTCAACCTGGCGGCTTTATGCAGGAATTTTGGAATCAGTGGAATAGGAGGAAATGCATAAAGAAGACTGGGGGCCAATCATGGAGAGGAACATCCCTTGGTGATTCCCCCTGTAGGGGGAGGAGGGCAAAATAGCTGCTGCATTTGTTATTCAGGTGAGAGGCGAAAAGATCACAGCACAGACAGCCCCACTGAAAGAAAATCTGTTCTGTCATATTCTTGTTTAAGGACTACTCATGAGGTAGAAGAATGCACCTGCTCAGTTTGTCAGCTATCATGTTGAACTTTCCTGGAATGTGTGTTGCTACAAGAAAACGGTTGGATAAGATCACCCACTGCCACACTTTGAGTGCTTCTTGACACGAGGGGTAAGATCTGATTCATCTTTGTTTGTCACTGTACCAGTCTACTGACATGTTGTCCATCTGAATCTGAAGAGAGAACATCCTGAAGACTCTGCAACACTAATAACACTACTGTTATCTTTAGGACATTGATATAAAATTAGCCTCTTCGGGGGAGCAGGTACCATGGATATTCTTGCCCAGATAATGCCCCCCAGCCCAGCTGTGAAACATCTGTGGTCATTATGGCCTTGGATTGAGGGGGAACAAACAAACGGCCTTGTAGAATTTGATTTGATTGAATCCACCACATGAGATCTCTCTCTTACATAAGTGGTTGATTTGAATTGGAGTAGACATGGATTGACAAAGTACTGATCATTGCATGGGAAGCATCCACTGAAGGATTCTCATGTAAAATCTGGCTAATGGTTCTAATGCTACTTCCACTGCCATTTATCCCAGAGCCTGAAGGACCAAGTGGGCTTAAATCTTTGCAGATTATCTTTCTGACTTGTAATCTTATTATCTGAACTCTTGAATAGGGAAGTGAAGCAATGGTTGATTTTTGTGTGAAGAAGTGCTCCTATGAACTTTAAGCTTTCAGTTGGTTCCAGATGAGACTTTTCATAGTTTATGATTCTCCCCAGAAGAGAGCATGTTAGAACCTTTTCTCTTGCCATTATCAGTTCATGCCTAGTTGGGACAGAAATGATCCAGTTGTCCAGATAGGAAATATTTGGAAACTCTGCAGTCTCAAGAGAGCTGCTACTACTGCCATGCACTTGGTAAACACCCTGGAGGCTGTGGTGTGGTGAGACCAAAGGGCAGAACTGCAATAACTGGCTCCCAGCCAGAAGCATAAAAACCTTCTGGATTGTTTGTTCATCTTTATGTGATAGTACTCATCTTGAAGGTCTATTGAGCACATCCAGTCATCCTTTTCCAAAAAGGGAATAATGGACTTTACTTTGACCATCTAGAACTTGGTGCATCAAATTGACTTGTTCACGTTGCTGAGATCAAGAACTGGTTTCCAGTTCCCTGCTTTCTTTTCCACTAAAAAAGTCTTGAGTAAGTTCTGGATCCTTTCTGGTCTGGGGGAACATCTTAGATTACTCCTTTTTCTAGCCTATGTAATACCTGGATTGCTTCCTTTTTCCTCTGACTGGGTGGAACAGTGGGGATTCTTTTTCAAGGAAGAAGAAGAAGAAGAAGAAGAAGGGAAAAAGGTATGATATAACCTCTGGAAATGGTCATCTGCATCCAAGTATCTGTTGTTATTTTTAGCCAGTATCTCCAGTGCAGGGATAAATATCCCCAATTGCCTCCAGAGGAGGGCAAACAGGACTCCATTCAGGAGCGCTGGAAGGGTCTGCTAAAGAAAGAATCTCTGGATCCTTGGCTTTTTGGGACATCTCTGCCATGGGGGTGGGATCTACCATTAGATTCCCCCCCCCCTTTATCCCTGAGGTAATCTATTCCACCTGTGTCCTGGAAAGGTCTTTGGGACTTTTTGAACCACATTTTTCCACTACCTTGTTGATTCCTAGAAAAGGTTCTTTGAGGTGTGGAAAAATGTACACCCACAGCTGTCAGGGTCTTTCCATCCTTTTCTCACCTGGATAATGTGCATTTTACCTTGGGGCTAAAGACATGCCATCAAAGGGAGCATTGATGAATGAAGACTTGAAGGACTCTGCAAAATCACATACGTGCGTCCAGGCATGTCTGCTTATGGAAATGCCTGAACTTGTTACCCTTGAGGTTCCATTGGCTACGTGCAAAATGACCCTCATGAAAGAATTGGAAATCAATTGCAAGGTAGCCAACTTCGTAGCCACAGATGCTTGTACTTCTTCAGAAATGGATCTTGAGAGAGTGCTCGAAAGTTCCTTAATCAGATGTACAGTGGAACTCTCCTCAGCAAGTTCCTTCTTAGTGGTTGCTGCCACAACCATGGCATCAACAGGCACCCCTTTGGCCCAAAACTGCTTGTCCTCTGGGGATGCCATAGTTTTGTCAAGTCTCCAAGGTATTAGTTAAATGGTGTGAGGATCCTTTCATGCCCACCAAGAGATCAACTCAATGAGCTTGTTGGCAGGTGGAGTCACCCTGGAGGTAGACTGACCAGTACCGAACTCCTCCAGGAATGCAGACTCCTCAGAAGACAGGTTGCTGGGCTTTCAGCCACCTCTCTGTTTCAGGATTTCAAGGATTTTTCTGAATGAAACATCATCAGATGGTGACCGTGGAGACCCTTCACCTTTATCAAAGTTGTATGATCTGTGATAGATTTCTCTGGTGAATCCAATTGCTTCCTCTTACACATCCTGTTCTTAGGGACCTCTTCAGTGAGATGCTCTGGGGTGATATCAGCAGAAGTCAGGAAACCCTGTTGGGAAGCCTGGGTTTTGATAGCAGCTGTCCCTGTAGAGAAGACAAGTAAGACTCCAAGTGCAGAGATGGCAAGGCTGCAGACTAAGGATCCAAGGGGATAGGAACCATCTATGTTGCTGAGGCAAACAAGACTTTGTCCATAACCTCAAAGGCAGACATCCCAAAAGAAGGCTAGAGCCCTGCATCCAAAAAGGCAAGTTTTTGGACCATAGTCCCTCCTTGCTTCGAGGACAATCCCCCCAAGGCAGCAATCAGTGTCAAAATAACCTGTGCCAAGACCCAAGTCACAGAGACAGCTCTAGAAACTTTGGAGTCAACTCCAGCACCTTGGATCCAACAAGGTAGCCTTGGCTTTGAGAGCCCTCTGGATCCGGCTAAACCAAAGTGCTCAGAGCAAGCCTCTGATCCGAGGATAAGGATATCCTCAGATCCAAGGCAGAATAAGCCAGACAGCTCAGATCAAAATACTCTGAGCCCATGGAAGGAGTCAGAGGTGGAACTGTTAAGGGGTAGCAGCTGTTTGGACCTCCAGACCCAAAGGGGTAGGAAACAATGGAACACCTGTCAGGCTCTGCACCAAGGTAATTTTTCTCACCAATCTCTCCACATGTTCTTCTGTAAGACTCCTAGAAGAATGATTGGAAATTGCAGATGGAGACTTGGGTCTTTCCAAAAAGGATGAAGGGACTCTGATCCTTGGTAGTATTATTAGATCTGAGGCAGTCAGATCTGATAGCTCTATCTGTTTATGTTTCAGATTCAATGTTAAGATTGGATTCAATAATTCTTTTCCTATCTGCTTTGGATCTGATGATGAAGTCTAAGCTGACATTTCTGATTTTCTTTTCTTATGATCCAATGGATGAGTCAGATCCAATAGTGGCTTTTTTCTAGACTGATCCAATTCTTGAGAAAGAGATGGAAGGACTCAGAGAAGACAATTTGGACTTCTTTGATTTTGCAGGTAATGAAGCTCCAGATAAAGCCTCTTTGAAAGGGAAAGGAAGCAACACTTTAAGAATCAATTTATTTTTCCTTTCTGTAATTGCTTTAGGATTAAACCCAAGACAGATGGCACAGTCTTCTTGTAAGTGCAGGGACCTAAGCAGTATATGCATAAGGTGTGCACAACTGAAAAAATAATTTTGTGCCCACACTTGTGGCATTTTTTGAACCCCAACGGGCCTTTCTCCTTCTCAGCCATAACACCAATATTAAGATAATAAGACAGATACTACACTAGAACTTGTCCAAAAAGTGAAAATATCAGACAGCTATAAACAAAAAGAAAGAAAATACCAGCAATGGTACTAAAAGGGCTACATAAATTGTAGAAAGAAAGAGAGAGCAAATATTAACTATAGTATTCAAGAATACAGAACATATGAGAGAAGAGAAATGGAAGAAGAAGGAAGTTAATTTAGTAGAACTGTAATAAAGAGAAACAATAGTCGAGGGATAATAAATAGAGCTAAGATTTTAGCAAATTTAATTCTGGAAATATTAATTTTGATAAAGAAGAAATCACCTAGCTCAAGATTAGCGGTCACCATATCTTTCACTCAAGGCATCAAACAAGGTCTGAGCTACTTGCTATTGATGCATTATGGGTAAGAGAGAAGCTCAAGAGTTCAAGGTTGGCACTGGCTTTTAGAATGGCCAAGTTGGATCCGTACCATTAGTTGAGGATAGAATGAAAACTGACAACATCAAATCACATATTACTCTAAATGTTTGATTGGAGTGATCTGTAAATTTCTTATGCAGCAATATGCAAGAAATATATTGTCAGTTGAATATCTGGTAACAAGTTACTGCAAGGGTAGCAGAGCAGAGTAGCATCTTTCTCAGATTAAGAGGTAAAAAACTATTATTTACTGGGACATTTATGAAAAATTAGTAAAACAGTAGTTTTTATTCTATTTTGATTTTGTTATATTCTTTAAGTTAGGGGAAAGAGACAATGGTAATTAAAAAGTAAATGAAAGAATAAAAATAAATGTGTCAATAATACAGAAAACAACTAAGGAAAGAAAACAAAGAGGGAGGTTTAGAAAAAAAAAACATTATCTAATTATATACAGTATAAGACCTTACAGGAAAAACAAGTGACAGTAAGATTGAGGACAATTTGGAGGGTTTAATATGCTCCAAGAGCTAAAACTGGAACATTGTGAAAAATATAACTCAGCTGTGGTCAGACTGTGGAAAAACAGTTAAAGAATAGGAGGATTTGTTCAATTTTAGATAGAGACAGTTGTATTAGGGAGTAGTATAGATGATGGTGCTGGTCAGTTTTTATGGACCCAGTAGTGATCTGATCATTTATATCCCTTTTATCCCCGATTACAAGTCATGATACTGAGCAGCTTTTATGGACCTGTCATGATTTTTATATACTTTTTATCCATTAAGGCCCCAGCCTCACTGACCCTAGTGTCTGACTTGCTGTACCTTACTCTGTGGGTGTCTGGGTGCATAGTTCTTGCCCATGCCTCATGAAGGCTACTCTGTTTGCATGGACTGGCACAGCCATGAATGTCCATGGACCCTCCTGCTGAATGCCATTCACCTCTCTCTCTCTCTCTCCAGTAAATTTTGGCATTGCAGCCAACCAGACTGCCTCCCTCCCTGAGAATGGGTGGGCCAGCATCTGTCACTCATTCCCTTCCTCCCACCCCATCTCCTCCAGTACCCAAGCCACTAACTGATCTTGGGTTATAGTCAGGGCTTCATTTTTTGATACCACATAGTTATGTGCATTGAGAAGGTTTTCTGGAATGTTCTTCAGTTATATACTGTATAACGGGCCTGGTAAATGATGGAAAACTACTGTCACCAGTTTGAGATATATTTAAGGAATTAGGGGAAGTAACTGGATTATTTTTACATGAGTTCCAGTCAGTTATTTTCTCAGTAAAAATAGAGGGATGAGTGAGTGGCCCTTGCCCATTGACAAAGAGGGCCCTACGTATTTAAGAGCTAATTTACTCCCTAGATTTGAGAAAAATCTATTAGATGATGTCAGGTTATCATGTACATTGTTAAACAGATGATGTGGCCATTTAAGTACATTACTAAGCAGAACTGATGTACCATTGTCACACTGCCAACCTAGCTATTTGGAAGTTTTTAAATAATTCTATGTCATTTGTGACTATTGATATGATTTATACAGAACTGTATGTTATGTATTGAGCTTCAAGAATGTAACTACAGCATAACCTGCTGGAACATAGAAGATTAACTTACAAAACTTTAAGAAAATAAGTTGAAATTAAGTGCTTTACAGTGTGCTATAAAAGTTAGGTTCAATGCACCAAGGAGACAGGATGTCTAGAGCTATAAGTTTTTTCTATTGTCTTGGATAGAAGTAATTACTAGGTTTACAATGTAAAAAGTGTTTTATTGCTTTATGACTTCCTAGCAGCTGCACAGTTCTGAGAGATATGTATTTTTAACACAGAGATGTTAAACTTCTGCTAAGTTCCTGTTTAGCCTGGGAACTGAAGTCATGTGACAAAATGTGATGTCACCCAATCTAACCCAGCAGTAAAATGTGATATTAATTTAAGAACTCTCTGAGAGAGAGAGAGAGAGAGAGAGAGAGAGAGAGAGAGAGAAACTGTGCATTTTGCATTTTGTCTTGGACATGGAAACACCAACTCATCATCAACATCTGCAGTTGCCTGTCTGTAAGTAAGATTCAGGGAATAGTATCTGTTTTAGATATAGCTAGGAATATAGTAAAGATTAGTTTAGATGTTTTCTGTATTTATTTAAGACTGTCCTGCAATGTTGTTTTAACATCTTTCCTGTGATTTTGAACTCTGAAGTAACTGTGTTTGTTTTCTGTGGCAGTGGTGGGATATCCACATCACATATTAATTGGTTGACAGTGGTGAGATAGCCACATCATATTAATTGGCTTGTAGTTCTGCGGATATTGAATTCCTGTAACCTGTGTACAGTGGTCATGGAAGGTGTTTATATTCTCAATCAGCCAAGTAGTGAACATTCAGAGTTCATATCACAATTGTTTTATTTTTCTGTTAGCTTAGTTAGTCAGGGGGAGCAGACAAGCATGTCAGCAGAGGAGTATGTCAAGCTGACAAGGAGCCAGTTGGCTGAAAAGTGCCAGACTAAAGGATTGGTGCATGCCAATCAGACTAAAGCAGAAATTATTGCAGCTTTAGTCACAGCTGCATCACAGGATAGCAACCAGGAGGACAATCAGATTGGCCTTGGAGATACACAACTCTCAGAAAATGAAGAACTCAACCTTTTCACAGGGGACTTAAAAATCCATCTGGAATTAAAGAGACTTGAGCTGGAGGCCAAGCATTTGGAAATAGAAGAAACAAAGAGACTGAGACATCTAGACACTGAGGAAAATGAGAAATGTCAATGTCTGAAGGCTGAGGAAAATGAAAAACTACGATGCCTGGAAGCTAAGGAGAATGAGAGCAGAGGCAACATGAAAAGGAGATGCTGACTCTTTGCCAGAGTCATAGAGATAATGGGGAAGGGAGTAACCAAACCCCAGAAGCAGCAAAGGTCATTAAATTTCTTCCACAATTTACAGAGGGGGATAATTTTGATAGTTTCATTCATAGGTTCATAGGTGTGTACTAGGCTAATGGCCCTGGAGCCTTTACAAGCCTAGTCCCCAAAAATTGCCAGGGCACCGTGCCAACCAATGTTAGTTCACAGTCCCCCTATCCAGTAGGGCAACTGGAATGTTCCCTGGAGTGAAATTTCTGTTACCCATCCAGTTGTCCAGATTTCTCTTGAAAAGGGCCAGCGAGGTGCTCTGCTTGACATGAATGGGAAGCTTATTCCAGAGTATGGGCAGTCTTTGGGAGATGAACCTGTCACTCCAGCATGTTCTGTTAATTGTGGTAATGAGGTTGTGCTGTCTGGAGCATGTGGCACAGGAGGATTGGGATTGCTTTAGGTGTAGCATTTCAAGTAAGGCTGAGTCAGACATGGCTTTGTAAGTCAAGCAGAGATCACCCCTAAGTAGATGATGAGACTGAGAACAGCTGAAGTTTCTTGAATCTGTCCATATAGGACATGTGTTTAAGGCCTAGGATCCTTTTTTTGTGAGATACTTTTGTGACCTCTCCAGCTGTTGTAGGTGTCTGGTCAGTTACATGCCAAACGAGGCATTATATTTGATGATTGGTCTAATAAGGGATGAGTAGAGAGGGATTATGACCTTTTTCTTCATAGATGCAACCTTTGGTTATAAGATGTGCCATGTAGAAGGACTTTCTGACCACAGTGGCAATGTGGTGGTTGAAGTTGAGGTAACTGTTGGCCTGAGTGCCCAGATTTTTTTGGCCCCTTCAGTGTTCAGTGGGCTGCCATCAATGAGATAATTTGTGGGAACGGAGTTTTGTTCCAAAGGGGGTGATAACGCATTTCTTGGCATTAAGCTTCAGGCCATGGTTCTGACACTAGTCATTGGTCTCAGAGAGGCCCTTTCGTAGGATGTCTGCATCACTTGGAGTTGATAATGACTCCTAGCTTGCAGTCATCAGCAAACTTGATCACCCAGAGTCCTGTGCTGGCCTGGACTTCTGAGAAGTAGATGCCAAAGAGAAGAGGGCCCAGGACCAAGCCCTGTGGGACTCCACTCATGACTGGTTGACAGTCTGACTTGGAAGCCACAATTTTCACTCTGTGGGTCCTGTTTGTGAGCCAATTTGCAACCCACCTAGTGATGTAAGGATTGATGCCTAGTTTGGTGAGTTTATCAATGATACCTGAGTGTGGAATGGTATCATAGACCCTGGCCAGGTCAAGGTAGGCTGTATGCACTGCTTTATCCTCATCCAGAGCCTTGATGACTACCTCAAAGAAGTCAACCAGGTTCAGCAGGCAGGATCTCCCCTTCACAAAGCCAAACTGTGTGGGTTCAAGACTTTGGCGATTGCCAATGTCTTTGTTAAGCAGGCCCATGATGATGTGCTCCATAGCTTTGCATACCGGACTCGATAGGCTAATGGGGCAATAGTTTCCAGGGTCTGTAGTTGCTCCCCCATTATGGAGCAGGATGACTGTAGCAGTGCGCCATTCATTAGGGACATAGCCTGAGGTAAGGCTGTGATTGAATAGGGCACTCAGATGTGGTGCCAGTTCATTTTTCAGCTCACGTAGGATGTAGCCAGGGATATTATCAGGTCTCATGGACACTGTATTCTTGGCTTTGGACAATGCAGCTTTTACTTGTGCCACAAAAATGTTGCGTACCAGGCTTTCTTCTGGAATTGTGATAGGGCCCTTGGTGGGAGCAGGGTAAAGTTGGCACTGAATCTGTCGGCCAGTATGTTGGCTCTATCTGTTGGCTCAGTATAGGAGGTGCCATTGTGTAATAACTTAGAGAAAATTTGGGTATTGCCTTTGAGGTTTTTGATATAGGTATAGAAGGCTTTGTGGTTGTTTTTGGTGTCAGTCACAATTCTGCCTTCATAGCTGGTTTTAAAGGATTTGATAAGGGATGTCAGCTTTTTGTTGAGACTGATAAGGGAGATTTTCCAGTCTTGTGACTTCATTTTTTTCTGCAACAGTTTCTTCCTTCTGTTGTAAAGTTTATTGATGACTGGGGACCACCAGACTTGGCTTCCTTTTTTGTAGGATAACGTCTTAGTTCTATTTGGTATGGCAAGGTCTATGCATTTGTGTACATGCTTGTACAGTGCATTAGTATATGATTCAGCAGTTAATAAGCTATTTTCCATTGGCATGGGTGGCGAGAGGTTAGCCACCTCTGTTTTTAGGAGTGCAAAGTTGGCTTTGGAAAGTTTTTTCAGGGTGGTCACCTTAGCGGGGGGTGTAGGTGACATGGAGATTTCCATGGTGATCAGTTTGTTGTCAGATTTAATCAGGGGTGAATTGACTATAGGTGTGGAGCAACAGTCTCCCATGATGATAACCAGGTCAAGGATGTTGGTTCCTCTAGTGGGGATCAGAATGAGCTGGTCCAGGGCATTGGAATTGATAAATTCCAGAAAACCTTGGGCCTTTACATTGGTACTTGAATAGTTTTCCCAGTTGATGGAAGAGTAGTCGAAATCACCCAGTATGAGAGTATTGAGTTGGATCTTGATAGATTCCAGGGTGCTCAGGAACTTGGACTGACAGTCTAAGGACATGTTTGGGGTTCTGTAGCAGGCTATAACTTGTATTGCCATACCAGTGTCAGTTGTACCTGAAGTATCTTGGATGCATTATGCTGGGCTACCAGTTTAAAGGTATGCATATCCTTTAAGAATATGGAGACACCACTGTGTTTGGAGCTTCTGGCTGTATTCTGGGGCTGAAAGGTATGGAATGAGTTGTAGCCTGAGACCGCAGGGGTGCTTTCTGCTTCTTTAATCCAGGTCTCCGTTATAGCACAGATGTCGACATTCTCCATTTTGAGGAGAGCTTCAAGCAAGTGCATCTTGAGATTTACACTTCTAACATTGAGCAGCATGACCCTCAGACTGCATTTGTTTGTAACTGTTATGGTGGAAATTTGGTCTTTGGAACGCTGCCTAAAAAGGCACTACAGGGGTGGCAAGAGCATTAGCCAGTATCCAGAATCCCAGGTGTGACAGATGCAGGCTGTCTCTGGCAAAGCATCGAGGTCTGTCAATCATGTCATTCCAGGCCGATAGATACTGGATCCCCTTAGAATGACACCAGAAACTTAGCCAATTGTTGAAGTCAATCATTTTCTGCTCATACTGTTGTATCATTCTGCTGACAGTAGAATACTGCTCAGGACTAGGGTCATACCTGCCTGGGCCACATAATCCAAGAGTTCCATCACATCTCTTTTCATGTAGTCCAGGGAGGTACGTCTCAGGTCATTCACACCAACATGGACAATGACTGAGTCATATGTTTGAAAGGGTATGTAAACAGTGCAATGTTGACCAAGGCCTCTGGGTACAGTTCCTGATGCCCTTAACCCATGGTAAAGCTGTAACTGCAATTTCTAAATTATCTGATACTGATTGCTTAAATTATAATACAGTCAAATGTGTTTGTTAGAATCCTTTAAGATAACACCTGAAGCTTATAGAAAAAAGTTTTGTGAGCATAGACGCAAGGCAGATGAAAGTGTGTGTGAATATATTGCTGAACTAAGCACTTATTTTCATAGGTGGGTGAGTGGATATCAGGTCACCACTTTTGAACGGCTGGCAGACCTTTTGGTGAGGGAACAAGCCCTTAGCACTTTGCCTGATGACATGAGAATCTGGTTAGCTGATAGACAATGCACTACTGCATATGAGTTGGGGAAGAAGAAAGAAGCATGCAGGGCATCACTGCACAGGAGAGGGACACCCAGTGCTGCTCATGGCTTTAAGAGAACCTATGGTGGGCAGCCCAGACTACCCCCACAGAGTCTGCCAGTAGCAGGGGAAGCCACTAGTTCAGGTATATGTCCGGGGCCATGGGTTAAATGTTTTAAATGCAACCAGTGGCAGCATGTAGCATATAGATGTCCACGGAGACCAAACTACCACAAGAGGTTATATCTTATCTTAGTGGATGGAGAAAGACACCACTGCTAAGAGAGACACAGCCTCTGGCCTAACCATTGTAAACCCTGCAATGGCTACAGAGGAGCACTACTTCCTTGGGCAGTCTACTACAAGTGGCCCCTTGAGGGAGGGCTAGAAAGTGAGAGAATACAGCAGTTGGTAGTGTCCAGCTCCTATCATCTGGCACTTCTCGCCATAGCTCATGGCATTCTCTTTGCAGGTCATATGGACATAAAATGTACAAATAAACATATTATGCAGAACTTTTATAGGCCTGGGATTTCCAGAGATGTAGCAAGGTACTGCAGGACCTGTGACCATTGCCAAAAGGTAGGCAAGGCAGAGACAAAACCAGAATAAAAGTAGGTCAAGGAAGAAAACAGCTCGAGCAGAAATAGCGTAATCTTCTTTAATAAATGCTTTCGTACTCTGATGAAGTCTTTCGATGAAAGCATTTATTAAAGAAGATTACGCTATTTCTGCTCGAGCTGTTTTCTTCCTTGACCTACTTTTATTCTGGTTTTGTTTCGTTTAGTGTTTTTTTCAAGGCAGGAGACAAGGTGAAAGCTTCTTTGATGCCTTTTCCTGTGATTGATGAGCCATTTCAGAGCATAGCTATAGATATTGTGGGGCCTCTGAGTACCCCAATTCCACAGGGAAAAGGTATATCCTAGTGGTAGTAGATTATGCTACCAGGTACCCTGAAACAGTGTCTCTGTCTTCCATTGAGGCAGAAAAGGTGGCAAATACTTTGTTAGAAATTTTCATCAGGGTAGGTTTTCCAAAGAAAATATTGACTGACAGAGGTGCCAATTTCATGTCAGACCTGCTGGCTTGTCTGTGGAAGCACTGTGGGGTGAAGCACCTAAAGACCACCCCTTACCATTCCCAGACTAGTGATCTTGTTGAGAGGTTAAACTCTATACTCAAGACAATGCTACAGGCATTTACAGACCAGTTTAGGAGGGAGTGAGACAAATATTTGCCCCATCTGTTGTTTGCTTACAGAGAGATGCCCCAGGAATCCACAGGTTCTTCACCCTTTGAGTTGCTGTATGGGCATAGGGTGAGGGAGCCTCTAGATTTGATTTGAGATGAGTGGGAGGGTGAGTGTGAATCTCAGAAGGAGTCTGTTTTGGCATAGGTCCTAAATCTCAGGATAAGGCTCAGGGAACTCATGCACTTGGCCAGGAGAACCTGTCAGAAGCCCAACAGCAGAAAAAGGTCTGGTATGACAGGAATGCTTGAGCTAGAGAGTATGCTGTATGGCAGCATGTAATGGCTCTCATTCCTGTCAGACACAACAAGCTGTAGGCAGCTTGGGAGGGACCCTACAAGGTGGTAAGAAAGGTCAGTGATGTTAACTACATGGTAGAACTGCTAGGCAGGAAGCAGGGACACAAACTGTACCATGTTACCATGATGAAATCTTACCATGATAGGCAGTCACTTGTGCTGAGTATTTGCAGTGGGTGGCAGGAGGAGTCTGAAGGGGGATCTGGTGACTGATCTCCTCAGTGAGCCTTAGACTGACACCTCAGTGGAAGGGGCAGCAATGTCCCAGCAGTTATCCCCTATCCATGTTCGAGAAATCTGAGCAGTGTTACAGGGGTTTGGGGGCATGTTCACTGGGAAGCCAGTAGAGCACCATATGGATACAGGACCCCAAAGGCCTATTAATCAGACCCCTCATAGGGTGCCTGAGAGAGTCAAACAGACTCTAAAGGAGGAGATAGAGGAAATGTTGGAACTAGAGGTAATCTAGGAGTCCAGCAGTCCCAGAGCCTCCCCAGTGGTGCTGGTACCAAAGAAGGATTGCAGCACCAGGTTCTGTGCAGACTACAGGAAATTAAATAGTCACACAGAGTCTGATGCTTACCCCATCCCTAAGACAGATGAAGCCCTAGAGCAGCTGGGTGGGGCTAAGTATCTTACCACTATCAATCTTACCAAGGGTTATTGGCAGGTGCCCTTGACTCCCAGTGCTAGAGTGACATCAGCCTTTGTGACTCCTTTTGGCTTGTATGAGTTTGCAAAATGCCCTTTGGGATGAAAAATGCCTCAGCGACTTTCCAGAGGCTGGTAGATTTTATCCTAGCAGGAGCAGGAGAGTTTGCCCTTGGTTACCTAGATAATATTGCCATCTACAGCCATTCCTGGTAAGAGCACCTTCAGCATGTCAGGGAGGTGCTGTGCAGACTATAGAGGGTAGGATTGACCATTAAGCCCAGCAGATGTCAGGTGGGTATGGCAAAGGTCTCCTACCTGAAACATAGAGTGGGGAATGGTAGGATCAGGCCATTACCTGCCTAAGTGGAAGCCATTCAGGCATGGCCTGTCCCTTTTACCAAAAAGCAGGTGAGGACATTCTTATGGATAGCAGGTACTGCAGAAAGTTTGTCACCAATTATAGTATCATAGCTGCTTGCCTCACAGTTCTGACAAGGAAAAACAAGCCAGTTAAGTTAGTGTGGACACCAGCATGTGAGCAGGCATTCAAGAAGCTTAAAGGAGCTTTGGGAGGGCCCCCTGTGCTAGCCAGTCTAGATTACAGCAAAGAATGTGTTGTGCAAGTGGATGCTTCAAACCATGGGGTGGGGGATGTACTTAGCCAGGTTTCCTCAGAAGAAGAAAAGCACTGAGTGATACATCTCAGACATAGGCTCCAACCTAGGGAGGAATGTTATGCAACTGTAGAAAGGGAATGCCTAGCCATAGTGTGGGCACTGCAGAAACTTCAGCCTTATCTGTATAGAAGGAAATTCACTGTAGCTACAGGCCACAATCCCTTAACATGGCTTCATTGAACCAGCAAGCAAAATGCCAAGTTACTAAGGCAGAGCCTAGGGTGGAAAGCATATGATATGACAGTGCAGCACTGCAGTGGGGTTAGCAATGCCAATGCAGATGGGCTCTCAAGACAGGGAATGGGATAATGTATTCCCAGATAGACTCAACCCTCTCAAGCAACATTTCTCAAGGGTCACTTGAAAAACTAGCTTGAGTTTTCAAGGGGGAAGAAATGTCACACTGCCAGCCCAGCTATCTGGAATTTTGTAAATAACTCTATGCCATTTATGAATATTGATATGATTTGTACAGAACTGTATGTTATGTACTGAACTTCAAGAATGTAACCACAGCATGCCCTGCTGGAACATAGAAGATTAACTTACAAAACTTCAAGAAAGCAAGTTGAAATTAAATGCTTTGCGATGTGCTATAAAAGTTAGTTTCAATGCAGCAAAGAGACAGCATGTCTACAGCTAGGAAGTTTTTTTCTATTGTCTTGGAGAGATATAATTACTAGGTTTAAAATGTAAAAAGTATTTCACTACTTTATGACTTCCTAGCAGCTGCACAGTTCTGAGAGATATGTATTTTTAACACAGAGATGTTAAAATTCAGTTTAGTTTCTGTTTAGCCTGGGAACTATAGTCAGGTGACAAAGAGTGATGTCGCCCAACCTAACCCAGCAGTAAAATGTGATATTAATTTAAGAACTCTCTCAGAGAGAGACTGTGCATTTTGTCTTGGACCTTCAAACATCCATTCATCATCAACATTTGCATTTGCCTGTCTGTAAGTAAGATTCAGGCCATCGTATCTCTTTTAGATAGAGATAGAAATATAGTAAAACTTAGTTTATATGTTTTCTGTATTTATTTGAGACTGTCCTGTAATGTTTCAATATCTTTCCTGGCATTTTGAACTCTGAAGTAACTGTGTTTGTTTTCTGAGTATTGTCTTGTTCTTTTATTATTATTATTATTAAATATACTTAAACCTATCTTTGTGGCTGATACTTGTGAGACATATCTAAGCTCTTAGAGTATTTGCATGTGTGTTTGGTGACACTGTACAGGCCACTCCTGAATAGCTTTGCTCTTGGTCAAAACTACCATTTGGATAATAGTAACATTGCACAGTAGAATTGAGCACCCTTTGTAAGGGCCTTAGGGTAGTTGATAAAGAGTTGGTTGGTGGCAGTGATAACCATCTTATAATCTGGGCAGAAGGGGGCATAGCTAGTAAACCTGTGCCAGCCTTTCCCAGGTGTGTGTGTGTGTGTGTGTGTGTGTGTGTGTGTGTGTGTGTGTGTGTGTGTTTGTAGATAAATAAAATCTCAAAGTGTGTGTGTGTGTGTGTGTGTGTGTGTGTGTGTGTGTGTGTGTGTGTGTGTGTCTCTGTGTCAGCTACTTGGGTAGGGGCACGAAGCACTGGTTAGACATACAGGGTGTTGGATGTTTTGGCTTGACCACTCGGCTAAGATCTCAACCCTATAGCTGTGCCAAATTGGGAGTCTTTTTAGGGATCTGGAAAGAGAGGGAAAAACCATTCCCAGAATGACTGTGATCTCTGTGTGCTCTTAAGGGAAATTGCACTTTACTGTGTGTGTGTACTTGTCATCCTCCCAATGTGTACATCCGTCACTGTTGCCAGTGGTGAGGATTGAGGCTCTTTAATTACTGGGCCAGTGTAGAAGTATCACAACCATGATGATGGCTTACTTTTAATTGTACAAGTTGTTCACCCCCATTTCAACAGGAAAAAAGAGAGTTGATAGTTTATTTACCAGTCTGGATTTTTTTTTTTGTGAAGAGACAGGAAGTGAATGTTCATAGAGACAGATTTAATGACTGTTGAAGGTTGGGAGGATGGGATATATTACTCTTAATATGATATGCAGAGGCAGTTAACATAAATGGGAAGTTAAAGAAAAGGTAAGTAACATGACTAGGCTTATAAAGGCTCTAGGGCTGTTAGCCTAGTAACCTATTTGAACCTATATTAATGTAAAGCAGAGTTCCTCACTGACCCTGTTCAAATGCTACCTAGCTAATTGGATGGGAGACTACAGATTCACCCCTGGAGTGGCACATGTGTCCCTCATGGACAGGGGTAGCTGGAGTTGATCACAGACCTCCTCTGTTCATAAATTTGTTCTGCAAACTACTCAAAAAGAACAAATGTTGATAATTGGGATTAACATGGCTAGGCTTGTAAAGGCTCTAGGGCCACTAGCCTAGTAACCTTCTATGAACTATGAAACTATCTTATGTATGAGGGCAGAAAGTCATAATCTAGTAGCTTACTAGGCTAAATAAGATGATCATATCCTGCAGGAAATCTGAATGTGGGACCTTTAGTAGATTAAATGAGAAGGTCACATCATAGGCCAAAAGTAGATGGGCAGAGTGTGAATCATGGGGTAGAGTGCATATATTTTATAAAGGAACCAAGGGGCAAAGGGTTGTAAATCAATATGTTTATTCAAGTGAGAGGGTGGTAGGTCTGTTTTCAGCTCTCAACAGATGAAATGTGAGTATGTGCAGAGTCTGTTAGTGGATTGCGGATAGGACGAATGGGTTTAGCTACTGGATGGGTTGTGAATGCTGGTGTGTCTGGCTATATGGATTGTGTAGTGGGGGTTAAGGTAATGGGACCATAAGGGAATGTTATCTGACATCAACCTTGTGGGTTGTAGTTAATAGTGTTATCATTCTGAAGGGAAGGTATTGCTGAACAGCTGACAGCTACTCAAAACACATTTCTCATCAAGGGTGTCTATATAATCCAGCTTCAGATCCAACAGCTTTTTCACATTTTGTTTCCAGTTTTATTACAAATACTTGTAACCAGTAGTCATTTACTTATCCTATGTGTGAGATTGATCAGTTGTAAAATTGATGTTACTATCTGACTATTTGCTTATTTATTTTTATTTATTAATTTATTTGTTGGATTATTTTGTGTACATCAAATTTATGGAAAAATCCAGCAAACGTATTTAGGGAAAAAGGAAAAGAAAAATAAATTCAGAAAAATGTAAGCTCATGTCAGAAATATTAAAAATATGTATGGTCTCAAGCATAGATTTGGGTAGCAGGTATGAACCACGTAGGTCACACAATCCAATAACTTTTTATTAGTTAAAGTGTAAGCTGTAATTCTTGAAGAACCCTCAGAATTCTGACCTTATGTCTATTCCCTGTACTTTTGAATTCAACCACCAATTCCATCCTATTTCTTCAGAAAGGCTAATGAAATCATCCACCACTCCTTCTGTAAAATAATACCTCCTGTCTCTCACAAGAACCATTTGACTTGTATTATCAAACTGTACTTCGCTGTTCTTATGTATCTCTGTTTTAATGGTACATAGATGAACATTATGGCTTTCTATGAGGTATTTAAATATTTATATCATGTTTACATATGTCTGGCAGTTGGTGAAGAGGTAAAGGTCTAGAGCTGTAGTTCCTGTGGTAGAGGGTTTAATTCTATCAGCCCTTGTTTGCCTGCATTGTGACCTTCAGCAAGTCACTTAACCAGACATTTCTACCAGGTCACCCCTGAAAAGGGACTGTGGGCATACCTGCTTAACAAACGATATTATTATAAGCTATTTTTCTCAAGGCTGTAAAAGTGTTAATATAGCTTGTAATAATTCAAGCACTGCATCACTTGCATCAATCAAACTCCTGTAAACTATCTCTATCTTGCCTCTGTCATTATGCTAATGAGTCTTGCAAAAATATCTAGAATATACAAGAAAGGGTCGTTCTAAGCATCTTTCCATATGGCAACTAACTACTCCTTTGCTGCTTTTTGATTCACTTCTCAGAGTTCATGTGGATTGGCTCTTCAGGCCGGGTCCTCTCTTTGGACTTCCTTCCTCTCTTTTTTTTTTTTTTTTTTTTTTGCTTGTTTGCTTGATTGTTAACTGGTTAAGCCCATTTGGCGTGCAAGGGCCTGTTTTCTGGGGTGACCCTGGAGCACTCATTCCCTGCAATGGATCTCTGGAACTTTGCATGCTGACATCAAATAGTTGCATGCTGACCTTTTTAAAAAAAATCAAGTTATATTCTCAAGAGTTCAAACGGAAGTGCATCTCTCTCTCTCTCTCTCTGGAACTGTAAGTGCTACTGTAGAGGAATATATTGCAAACAGTTTATCCCAAACTAATCTTTAGAGTGATTGCATACATTAGATTATAGATGTATTTTTAAGATTTATTTGATAGAAAAAAATTATAAGCAATTTTTGCCACAAACTTTGCATATATTAGTTTTTAGATCTTAAATTGGATTTTATAGGTCACAGCAAACATAGTTAATATTAATTTTTGTAAAGCTTTATAGTGCTTTATAAACAACTACAATATCTCTGAATGCTTATAACTCTTTTAATACATGAAATGTCTTCATAGATCACAGAGGTTCCTCTCAAAAAAGAATGCAGGGAGTTAACAAGTCTTATGTAAACGTCTCAAAACCTTAACCCTATACTCGGTCTCTTATAGACTACTGTCAGGTACAGTTGTTTACGTTAACTTATCATAACAGTAGATGTTCAAATGATCACTGCTGCAGTAGCCTCAGGGATCTCCTTCACAAGCTCAAAGTTTCAAAACTTCAAACTGCAAATGGTCAAGACCATAAAATCGAAGTTTTGAAACTTCGAAATTTTAATTAAAACAATAAAATCAAAAGATTTTTTTTACATTTTTGTAGGGGTGGCAATCCTCCCTGCATGCCCTGCTAAATAAATATACCAACTCCGAGATCACACTATAGTGAGGAAAACGGTACATTTCCCGTTCTGCCCTGTACAGCAATCTCCATTCAAAATGTTCGAAGTTTTGAAACTTTGATCTTAGGGTCTCGACCATTTGCAGTTCAATGTTTTGAAAGTTTGAGCTTGTGAAGGGAATCCAGCCTCAGCTATATGAGTTACATCCAGCCAAGGATACAATGGCCTACCAGCTTCCAAAGCTTCAGTGCACACTCCATGCATCCAGACTGTCAGCCAACTCAAGGTGAGTTGAATAAAAGACAAGTTTGGGCACAAAGCCCTTCAGAACTCTCCTGTCATCAGACAGGGGATGGCTGAGCCATGAAAGGACAAGACTAGGAATATCTGTCCACACCCTGGTATATACAACACACCAAAAAACAAGGGGGATAGAGGGAGGGAGTGGATACTGCTGCAGTGATAATTCAAATGTCTACTGTTATGCTAAGTTCAACTTGCAAGCTGTACTCTATTCTTCATACTGATCACTGCAGCAGTAGCCTTAGCTATATGGGTAGATTGCCATAGCTAACTATATTTGAGATGAGGAAGGAAAAGGGTCCAGGAGCCCCTGGAGAATGGTCCTAGTGAAGCTTGATCTAGACCAAGAGAAGGAACATAACTTATAGTGTTTTGTAAAAGTATATACATAGGACCAAGTTGCAGCTTCTAGAATAGTTCCAAAAAGACATAGATAAAGTCAAGGCCCTACTCAAGTGAGCATTAAACCTGCCTGGATTAATTTTGTTGTGGTAACAAGAACAAAATGTCATAGTCGGAGGCAACCATTTTGAAATACTCTGGTTAGACAAAGGTTGTCTTTCTACTTACCTTCACAAGAAATGAACATTTGATCCAAAGATCTGAAAGATTTAGTTCTGTCAAAATACTGTCTAAGCTGCCTGTGGATGTCCAAAGGATGGAGTATCCTTTCTCCCTCATTTTGAAAACAGAGAGATGGATATTTTGGTTTAGAGATACCACTTTAGGCATAAAAGAAGGATTGGTTCTGAAATAAACCCATGTCTTTATGGAAAATAAGGTAGGGTTGAACATGTTAAGAACTTCAAGTCAGCCAGATTAGTTGGTTCAAATGGAGCAAGTGCTAGCTTCTCTAACACACTATTAAGATCCCAAGGAGAGGCCACCAGTTTTCTTGGAGGCCTCTTATGGTAAACCCCATTTCAAAAACATTTTGACAAGCGACTGCTTGAAAGAGGAGGATCCATGGGCAGACTTGCTGAAATGCCAGATAAATGAACCTTGATAGAAGAATAAGAAAGATCATAGGATAATAACTCACATACATTTTGTAAAACCAGAGAACAACTAGCCCTGAATGGGTGCTGGTTATGCTGTTGGCACTAACTAGAAAACCGTTTCCATTTGCTAATATAAGTGTATCTCGTCCCAGGCTTTCTTGCCTGCATTAGTATCTACTGCACATTCTCAGAAAACAGGTGCCTAAAAGGAATTAAGACCCTGTCATCCAGGTAGTCAATTGAAGATGATCGATGTTGGGGTGTATCAATCACCCCTGTTCTTGTGTGAGTTCATTCTGCGGGGAAGCACATGGTAATTGCCCCTTACCATTTCCAAAAGAAGGGAGGACCACAGTTGCCTGGGCCAGAAAGGAGTCACCACAATGATCTTGGGGGGGGGGGGCTTCCTTCTGAATCTTCAGAAGTACCTTGTATATTAGTAGAAAGGGTGTAGAAGCTAAACAGGAACAATCCTGTCCAAAGTAAATAAAAGAAAAGGCATCTGTCTTCCAAGTCATCTTGCATGGAGTCCTAGAACTGAATTTTGCCAGTTGATTGTTCAGAGAGGAGGCAAAGAGTTCTACTTGACGAACTCCCCACAGATTGATCAAATATTGGAAGACTCACTGATCTAGTTTCCATTCATAAAGATCCCCCCTGGTTCTGCTCAGCTTGTCTGCTTCACAGTTTTGCTCTCACAAAATGTAAGATGCCTGCAGAGTAAGATTGTAATATGAAGCTATATTCCAAGCTAACATGGCTAGTCTGCAAAGAAACCTGGACCTCCTTGCTTTTTGATGTAATACATGACTGTGGTATTGACTGTAAAACTTGAAGAGGTTCCAGGGACCAAAGATGGTTCAGGGAGTAAAGTGCCTTGTTCAGGGCAAGACTCTCCTTAATATTTATGTGCTTGCATCTATCTTTGATATCCAACACTCCTTGTAATTTTATCCTTCCTGAAACTGCTCCCCAAGCAGTGTCCAATGTCTATGGTGACTTTGGAGCAGGGAGGGAGAAGGGAAGACCTGGATTTAAGGATATCAGTTGTCTCAACCAAAAGATTTGTCTTCTGACAAACTCCAGTACTGGGATCTGAAAAGATAAAGGATGTTGATGTTGGGTCCAAAGAAATTTCAGCTACAGCTACCACTGTATCTGTCTCATTTGGAGTCTTTCCAGAAGGTATTATAAGAATCATAGATGCCATGAGACCCAAACTCCTGAGGTATTTCCTAGCAGTCACCAAAGTCTGAGTAGAAAACCCTGGAAATAGGTCTAAATAAAGATCTATATTTCCTGTGGAAGAAAAGCTCTTTGAAATGAGTTGTCTAACGGACATCCCAGGAACACAATCCTATATGAAGGAGTTAAAAAGGAGTTTTGAATATTCTCTTAGAATACCAATTGTGCAAGAGATCTCTCACTCAAGAGGGAGATTCCTGACAGTTTGAAAAAGACTCTGTAAAGATAAGCAAGTTATCTAAATACAGAAAATGTGGACACCCTGTAGACTGCGATGAGATATAACTGGAGCTAGACACTTTGAGAACACTCTTGGTGTATTAGATTGTCCAAAGGGAAAGACAGAGAATTGATAATATGATCCAGACATACATAACCTTAAGAACCACCTGAAGTTTGGATGAATAAGAATTTGATGATAAGCATCTTTTAAGTCAAGTGTTACCAAGAAACTTGAAAGGGGGAAGAAGAGGTAATAGGCTGTGAAGTGACATCATTTTGAATTTGGGCACTATCACAAACAGACTTAGGAAAGAAAGATCTAGAACTGGTCTCCAAGCATTTTCTTTCTTTGGCTCTCAGAACATTCTTGAATAAACTCCTTTCTTGCCTGGGAAAGAAGAACTGGATCTATAACTCCTTAGGACAACATGGGATGAAGAACAGGTGGAAATGAAAGAGTCTGATCTGCAGGATGAAGATGACCCCCTGGAAATGAGGAATTTGTCCCACTGCCATCTGTACCCTTCATGAATGATTTTTCAAACTAATTTATCCTGAAACAATCTGTTGCCAAAGAAAAAAACAGACATTCAGATTTTCGGAAATAGAAAAGAGGTCAGGATGGGAGGGGATCACAGGGTCTGTTTAACAGCCATTTGGACTTGTTGGACTTTCCTTGCTTTTGGGAGGTTTGAGACCTTTTATATTTTCTTAAACATGTGTTTACCTGAATTCTGCCAAGACTGTTTATTCTTTTTTTTGATAAACCTGGATGAAGAGAACAAAAATCCATTGGACAATTTGGAAAAGGAGGGCTGAAAGAGCTTAGAGATTTCCTGGATAATCTTGTCCCTTTCATCACAATTTTGATCAACTTTGCAGCAGTAGGGCCAGACACTAAATCTCTGTCCAAGGGAGAACTTAAAATCTCATTTTTTTATTTCATCTGGGAGGTTCTGGGAATGCAGTCGATCAAACCTCCTCAAAACAATACCAGTGGCTACAGCCCTGGAAGAAGCATCAACCGAGTCATACACACACTGCAAACAATGAAATGACCTGTGCAATAGAAGAAACTGTGTAATTTAATACAGATTATTCTTCATAAAATGAAACTGTAGGTAAAACATTCCTCATACTTTCACAATATGTTAGAACAAACTTCAGCATATGATCCTGACAATTTAAAATTCTAAAAATCAGTCACAGAAGTATATACATTTTCCCACACCTATCAATAATTTTCCTATCCTTATTAGAAAGAGTTTGACTGGAATTAACTAAGTGCTTAGCAGCAGTCAAGGTTTAGGAATAGTGTATAATATTTAAAAGACTAAGAAATGTTATACATCCTATCTGCTTTTTCAGGGACAGCTGTCTGACTATCAGTAAAATTGCAGGCAGTAAGACACACATCCTGTAAAGCAGACAATATGGTAGGAATGGGTGTAGGTTGTACAAAATCTTTCAGTAATACCTCATAGTATTTTCTGAGTGACTGAAAAACCTCAGTATTTTCCCACTGAAAACATTGGGACGGTTTTGAAATAGTTTCAGAAAAAGAGAAACCCCACAGGAAGAATCAGATACTCAGCTCTTCTCTGAGTCTGAATCAGAAATCTGAGGACAAAACCCTGAATCTGTCCCTGCATCGTCCTGTTCTGATTCAGAATCTCGAACCTCTCCAAGATGAGAGACATCCTTCTTTCTTTTACCAGAAACTACTCTACAAGAAGGATCAACAGCTACAATTAAACCCTGAGCAAGACCCAGTAAACTATTCCTATCCACAGAAATGTGAAATGGTGTAGATACATGCTTGGTTTTCTGTTTCTTTTTGAAAGAAAAAACTGGGGCAAACCATGTTTCTAATGGCAACTTCTGATTCCCTAGGGATGAGCACAGCATTCTGACACCGCAGGGAAACTTTCCCTGTTTATTGTCTCAGGCCTGACAAGAGTAGCTCTCCCTTGCACAGTGAGGGGCTTCAACAGCTGCAGAAGACATATGGCTAACTCCTGGTCCATAGTGGCTGCACTACACCAGAGGGATCCAAGGTAAAAGATGACTGTTCTGATGTACACCAAATGGTCACATTAGAGTCACCATCCTGCAGCTGAACCTAACTGCTAGCCTGGTGACAAAGGCTGTTTTAAATTTTTGTTTTTGTTGTTGGAAGAAGGGCCATCTATGGGACCAACAATATGTTCTAAAGTCAAGCCGAAAATGGTTCATCTTACCCAAGGAAGACAAACAGCAAATACTGGTAAAACTTCCAGTCCACAGAAGTTACTTTTTTGACAAAAGAAAAAACAGTAAAAAGCACATTAAAACACTATGATAGCCACACCACAGAAAAATAAACAAAATTTCTTCACAGAAAATATACTAATTTTAAACTGGCAGAAAAAAATGAGTTCTCTGTTTAAAAGTACATTACAGTCTCAAGACAGTCCATTAAACACAACACTCCTAGCTTTAAAATAGCTTTCCTGAAGAAGAAAGTAATAAAACATCAGTAAATTTAAGAAAATGGAAGCTTTTTCCCAAAAGGGAACTTATCTGCCCAGCAAGATTTATAAGTAATTATTAGGCTAGCTGCCCTTCTGGACTATTTAAGCCTCGCTAACTTCTCAGAGGTGAGAATTAAACCTTGTATCTTGTGTTTGTGAGGTAAACATCCTAACCATTATACCAACCCTCCTTAAGGAAAGCATAAGTTAACCGTTGATCATTGAAAACTTCAGAGGAGCATACTCTTGAGTGACCGGAAAGCTCTGAAGGACTGCACCCCATTAGATGTCTTTTAGTCAGCTTGAGGTTTTTGACAATTTGGGTGTATGGAAGGTGCCCTGAAGCTTTGGAAACTGACCAGCTGTTATATTCTTGGCAGGATACAACCCATACAGTTAAGGCTACTGCAGCACTGCTCATTATAAAGAACATTTTGCAAATACTACGAACATGCTCACTGTTCTGAATATAACACAAAATCAGTTTTTATAAATAAGTCAAATAAGTTACCAGCCATGGCCAACTGTTACGTTTTGCTTCTATTCCATTCATTACTCTAACGTCTGGAGAAAATCTAGGTTTTCCGCATTTGGGAGGATTTGCATGTCCTGAAGCTAAAGAGAAAAGAGAAAGGTCTGATTAATCGGTGGAGAAATGTTATTGTGAAAAAGTTATGCATGTCTTTCAAACCAAAATGATGTTTTGTGTTGGAATACATTGAACACATTTTCTGTAATATTTTTAAACATAAACAAATACAAAAGATTCATTTTGTTTACATATTTAGCAGTTTGCCAACAGATCATTTTCATTTGGCCTATTTAGTAAAGCCTATTTGCTTTCCTTCACTTCCTTCACCAAAAGAAACTACCAGTGAAAAGTAAATAGTGAATTGTAGCTGTACACTTTACTCTTTGTATTTGGAGGTCATTGAGTGCAGTCTCCTCTGCAGTACAATTGTAGATGTGCTTGAGACTTTGCAAAAAAAAAAAAAAAACAGCTGTTAAACTAGGGCTTACAATGCAAAACATTCTAAATAAATTGAAGAAAACCTACTTATGTGCTTCACAGGAAAATGTATAAACATGTAACAGGTATGAATGAACCAAAGGCTACAACACAGATACAGGTAACCATTTAAAATGTCATAACCCCCTACAGCGAATCCCGAAACGTAGAGACTGAATGGCCAAAAGATTGGACTTAGATATACTAAGTCCATAGGTTCATAGGTAGATACTAGGCTATCGGCCCAAGGGCCTAAGTAAGCCTAGCCAACAAGGTTCCCTGGCTTACACCACCCAAGAAAGTTAATTTCCTGTGTCCCTGTCGAATAGAGCCACAGAAGTGATCCCCGGGATGTATTTCCTATTTTCCATCCATTCATCAAGATTTTTCTTGGAGAGTGCTAATGAGGAACTTTGCTTGACATAGATGGGTAGCTTCTTCCAGAGTATAGGAAGTCTCTGGGACAGGACTCTATCCCTCCAGCATGTCCTGTTTATTGTGGTTACAAGGTTTAGGTCCCTACAGCGTGTAGCTCAGAGGGCCTGGGATTTATTTAGGTGTAGCATGTCCAGCCGCTCTGGGTTTAACATAGCTTTATATGTTAGACAGAAATCTCCTCAGAGTAGGTGATATGCTACAGAGTAAAGCTGGATTTTTTTGAGACGGTCAGTGTAGGGCATCTGTTTGAGGCCAGTAATCCTCTTTGTGAAGTACTTCCTGTGGCCCTTCCAGCTGCTGCAGATGTCTTGTGAAGTACATTCCAAAAGTGACATTGTACTCTATAATGGGTCTAATGACTGCCGAGTATAGGGGAACAATAACCTCTTTTTTCCTGGATGAGAACCGTTTTGTGATGAGGTGTGCCACATAGAAGGATTTCCTGACTATTGTGGTGATGTGATTATCAAAGGAGAGACTACTGTCCACCTGGGTTCCAAGGTCTCTTATCACACATTCGGCATTAATTTTATTATTTTATTTATTTATTTATTTAACATTTGTTGACTGGGAATGTCCGACTAGGTTCCACAGAGCCTGTTTTCAGCGGAGGCCCGGGGAGAAATGCTCCAGATGCATGTCTTTGGAATGTGGGAGGAAACCGGAGTACCCGGAGGAAACCCACGCCAACACAGGGAGAACATGCAAACTCCAAATAACTGCAAAAAAATTCCAAAAAAACTGCAAATTAAATAGACTGCCATTTATGTGGTAGTTCATGAGTACAGAGTTTTCACCAAAGGGAATGACAATGCACTTTTTGGCATTGAGCTCGAGGCCATGCCTCTGACACAAGGCATCTGTCTCAGTGAGACCCTTCTGTAGGATGTCCACATCATTTGGGACTCGACTATGACTCTTAGTTTGCACTCATCTGCGAACTTCATTAGCCAGAGGCCTTCTGTGTTAGCCTGTACTTCAGAGAAGTAGATACCAAACAGGAGAGGTCCCAGGACTGAACCCTGTGGTGCTCCACTTGTCACTAGTTTGAAGTCAGATTTGGAGTCTGCAACCTTTACAGTGTAGGTTCTGTCAGTGAGCCAGTTGTCAACCTATCTTGTGATGTAGGGATTTATACCTAGTTTAATGAGTTTAGCTATAATTCCAGAATGGTGGATGGTGTCAAAAGCCTAGTGAGGTCAAGATAGGCTGTGTGAACTACCTTACCCTCGTTGACGGCTTTGGCGACTGCCTCAAAGAAGTCTATCAGGTTCAGAAGGCATGATCTGCCTTTCACAAACCCAAACTGGGTGGTGTCCAGAGTTTAGAGTTTACCAATGTCTTTGTTTATGAGTTCCATGATGATACATTCCATGGCCTTACAGACCAGGCCCATCAGGCTAATAGGGCGATAGTTCCCAGGATCAGTGGTCGCTCCCCCTTTGTGGAGTGGGATAATTGTTGCTGTGCACCATTCAGTGGGCACAAAGCCTGACGTGAGACTATGATTGAACATGGTGCTTAGGTGGGGAGCCAGTTCATTCTGAAGTTTGTGTAAAACTCAGCCTGGGATATTGTCCGCTCCCATTGATGCTGTGTTTTTGGTTTTAGAGAGTGCAGCTTTTACCTGCATAGATGTGATTACAGGGACTCTGCATTCTTCCTGTATAGATATGGGCCCTTTAGGGGGTGAGAGGGGGGTAAAGTTAGCACTGAACCTATCTGCCAGAATGTTGGCAATATCAGTTGGTTCTGTAACTTTCATACCGTTGTGCTGTAACTCAGAGCAGATCTGGGTGTTGCCATTGAGATTCTTGACAAAGCTATAGAATGCTTTGTGGTTGCCTTTAGAATCAGTGGCGATTTTGTTTTCATAGCTAGCTTTGGAGGCTCTTATAAGGGATCTCAGCTTCTTACTGAGGCTGACTAGGGAGCTCCTCCACTCATGGGATTTTACTCTCTTTTGCAACAGTTTCTTCCTTTTGTTGTAGAGTTTGTTTATGGCAGGGGACCACCAGATTGGCTTCCTTTTTTTGGAGGATAGCGTCTTGGTTCTGTTTGGGATAGCATGATCCATGCACTCGTGTAAGTGCTTATAGAGTGCATTTGTGTAGGATTCAGCAGTCGTAACTGCATTGTCCATCTGTATGGGTGTCACTAAGTTCACCACTTCTGTTTTAAGAAGCATGAAGTTGGTGTTGGAGACATTTTTTACCATGGTTTCCTTAATGGTGTGTGGGGGCGGGATGCGGATATCTATGGTAATTAGCTTATGGTTGGATCTGACCAACGAGGAGTTGACAGGTGTGGAACACCAGTTACTCATGTTGGTAATGACTAGGTCTAGGATATTGTTGCCCCTGGTGGTGGTGTGGATAAGCTGATCCAGGGCATTGGAGTTATGAATTCCAGAAAGCGTTGAGTGAAGGAGTTGGTACACGAGTAGCTTTCCCAAGATGCCATTTCTCAGAATATTCCCTTTTCTCCAAGGTATGGAGCTCATGGAGTTGGTATACATAAGTTTGGAAGGTGGTGGGGGCTTGACCCTCACATGGGTGTGCATGGGGGCTTGCCCCCTGCAAAAAGAAGTTTTATGGAGAAGAGCGATTTTCAAGATTTGTTCTACTCTAGGTTTTCAGTCCTTTTTCCAGCTTTTCTGAACTCAGGATTTTAAAGTGCTGACATTTCAATAGGGAGCCCACAGATACATATGTTTCTCAACATATATCTCTGCAGCACCTCCACAGCCAGGTATTCTGGTTCACAATCTGGGCCAGGTTTATCAGGGAATTCACAGTACATAAGGTTTACATGCACTGCAAGAACTGCTTACCATGTCAGAATTCAGTTTATGAAAGTGAAGTGTTCTGAGAAGAGAATGCTGATGTTACAAGCTGGGTGTCATTTTCTTTATTTATTTGAATAGGCAGGGGGACTGAACTACAAAGTCCCTCTTCCAAACAGGACATAGTTGCAACAGGAAATTCAAGCAATATTATTGTATAAGATGAACTACACACTGCCATTAGAAGTGTACTGAAATGCTGCACAGTATAAGTAAAACAGAGCGTCTAACATTCTACGCAAAAATACTAGACAAGGTAATGAGGCTAACCTTATACAGTTGAATAAATATGGAATAATCACCATAAAAATGCCATTAGAAGAGATGGATGCAACATAATTTGACTGCAGAACTAAGTGACTTGGAAGACCTAATTGTCTTTTTTAGGTTACTCAGTTCAACTGCTTTAATATGAATGAGATTTCTATAGCTATATCAGGTAAGCTCAGAATTCTAATTTACATGAGCTTATGTTATCAGATATTTTTATTTACTTATTTCTTTAACATTTGTTTACTGGGAAAGTCCATCTGGGGCAGAACCCATTTTCAGCAGAGGCCTGTGCATGCCTGTGCAGGCATGTCTGGACATGCAAGGAATAAGCCTAATAGTAGCAAAAATGTAAATGGTTTTGGATCTAGAATTGGTACATTCTCTTGTCTTGCTAAGTAAAGAATGCTGAGAAATTTAGAAAAAAAGTTAATATTTGCTGAGGAAGAGCAAATGGCCCTATTGGCAGGATAAATCTTTATTAAACTTTTTAGTTATTGGCTTTGGACAACTATCAGCAGCTTAGGTATGGGTAGGGTAGTACTTAAGAAAACCATCCTCAGTACAATGTCTAATCAGATGGCCTCGGTGAGATGCAGTCGTTGCTTCATAATCTTTGACAGAAAGGGCAGACCTCTGACTGAGGTTCTTCCTGCTGCCTTCCCTTTTTTTTCCCAGTACACCGATCCAAACTTCAAACCATTATTACTTTTTATTCCCCAGAGAAAACAAATGTCTCTCCTAACTACTTTATTTTTTGTTAACTGGATAGTTAGCCTGGTAATAGACCCTTTTCAGTCACAAATGAGACCACTGATCCAAAATATGTTTCACAAACATATAAGTATTGTGACTTCTATGCAGTTAATACGAATATATTGTTAATACTATGCTGCTTATGGGAAAAAAACAAAAACAAAATAAAATATGAGCCCTAGAAAGATGAACAAAGCAAATTCATAGAAAGGAGAATTCAAAAGAAAAAAACTGTATGTAATACAAGCTGATACATTATTAGGCAGATCAATGTTAAAAAGTGCTATGTTATGACTTTTGCATGCAGAGCCCTAAACTATCCCACACACATGAATAGTTTTCAGAGGGGTCTGGTGCAACAAGCACTGGCCAGCTTTAGAAGAACCCCAATATCAGACTCTAGGAAACATTTGGAGACTTCTTTGAGGACAGTGATTATAGGTTTATAGGTTAGTACTAAGCTAACTGCTCTTTCGAGCCATTTTAAGCTTAGCCAATTATCCTTTATGAGACTCAAACCCTGCGCCTTGTGTTTATAAGGCAAATACCTTAACCATTACGCCACCCTCCCAACTGTGAACCTCTTCATTAGGGCACATGCACAATGTAGCTGACGGAGTGGGAGTGGAAGTGGCTAGGGCTGCAGGAACAGACACAGAAATATGATGCCAAGCATAACTAAAGCTATGCAGTTTGGTTTACAACTTTAAGGCATCCTTTGCTAATTTGCCCTATGATAGATCATTCTTGTTCAAGTCCTTCTGTAAAGGAGAGGATACAGAGGTATGAACAAGATGGCAACATGCTATCTGACATCTGAGTGAAGTTTGAACCCCTGCAGATATCTTACAGCAGAAACCAAAAGGGTTAATAATTACTCTTGTTTAGTATATCCACACATAGGTTCATAGGTTCATAGGTAGGTACTAGGCTATCGGCCCAAGGGCCTACATAAGCCTAGCCAACAAGCTTCCCTGGTTTACGCCACCCAGGAAAGTTATTTTCCTGTGCCACTGTCGAGCAGAGACACAGAAGTGATCCCTGGGGTGTATTTCCTATTTCCCATCCACTCATCAAGATTTTTCTTGAAGAGTGCTACTGAAAAACTTTGCTTGACATAGATGGGTAGCCTGTTCAAGAGTATGGGAAGTCTCTGGGACAGGAATCTATCCCTCCAGCATGTCCTGTTTATTGTGGTGAAAGGTTTAGGACCCTAGAGCATGTAGCTGGGAGAGACTGGGATTTCTTTAGGTGTAGCATGTCCAACAGCTCTGAGTTTGACATAACTTTATATGTTAGGCAGAGATCACCTCGGAGTAGGCGTTATGCTGCGGAGTAAAGCTGGAGTTTTTTAAGGTGGTCAGTGTAGGGCATTTGTTTGAGGCCAGTAATCCTCTTTGTGAGGTACTTCTGTGGCCTTTCCAGCTGCTGCAGATGTCTTGTGAGGTACATTCCAAAAGGGGCGTTGTACTCTATAATGGATCTAATGAGTGTCGAGTAGAGGTGAACAATGACCTCTTTTTTCCTGGATGAGAACCCTTTTATGATGAGGTGTGCCACGTAGAAGGACCTCCTGACTACTGTGGCGATGTGACTATCAAAGGAGAGACTACTGTCCCAAGGTCTCTTATCACACATTTGGTGTTAATTAGATTGCTGCCTATGTGGCAGTCCATGGGTACAGAGTTTTTACCAAAGGGGATGACACTGCACTTTTTGGCATTGAGCTTGAGGCCATGGCTCTGACACCAGGCATCTGTTTCAGCGAGGCCCTTCTGTAGGATATTCACATCATTTGGGAATTGACTATGGCTCCTAGTTTGCAGTCATCTGCAAACTTCATTAGCCAAAAGCCTTCTGTGTTAGCCTGTACTTCAGATAATTAGATACCAAACAGGAGAGGTCCCAGGATGGAACCCTGTGGTACTCCACTTGTCACTGCTTTGAGGTTAAATTTGGAGTCTGCAACTTTTACAGTGTGGGTTCTGTCAGTGAGCCAGTTGGCAACCCATCTTGTGATGTAGAGATTAATACCTAGTTTAGTGAGTTTAGCTATAATTCCAGAATGGGGGATGGTGTCGAAAGCCTTGGCGAGGTCAAGATAGGCTGTGTGAACCACCTTACCCTCATCTGCGGCTTTGGTGACTGCCTCAAAGAAGTCAATCAGGTTCAGAAGGCATGATCTGCCTTTCACAAGCCCGAACTGGGTGGGATCCAGAGTTTGGAGATTACCAATATCTTTGTTTATGAGTTCCATGATGATACATTCCATGGCCTTGCAGACCAGGCTCATCAGGCTAATAGGTCGATAGTTCCTGGGATCAGTGGTGGCTTCCCCTTTGTGGAGTGGGATAACTGTTGCTGTGCACCATTCAGTGGGCACAAAGCCTGATGCAAGGCTATTATTGAACATGGTGCTTAAGTGGGGAGCCAGTTCATTCTGAAGTTCATGTAAAACGTAGCCTGGGATTTTGTTCGGTTCCATGGATGCTGTGTTTTTGGCTTTAGAGAGTGCAGCTTTTACCTGCATAGTTGTGATTACAGGGACTCTGCATTTTTCCTGTATAGATATGGGCCCTTTGGAGGGGGGTAAAGTTAGCACTGAACCTATCTGCCAGGATGTTGGCAATATCAGTTGGTTCTGTAATTTTCGTGCCTTTGTGCTGTAACTCAGACAGATCTGGGTGTTGCCATTGAGATTCTTGACATAGCTATAGAATGCTTTGTGGTTGTCCTTAGAATTAATGGTGATTTTGTTTTCATAGCTAGCTTTGGAGGATCTTATAAGGGATCTCAGCTTCTTACTGAGGCTGACCAGGGAGCTCCTCCACTCATGGGATTTTACTATGTTTTGCAACAGTTTCTTCCTTCTGTTGTACAGTTTGTTTATGGCAGGGGACCACCAGATTTGCTTCCTTTTTTTGGAGGATAGCATCTTGGTTCTGTTTAGGATAGCACGATCCATGCACTCGTGTAAGTGCTTATAGAGTGCATTTGTGTAGGATTCAGCAGTTATAACTGTATTGCCCATCTGCATGGGTGTCATGAAGTTCACCACTTCTGTCTTAAGAAGCATGAAGTTGGCTTTGGAGAAATTTTTTACTGTGGTTTCCTTAATGGGGGGTAGGGGTGGGATGTGGATATCAAGGTTGATTAGCTTATGGTCGGATCGGACTAACTAGGAGTTGACTTCAGGTGTGGAACACCGGTCACTCATGTTGGTAATGACTAGGTCTAGGATATTGTTGCCCCTGGTGGGGGTGTGGATAAGTTGATCCAGGGCATTGGAGCTTATGAATTCCAGAAAGCGTTGAGCTAAGGAGTTGGTACATGAGTTGTTTCCCCAGTTAATGGTGAGGTAGTTGAAGTTGTCCATTATTAGGGTATTTGGTTGAACCCTAATATTTTCCAGTACATCAGGAAAGGAGGAGTGGGAATCCTGGGGCATGATGGGGGATCTGTAGCAAGCTACAATTTGGATTGCAGTTTTGCCCAGAGTTAGTTGCACTTGGATAACCTCGGATGCATTATGCTGAGCAACTAGCCTGGAGGCGTGGATATCCTTAATGAATATGGACACCCCTCTGCCTTTGGTGTTTCGGTCCAGGTTACATGGCTGAAAAGTGTGGTATGAGTTATAGCCTGGTAGTGCAGAGTTGCTCTCTGGAGCCTTGAACCAGGTCTCAGTCACTGCACAGATATTGTTGAAATTATTACAAAACATTTTAAGAACAATAATTTTACAATCTTCAAAAATAAAATCAAAACATTTGCAGTTTAAATAATTATAAAAAATGAGACATAATATAAAAACATTGGTTAAAAATCGATACAAGCTATAAGACAATCATTTAATATTTAGAGACATTTTAGACAGTTTGTAGAGAAATTAAAGGGAAGTTAGTCTAATACAAATAATAATTGTAATATGAAGTGAGGGAAAAATATGCTTATGGTATATTCAGAGAGGAGGTCAGGGAAGAGAATTAGATAGCAGTAAGGAAGTAAGTGAAGAAGGGAGAGTAAGGAGGTATAAGGAATGAACAGGTACTTGCTTTCAGAACAGGCCCAGGGAGAAACACTCCAGATGCATGTCTTTGGAATGTGGGAGGAAACTGGACCACCCAGAGGAAACCCAAGCAAACACAGGGAGGACGTGCAGACTCAGCGCATAAGGCACTCCAGTCAAGAATCAAACCAGTGAACCGCTTGGTGTGAGATGACAATACTAACCAATGTGCTGCGCTAGTATTAGTGAGATTAGTACTAGGCTAACTGCCCTTGTGGGCCATTTTAAGCCTATCCAATTACTCCCTGTAATAATCAAACCTTGCACATTGTGTCTGTAAAGTAAGCACCTTAACCATTATGCCAACCTCACACCTTGCTGTGACAAACTGTGTTGAAGGCTTTAGACAAGTCTAGAAATAAGGAAGAGACTAGTTTGCTATTATCTCTAGCTTTATTAACAGTATCTATATAGGTTAGAAGGGCAATCCTAGTACTATGGGAAGGATGGAAGCCTTCAGGAGATAGTCTAGCAATTGTTTCTAAATACAGTATTCTAGCATGTTGGTGAGGAGAAGGTAAGATTGCTATAGATCTAAAGTTATTAATGGCTGTTGAATTTCCTCCTTTGCCCAGAGGGATAATGTGTGACTTTGTCTAGAGAGAGGGAACATAGATTCCTGTATTGACCTATTTATAAGGATTGAGATAGGATAGGCAATGCTATTGGCTGCTATTGTTAGGCACTCGCTTGGAAGGTCATCAGCTGAAGAAGGGCACAGTTTAAGTTTGTTTAAGAGCAATTTTATATAGGATGTGGGCATAGATTTGAAGGGGAATGTGGATGTGGTGATTATGTGGTTGTTGGGCAGGGTTGGGATAAGATGTTGAGGAATCTTTAGTTCGAGTTCCTGTCTATTAAATAAGAGTTGAATTGATTGCAGTTTCAAGTGGTAAGTTATTGGGAGAGGTGTTTGAGTTGAATTTTTGGCCAGGATGTAAGATTTCTTTAATGGATGTCCAATATTTTTCATGGTTGTGTTTACTATTGTTTCAAAAGTTATTATAGTATATATTTTTTGTCTTTATTTATTTGAGTTTTAGTGTGACTGCAAAGCATTCTGAAGTTTTCAAGAAATTGAGGTGTTTTATATTTTTGCCATTCTTTCCATGTTTTTTCTGTATCCTGCATTTTACTCATTTGGATAGCCAAATTGCATTATTAGTTTTCAGTCTCTTCCTTCTTGGAGGTGAGAGGCTATTTAGGATATTTAGAAAAAGTTGTACTGAATTCAATTACAGCATTGTCTAAGTAGAGGATTTTTAGGAAGTCCCAGTTAAGAGACAATAGTGTAGTAATGAACATTTTTGGGTTAAACTTGGAAAAGTTGCGCGCTTTTTTATAAATATCCTATTTAACCGGATCTGTGAGATGTCTAGCCATACAGATTGGAAGATGATCACTGAGAGAGTCTGGCATTGTACCTGTGTTGGAGTATTTGTTAGGGTCTGATACCAGTATCCAATCTAATAGAGAATTTAATGTCTTGCTATTATGTGTGGGGTTATTAATTAGTTGTGTAAAACCATATAAATTCATGCTAGATGCTGCGGAGTGAGAGTTTATGTCCAAGCAATTGACATTCACATCCCCTAGTAATATTTTTTCTTATGGGAATGTTATGGATATCCAATGTAGGATATTTTCCAGTATAACTGTATTGTTGCCAGGAGGGATATAAAGGACATTATTATAAATTTGTTTACAATTGTTTATTTTGAGGAAAACAATAAGAAGCTCTGTTGAACTGAGTTTTGGTGTTGGTTTGCTGTAAGGGGAAATGTGGTAGGTATTGGGAAATATTAAAGCAATACCACCACCTTTCCTCTTTATACAGTCAATACGGATGATATTATAGCCAGGAGGGATAACTTTGGAGTCGTTAATGCTGGCTTTACGCCAAGTTTCATTTACAGCGAGAACACTAGGCTTATGTTGGATAATCCAGGCATGTAGTTCAGCAGTTTTATTTCTTGTACTTCTCCCACCCTCAGGTCAATTTACACCTGAGAGCAATCTGTTTAAAGTTAGAACAAAGCAATTAACAAGGAGATGCAAGTAAAACAGGTTGTCTATCATTTCCTGAGACTAGATTACTGGCATATGCAGTATAATCTACTGGTCAAGCAAAATGGACAGTAGCCAACTTAGTGAGAGGTCTTTAGAGTACATGCACTATTTCACAGACACTTTCAATCACAGAGCATGTATGTATTTAACTGATTAAAATTAATATGCAACAAGGTTCTTCATGATAAATATGCTTATATTAAACACTGACAAATTATCAGTAAACTTGTAGGTGTAGGGCCTTGTGGCAGAGCTCTTGCAATATTGATGTCAGATGTAGTGACCACAGACTATTACACACTGACAAAATTCTCAGTAAACTTGTAGGTGTAGGGCCTTGTGGCAGAACTCCTGCAATACCGAGGTCAGGTGTAATGAGTGCAGGCTATTAAACACTGACAAAAATTTCAGCAAACCTGTAGGTATAGGGCCTTGTGAGAGAATTCCTGCAATATCGAGGTCAGATGTAGGATATTCCATCATGAGACACACAGATGCCCCTGTCATCAGGCTGGTTGAGGAAAAGGTCATGGTCAGCTGTCTGTCAGGTGCCTGGATCCACCATATCACACGTACTCAAGTCTCTCAACAACAAGTACTGTTATGACTCCATCATAGCCCATGTTGGTGTGAATGACTAGAGATGTACCTCTCTGGACTATATAAAGAGAGACATGACTGAGCTCTCAAGCTATGTGTCTCAGGCAGGTATGTCTCTAGCCTTAAGCAGCATTTTACCTTCATCTAGGATGATGCCTCAATACAAACAGAAAGTGATTGACTTCAATAATTGAGTTAGTTTCTGGTGTCATTCAAAGGGGATCCAGTATCTGTCAGCATGGGATGACATGATTGACAGACCTCGATGTTTTGCCAGAGATGGCCTTCAAGTGTCACCCCTGGAATTTCAGCTACTGGCTAAGGCTCTTACCACCTCCATAGCACCTTTTTAGGCAGTGCCTCAAGACAAAATTCTTGACATAAAAACTCCATCTAAAAACAACCTCAAGGTTCTGCTATTAAATGCTAGGAGTCTTAACATGAAACTGCACTCACTGAAAGCACTCCTCATCTTGGAAGATGCAGACATTTATGTAGTTACAGAGACCTGGCTCAAGGCTGTGGATAGCATCTCAGCTATACTGGGTTACACCTCCTTCCACACATTCAGACCACAAACTGAAGGTGTGAAAACTAAAGGAGGTGGTGTATCGATATTCATTAAAGTTAAATACACCTCCAGATTGGTTAAACAGTATGATTCCCTGGAGATACTTCAGGTGCAATTAACTGTTGGTAGGACACCTATTCAAGTCATTGCCAGCAATAGGACCCCCTCCATGAATCAGGACACCCATTCTGCCTATTTGGATCTACTTGAGTCTATCAAGACACATCCAAACACCATGGTTTTGGGTGACATTAACTACCCGTCCATTGATTGGGTAAATTACTTGTGCTCAAACTCACTTGTCCAAGGGTTCCTCAACTTCGTTAACGCCAATGCCCTGGACCATCTGGTTGACACCCCCACAAGGGGTGCCAATATCCTGGATCTGGTGCTTACCAATACGAGAGACCACTGTAGCATCCCCACTGTGAGGTCTTCTCTGGTGAGATCTGACCACATCAGTCTTTCTCAAAGTAACTATCACACCTGACCCCCTCTAGCAGCAACTAAACTGAAAATCTTCTCCAAAGCAGATTATAACCTCTTACATGATGGCATAAATAGCTTCACTTCACCTCCCCACTCAGATGGAACTGGCAGCTATGCTGAGTTATACACCAATGCTTTATACAAACACCTGTATAACTGCATTGACTGATGGGACCAAAACAAGCTCCTCAAGGAAGAGCCAACCTGGCTGGTGGACAACTGCCATTAACAGGCTTTACAATAACAGGAAGAATTGGCTGACTGAGTGTAAGAGGGAGCAATCCTTAAAATGGAAACACTCCCTCCTCAGTTTAAACAAGCAAATTGTCCAATGTACTCTATTCCATTTTGCTCTACTATGTCTCAAAGTACCATATGATTGTCACATACTAACATTTGTGTAGCCTGCCTTTTACTAATATTTAATGTATTGTCTGTTAATTATAAAAATGTTTATCTCTTGGAGCTTTTCTCGCCAGGCCTCTGCTGAAAATGGACATATCCAGTTGGACTCTCCCCGTTAACAAATGTAAAATAAAATAAATAAATAAATAAATAAATAAGTAAAACTTCTTGTGAAGTCCTCCAAAATAAATTACAAATCCAAATTAGCTTCCTCAGCTAAGAGCAACCATAAGGCATTCTTTAGTTAAATCTGTAACCTAAAAGGAAGGCCCAGATTTGTGCCAAACAGGTAGTTAATGATATTACATATACTGAGCCTGTGGACATAGCAAACATGTTGGCCAAAAGGTTCTGTGAAAACTTCACTCCCCTGTCACTGCCACACGCGCCCCATGATATCCCTACCAATTGTTCCCTACCTTGTATCTCTAAACAGCAGGTTGTACATGCCCTCTGCAAGGCCAAAAACACAGCATCTATGGGACATGATAACATACCAGGCTGCGAACTACATGGGTTCCAACAAGAATTAGCAACACTATTGGGTACTATTTTCAATCATAGTCTAAGCAACAGCTTTGTCTCAGCTGAATGGAAAATGGCCACCATTATTTCCTTTCACAAAGGTGGTGCTTCCACTTGACCCTGAGAACTATATACACCTATTAGTCTGACTAGCCTTATCTACAACGGGATGGAGTGAATCATCATGGACCTTATCAACAAAGATATAGGTAATCTCCAAACACCTGACTCTATTCAGTTTTGGATTTGTCAAAGGGATATCATGCCTGTTAAACCAGGTGTACTTCTTTGAGACAATCACCAATGCCCTGGATGAGGGGAAATCTGTGCATAGAGCCTACCTAGACTTAGCCAGGCTTTTGGCACTATGACCCACTCAGGCATCATTGACAAACTCACCCAGCTAGGTATCAACCCATATATCATTAGATGGGTCTCTAACTGGCTCACTGATAGAGCATATATAGTCAAAATAGGAGACTTCACCTCCAACAGCAGACCTGTAATCAGTGGTGGTCCACAGGGATCAGTCCTGGGAACTTTACTGTTTGGAATCTATTTCTCTGAAGTACAAGCAAAAACTAAAGGTCTGTGGCTGACAAAGTTTGCTGATGACTGCAAACTGGGATTGGTCATAGAATCTCCAAATGATGTCAACATCCTACAAGAGGGTCTTACACAAACAAATGATTGGTGCCAAAGCTATGGCCTTAAACTCAGTGCAAAAAATGCATTATCATCCCTTTCAGTAAGAGTGGCACAGTGGTGCAGCGGTAGCATTGTCGCCTCACAGCTAGAGGTTCTCTGGTTAGATTATCAGCTGGGGTTCCTTCTGTGTGGAGTCTGTATGTCCTCCCTGCATTTGTGTGGGTTTCCTTTGGGTGCTCAGGTTTCCTCCCACTTTACGAAGACATGCATCTGGAACATTTCTCTCTGGGCCTCTGCTGAAAATTAGCTTTGTTCTAAGTCGGACTTTCCTTGTTAACAAATGTTAAATAAATAAAGAGAGATGTTCCTGCTAACTACCACTTTAGTAACAACACCCTAAGTATGCACTCAGTGGTGAGAGACCTGGGCACACAGGTTGACAGCAACCTTACCTGTGATCACCATGCCTCCACAGTGATAAGAAGGGCATTCTATACTGCACATCTCATAAGTAAGGGCATTGCCTCCAGATACAAGAAGTTATAACCTCCCTGTACTCTTCCCTGATCAGGCCACTAATTAAGTACTATGCTGCTTTTACTATGCACCTTTTCAAGCACCTGCAATTGTAGTTGTAGAGAGACCACAAAGGTTCCTCATAAGGAAAATTCAAGGTCTTCAGCATCTCTCCTATGTGGATCATCTGAAATCACTGTCACTTTATTCTGTTTCATACAGATTACTGATAAACAATCTCTGCCTTGCATATAAGGCAATCTCTGACCCTGCTTTATTTGAAATGCTCCATATCCGCAAGTCAAATGGTATATGGGTTACTCACTCTAAAGACCTTAACCTGGTATATGACATTAATAGAACCTGCTGGAGGGACAGATTTGTCTCCCAAAGGTTACCACAGCTTTGGAACAGACTCGCACTTCATGTCAAATAGAGCACCTCACTGGTCCACTTCAAACGCAATCTGGACGATTGGATAAGTAACCAAATTCACCCTGGGGGGGGTCCACCTTTGTCTCTATTGGACAGGGGCAATAGGGTTTGATTGTGGAAATAAGGGTTGAACTTGGCTAGGCTTGTAAGGGCTCTTGGGCCATTATCCTAGTAACTTCCTATGATCCTAAGAACCTAAGATGTAGTGACCCCAGGCTATTAAACACTGGCAAAATTCTCAGTAAACTTGTAGGTGTAGGGCCTTGTGAGAGACCTCCTGCAATATCATGGTCAGATGTAGTGACCGCAGGCTATTAAACAGTAACAAAATTCTCAGTAAACTTGTAGGTGAAGGGCCTTCTGGCAGCAATCCTGCAATATTGAGGTCAGATGTAGTGACCACAGGCTCGGCTCTGTGAAGGAAGATAGTGACTGAGAATAAGAGGAGACATCCTTTTGTTGCTTATTCCCTCTCCATGTCTTGACTTTTCACTAGCTGGATACCTTTTTTTTCCCACATGTTCCTTTTTCCCTTAAATGCAATTTCTGTATGAGTTTATTGTGCCACACCATATTGAACATTTTGCTATACTCCAAACAAATGGTATCTGTTTGTATCCTGCTAAATTATTACATTTATTTGTAATTATTATTTCTATGACTTGTTCTGACCACCTACCATACCTAAATTCCCACACATCTAATCCCTATTTCACCCCACTCTTCATTCTTTGTTCATCTTCATCCTATATCTCCCTCATGCATTTCTACTTTCCTGACTGGTATTTGCAAGCCCACATTATTAACATGTGAGCATTTGTTTTACTGTATAGTTTCATGTTGCAATATTTTATGTACTCAGTGTTATGGATTCTATGATTGTTGTCTTTTTTCTTTGTTGTATCCTTTGTACACCTGATTTGGGCCTGATGTAGGTATATGGATCAGTGTTCTACTCCAGCTAACAAATATAAACAAGCAAACAAACAAACGCATACATAAATAGTGTAACTAGTAATGAGAATGCTAGGTGTGTCATAAAGGGGATTTCTAACCAGCATGCTAGTAAAGAAAATATGATATGGGAATATGGCAAAGAACCAATATGGCAATTAGATTCTGGAAGCTGGGTTAGCCTTGTAAACATAAAATAAATAATAAGTGAAACATAGAATTAATCTGTGTTCATGAAAATACACAAACATATTCAATAACACATGGTAAAATCAGGTATTGTTGGGAAAAGCATTACAGTACACACTCTTGCTTTATTCCCTAATTTAGCATTAACTGAATAATAATTCAAAACTTCCTCCAGTTCAAGGCAATGTGAAAGTGTAAAGCACTTTGTGGCTTGGATTTACCTCAAGCAAAAATGAGGAAGTCAGAAGCAGCAAACTGAAAATTAGCTAACAACACACAGTACTGAATATGCTCCAAGTAAAAATAGCTGTGGGGCAGCAAAGTACAGTTGGGTACACTTACCATAAATGTAGATGTTCAAGTGTATTCACTGTTGCAGTCATCACCTGTGGGTTATCCCTGCTGTGGTAGCCCTCGGCTGGCCCGCATACCAGAGTCAATGTTTTTTTTGCGTCAGCTGCTGTCGCCTGTAGTCTGACATCAGGTTGTCAGTGCTATAAAGCAAGGCAGCTGACGTCATTACATCAGTTTTTCTTGCCCTAACCCATCAGAAGCAGAAGTAAATAAGGAAAAGTGGTCCTGGTGGCTAAAAGCCACCCTGGAAAGATGCTATATGGGGGATGGAGGGAGGTAAACCAGGACTGCAACAGTGAATACCCTCAAACATCTACATTTATGGTAGGTGTACACAACTGTACTATGTTTTTTGTGTTGCACTGCTGCAGTCATCACCACTGGGAGGATTCCCAAAGCTGAGGAGAGGGGTGGAAGGATAGGTTAGAGTCCTAGGCATGGGTCAACAGGCCCTGCAGAACTGCAGAGGCAAACCCTGCCCTAGACTTAGAAAAAAGAGGTAGGTGGCAATGCTTTGTAAAGGTATGGACAGAGGTCCAGGTGGCAGCTTCCAAGATGTCCCTGGTGGGGACTCTTCTGAGGAAGGCTGGGGAAGTGGAGGCTGCCCTAGTGGAATGGGTACATATAGACTTGGGGGGGGGGTCCCATGTACTCTGTAGCAGAAATTGATAGAATGTGACATCCATTTGGAAATAGTTTGTTTGGAAATGGGCTTCCCCTCTGCCCCAGGGACAAAGCTGACAAGTAGTTAGTCCATTTTTCTGAATGGTATAGTACGGTCCAGATAGTATCTGAGTTGTCTGTTCACATCTAGCGAGTGTAGAATTATTTCCCCCTTGTTTTGAGGGTTGGGAAAGAAGGTGGATAGGTGTATGGCCTGGTTGAGGGTCACATCAGATACCCCCTTGGGCATAAAGGAGAGTTAGTCCTCAGGGAGACCCTGTCTGCATGGAAAATCATGAAGGGCTCAACAGCCATGAGAGCCTGAAGTTCTGATACCCTTCTGGCTGAGGTGATAGCTAGTAGGAAGGCAGTCTTCCAGGAGTGGTATTTCAATTCTATAGAAGCAGCAGGTTTGAAAGGAGGCAAGATTAATTTTTCTACAACATAATTCAGGTCCCAGGGTGGCATGGGAAGCCTTCTGGAAGGTCTGATATTAGTAGCCCCTTTGAGGAATTGCTTAATCAAAGGATGAGAGAACAGGGGTGGGTCAAATCGAAATAGGCAGAAATGGCTGAGGCATGGATTTTAATAGAGGAGAAAGAGAGGCCACTATTGAGCAACTCAGCTAGGTAATCCAAGATAAGAGGGCTGGAAGGATGGGAGGTACTGGCCCCTTTGGACTGGTTCCAGGAGCAGAATATTTTCCATTTCCCTGTGTATGATTTTCTGATGCTGGGCCTTCTGGCCTCTGTGATGGTGTCTAGGACCTGTTTGCTTAACAGGGACTCCTTGTAAACTTTTAAGGTATAAGCCATGCTGAAAGATTGAGAGTCTGTAAGTCTGGGTGCAGTATTCCCCCCCTCCACCCACCTGAGTCAAGAGTTCTGAGATCAGGGGAAGCTGCTTGGGGAGCTGTAAAGTCAGGCTGTGCAGTAAGGAGTACCAATGCTATCTCGGCCAAACTGGAGTGATGAGGATGGCCTTTGGTCTCTCCTCCCTAATTTTGATCAGTACCTTGGGAATAAGGAGAAGAGGAGGGAATGCATACACAAAGAGGGAGTTCCAGGGGAAGGTCAAGGCATCCACCTCCCACACTAGGAGGTGATACTTCCTGGTACAGAACTTTTGCAGCTGGTGGTTGTGGTGCAAGGCAAAGAGATCCACTTCCGGAGTCCCCTACTCCTGATTGATTTGCCAAAAGAGTTCCCTGTGGAGCTGCCATTCATGGCGTCCAGTAAGCTTCTGCTTAGGTGGTCTGCCAGGATGTTGTTGACTCCTGGTAGGTATTGGGCAATTAGGTGTAGACCCATGGAGGTGGCTGTAAGCCAGAGACTCATGACTAACCTGCACAGGGGGTAAGATTGTGTCCCCCCCTGTTTGTTGATATACCACATTACTGTAGTGTTGTCTGTTTTTATAAGGAGAACCCCTGGCCTGAGATGGGGTTTGAAAGATGTCAGAGCCTTTTGTACTGCCATCAATTCTTTCTGATTGATGTGCAAGTGACGTTGCTGGGCATCCTAAAGACTTTGGGTACACCTGTCTGCTAGGTGAGTGCCCCAAGCAATATCTGAGGTGTCGGTGCTGATGGTCTGACTGGAAGGGCGGAGGATGAAGGGAAGAACCTTGTTCCTGGCACAGGCCTCTGTCCACCAGAGAAACTTGGCCCTTATACATGGGATCAGAGGGAGGGAGGTCTCTAGGGATTGAGAGTGCTGGCACCAAAGGTTTTTTAAATACCATTGACATTTTCTCATGTGAAGCCTGGCCAGAGGAATGAGAAGGATGCAAGATGCCATGCATCCCAGGGCTTGCAGGAACTTCCTCACAGTGAGGTGACTTCTGAAAGCCAGCTGGGTAAAGTAGAGAGGCAGGAAGCTCTGCTTTTCTGGGGATAGGAAGGCCATTTGGGTTGCTGTGCCTAGCACAGCTTCCAAGAAAATGATCTTCCTGGTGGGGTTTTGCTTAGATTGCTTTGATTTCTTCTCATTGATAGTGAGCCCTAGGGAAGTTAGGAGTGATTTGACAAAGAGAAGGTCCTGGAGCAGCTTTTCTTTGCACTTTGCCTGAATGAGGGAGTCATCTGGGGTAAATCTGTATACTTCACTGTCTGAAGAATGCTATGGCCAGGTCTAAGCATTTGGTGAATACTCTGGGAGCAGTAGAGAAGCCAAAGAGCAGCGCAGAGAACCGAAAGTGTTGTGAGCCTGCTCTGAAGTGCAGGAACTTCCTGGATGATTCCCTGATGGGGATGTGGTGGTAGGCATCTTTTAGGTCTAGGGTCACTAGCCAGGCATTTTTTGTTAGCATAGGCAGCAGCTGCTGCAAAGTTAGCATTTTGAATCTGGGGACCACCAGGGAGGTGTTCAGAATGGATAGATCCAGGATGGGGCACCAAGTGCCCTCTTTTCTGAGAACAAGGAATAGCCTGGAATAAAAGCCTTTGCATGTTTGATATGAGGAGACAGGTTCTACTGCCCCTTGGGATATGACAGTTTGGACCTGTTTCAATGCCTCTCCCCACTGATTTGGAGGCAAGTCTGGGTAACCGCTTGGAACTGGGAGTTCACTGAATGAGAATTTGTATCTCTGAAAAATTATCTTTAAGACCCATTGGTCCTTTGTTGCCGAAAGCCAATTGCCTTTGAAGAGGGAAAGCCTTCCTCCTAGTTTTTGATGAGTGAATGGAGGGCAGAGGGGGAGGGGGAGTCATTGTGAGTGTTTGCCATAGAAGGTTGGCTTAGAACTCCCTGCCTTAGAGATGGAAGTGGTCCATTGTTTGCTTCTCTGCTGACCCTGGGATAGGGGCCTGGATGGTCTGTCCTTGCGGGGCTTATCTTGGCCTTGTCTGCTAGGTGCAGGGAAGTCCCAGTGCTTAGAGGGAAAGTTCCTGATGAATCCAGGAGGTTGAACCTGAAAGAAATTCTTTACTGTTTGCATAGATTTTGCTTTTTCTTCCATCTTTTTAAGCACCTTTTCTGCTTTTTCCCCAAACAAGTGCTCCTTATCTAGGGGGTGCATCAATAAGTTTAGACTTGACATGATCAGGGAGAGGTTGTTCCTTCAGCCATGCTTGTCTCCTAATAACAGATCCTGTCACTGCTGCCCTGCTAGAGGCTTCTAGGACATCACATCCACATTGTAAAGAGTGTTTGGCCCCTTGACAAGTAGAGTGCAGTAAATCTGCTAACTCTTTTGTATTGGCACAGTCAGGAAAGGTAGCAATCTTCTGTTTTAATAGTTGCAAAGTGTGTTGTTGATATTTTAACATATAGAACTGACAATTGAGTGCTCCGATATCTAAGGTTGCAGAGGTGTATACTTTTTTATCTCATCTGTCCAGAGCTCTGGAGTCCTTGTCAGAAGGAAAAGGATTCTTGGCAGATCTAGTCTTAGCTCCTTTAGGTCCCTGTGCAATGACCTCTGGGTCTGCAGCAGGATTTCTGTACAGGTATTTGTGAGAATACAGTACTCTGTAGTACCTGTCAGGTTTACTGGGAGCAGGTGGGAGGGTGTCAGAGGCTAAGCTGGATTCATGGAAAACATCATCCACCACTTCTAAAATAGGGGTGATAGCCAGGGGTCTGTGCTGGGGCAGGTCCATAAATTCATTTTTAAGTCTTTTCTTAGACTGTGGGAAGTCCTGAGATTCCCACTGGAAATGTTCCCTGAGGGAGTGAAGGGTTTCTCCAAAGGAAAGGTCCTCTGGAGGGGAGACAAAATGGATGGATTCCTCTACATCTGAATCCTCATAAGCAGTTAAGGGATGCTGTTCCTCTTAAAAAACTGAATAGTCAGATTCCTCAGAATCCTGTTCTGTCATAATTTCTGGAAAAGGGTGCCTTTTTCTTTTAGAAGTTGTGGCCTGACTACCCCGGATAAGGGAGATGCCATCCTCTGCCATTTTAAGCATTTGTGCTTGGGGTGGTGGAGCAGTAGCCAGATGGTGGCTAGAAGCAGATTTCCCAGGAGTGGCCTGGCTTCTAGGCCTGAGAGAATCCATCGGTCTGAGAGCAATGGTAGTTGGATGCAAAGACATTGTTTTTGCCTAGATTCGGTAGTGTGAAAGTCCTCCTCAGAAGCCAGTGCCTGCTTTGCGGCTCTGGACCCAACCGAGGCATTGACAGCCAAAGGTTCAGAAGGTGAAGAAGATTTCTGCGGCATACCAAACTCCAAAAGAGTCTCAGTAGAGGCTAGGTATATATATGATGATCAACATAACAAATTTCTACAACATCTGGATATCTGGCGCAGATATCTAGACGATTGTTGGATGGTGTGGCGTGGAGATAAGCATAGCTTAATGCAGTTTGTGGATTACTTGAATGACAATAGTTTTGGTATTCGGTTCACGGCTAATATTGAACTTTCTGAAATTGTATTTTTGGATGTCAAAGTTATCAAACTTGCTGATAATACTTTATCGTCTACTATATTTCGCAAGTTTCCTAAATACAATACTTTGTTACATGCTGATAGTTATCATCCACGCCACACCATCCACAACATTCCGAAATCTCAATATATGAGAATTAGACGTATTTGTTCAACTGATGAAGATTATTTGGAATGTAGTCTGGATCTGAGACGTAGGTTTCTTACCAGGGGGTATGAATCTCAAATACTTGTGAAAGCGGAAGGTCAAACTTCACAAATGGAACGTCAGGATTTATTGTGTTATAAAGTTGATAATAGGACTGTTAATACAACAAAAGATATTCAACCAATAAGGTTGGTGACTACCTATGGGAACAATACTAATTGTTTCAGGGATGTCATTAATCAACATTGGGGTATCCTTTTGTCACATGAAGTTTTAGGCAGGGTGTTGCCGGCAAATTGTCAGTTTTCTTATCGCAGGGGACGGAATTTGAATGCTCACTTCACACATTACAAAAGACATGTTGGAAATATGCCACAACAAAGAACCCTAAGTGGTGATAGATTAAGGGGGTGTTATCCTTGTGGGCATTGTGCTGCATGTCAGCATTTGCAACAAACCAAAGAATTTTCTAGCAAAAATACATCACGAATCTTCGAAATAAGGGTTTTTGCCAATTGCAGCACAGATTGGGTGGTATATTTGGTTACATGTAGTTGCTCTGCGTTCTATGTTGGACAAACGTCCAGACCTGTCAAATTTAGAATAGGGGAACATTTAAGTGCAATCAAAAACAAACGGGTTGCCAATGCACTATTCAAACATACCATTGAGCATCCTTCAGCCATCTTTCGGTTTGTGGTTATAGATAAAATTACCCTTCATAGGGGTTTTAAAGCCGGTTGGCATCAAAAACTTGATCAAATGGAACAAAGATGGATAATTCAATTGGGGGGCTTATTTAAACCTGGTTTAAATATGTTGGAATAGAACTTGGCATGGCTAGTGTGCATGTGCAACTATTTATATATTGAAATAATTTGTACTCACATTATAACTATGATATTCTCCTTGAAGTTGGTTTGTAGGCATAGTACAAATCCAATGGGAAGGTGGTGTACACACATGGCACGGATATATATATATATATATATATATATATATATATATATATATATATATGTAGGTTTAAGTGTGGAGGTGTTTGTATAACCAAGTAGATGTAGATTTTTTAAGAAATGACCTATTTTTGTCGTTTTCTACACATAAGAACAGTTTTGATCAGTTGCTCTGATCACCGTAGAAGTCCCTTTACAATTTGTTGATGGAAGATGTTTAGGTAGTATTATATCTTCATTAAAATAACACTTTATTATAATTGTATTTTATTTTATTATTTATTTTTTATTTTCATTTTCATTTTTATTTTAATTTAATTTATGATGTTATTGCACATGGTTTATATGTTTATTATGTTATCATAATATATTTTTTGTCACATGTTGTGATTCATGTGCAATGTTTCAATGTATAGTGCTTATTATTACATAGGAATTTGTATCACTTTAAATATTGAGTATATAAGCATGGTCCACCAGGGGTCGGTTTTCCTAATCATGTTTTGAACTGCATTGACAAAGGCCAGGGTATGGCCGAAACCGGTATGCTGTTTAGTCTTCAGATTCCTTTATTTAAGGAATCTAGATTTCAATAAAGTTGGTTTCGATGGAACCGTATGTGCTGGCTCGTGGTTTTTGAATGTCTACTGTGTAGATATCAAGTCAGGCATCAGGGGCTGCAAAAGCGCCTCACTGAATTCCAGAGAACTGACGACCTGCTTAGTGGTAGCATTGTCGAAAGGCTTAGCCTTGTGTGGTCTGTCTCTATCTTTATCTCTATGTTTTTTTTGGAATGTCCACAGATTGTTGGTTGATGGACATCATATCAGAATGTGAAGATGGAACACAAAAATAACTGTCTACAAAAAGAGCTCTACAGTGAATGGTTCTCACATTAAACAGGGCACAGAACCGGCAATGGGGGATGTCATGGTCTGGACTTAAAGAAGTGATGCAGTAAGAATGAAAGTCTCGGTGTGGGATCTGCTTTCCACAGGTGAGACAATTGTTAACTTTTTCAGACATTGGTTAGTGCAAGAAAAAAGGATCCCTAATGGGGTACTTAGCTTTAGATGTTTTCAGCTGAAATACAACTACTGGTAGCGACCAACCAGCACTCATGTGAACTGCTTCTGCTATGGGGTCCACGGCAAGAAAGACTGATATAATGATGTTGGCTGCCTTGCTTTTATAGCACTGATGACCTGATGTCAGACTACAGGCGATGGCAGCCAACGAAAAAAAAACAAAAACATTGACTCTAGTATTCGGGCTGGCCTAGGGCTACCACAGTAGGGATAACCCACAGATGATGACTACAACAGTGAAACATGAAGAACATCAGCCTGATACACTGTTCAAAAAAACACCATCAGGGCAAAGAAAAAGGTACATTCAACAGGGACTAAAATCTGACTTTGCCTGGAAGGAGTAGATAAATAGGATCTATATTAGAACACCGAAATTTCAAAACTTCGAGTGTTCAAATATCGACCCATTTTCAGCGAACGCTGAAAATATCGAAGAAACAGAAAACCAAATTTTTTCCTAGGGAAAGAATTTGGTTGTCTGTTTCTGTTGCTTCGATATTTTCAGCGCTGTGGTGGAAAGTTATGGGTCAGGTTCAGGTAAGTGTGCGATTGTGTGGACGTGAGATTTAGGACGGGTTAGGTGAGTAAGGGTTAAGGCGCGGGTCAGGCAAGTGTACGATTGTGTGGACGTGAGGGTTAGGGTGGGGTAGGTGAGTTAGGGTTAGGGCGCGGGTGAGGTGACTGTGCAATAGTGACGGACCTTAGGGTTAGGGTTTGGGTTAAGCTAAGTGGATAGTTAACGGTGTATCTATAATTTAGTATAGGGTTAGGTCTAAGAGTTTAGGTGTATGTGTGTGGATTGCTGTTTGTTTGGTGTGCTTGCGTTGTGTGTATGTGTTTTGGAAGAGCAATTTTTTTCCCTAGGAAAAAATTCTCTGTTCTGTATGTTCGATGTTTTAAATTTTCAATTAATAGGGTTTGATATTAGAACACTCGAAGTTTTGAAACTTCGGTTTTCTAATATAGACCCAATAAATGTGGATGCTTCATCTAGTGCTCAGGTCTGTTTCTGATATAGAGCCCTTCCCTCTCAGCTCTAGAAAATAGAAGAAGCCAAAAGGAAAAAAAAAGGAATTTCTCATATGTTGTAGCAACCTGATTGATGCATTTCTACCAATCAGCTTGCTTCAGCAGTTCCTGCATGCCCCCCCATTGACTCTTCAGTGAAGAGCACAGAAAAAGAAAAAAAACAAAAACAAAAAGAACTTTTGACTTTTAGTGTAGAAAGCTGAGTGGGACAGTTGAATAAAAAAGTGCCTTTCTGAATTGGTATTCTTTTACAATGTAGGAGCTCTCGATCATGCTAACACTTTGCACCGGGGATAGCTACCCCCATTGCCCCACTATTGCTAAGCTACAATGTGTACATACTCAGAAATCTGTTACTGAGTCTTAAAACAGCTAATATAGGGTCTATATTAAGAAGAGTGAAAGATGAAACCAGCGAACGCTCTCAGATAGAACTAAAAAAATGAAACCACACAATACTGAATGTACGGAACAGCGATTTTTTTTCCCAGGGGAAAAAAAAATCACTGCTCAAAAAAAAAAAATGTAGAGACAAAATACAGTGAGGGGCTTCACCCCCACACCCCAAATGTGGCAGGTTGTGCTCCCCCCAACTTAAATATACCAACTCCGAGATCACACCACAGTGTAGGAAACAGCAAAGTCCCAAGAATGGCCCAGCAATTTTATTCCCTGTGAAAAAATTCGCTGTTCTGGCCGTTCAAAATTGTGTGGATTCGTTTTTTTAAGTTCGATCTAAGAGTGTTCACTGTTTTCAGTTTTTGCTCTTCTGATATAGACCCCTAATATAGAGATTGAAAAGAAGAAGCCCTTAGTGTATTATGTGGAATCCTATCAGACAATGTCTGTGTAGAGCTGAAGGGAAGTGAGACATATTTATAATCTCATTAACAGAAGGAAATGGAAAAGGTAATCTAAACATTATCATAGACTTTCCTGTTTAATGCCAAAACATAGATATAATCAGAAGCAGGACTCTTTCAGCAGCAGATACTCAGAGAGAGAAAAGAGACAGAAGTTGCTGAAGTAAACATAAATGAACAGCAAAACCAATGGCAGGTGAAAATCACTGGTATGAAGTGCCTTTTGAAGAGAAAAGGCTAGAAGAAGAATAAAACACCTGTCTTTTAAGTTAACAACCAGGTTGCTCATCATCATCATCATTATCATTGGCCCATTTTCCAATTTTCTACATGGGGTCTGTGTGTCATGTTAACTGTCATCTCTCTCGGTCTCGATTCAGTGCTACTCTCCTACCTTCTTCTACTGCCTGCCTGTATGCCTGACAGTTGCTGCTCTTCTCTCATACAATTTATCCACCTCTTTCCTGGAAGTCCTTGTTTCCTCTTACCTGCTTTCTGTCTGTCCCAAATCTTCTTCACCAGATTGTCTTCTGTTATTTTGCCTTTTTGACCATCTCTTCCATTGGAGCTATTTTGGCTTCTACTCTGATGTCACATCTGTCCCACAGTCTGAATCCTAGCACACAACTCAGACATTTCTTGCCCATCAACTCTATCTTCCTAAACTGCTCTGCCTTTACTGCCCAGTTTCTGTACCATACAGTATACTTGTCAGATCACTGTTTTGTCCACCTTACTTTTCAGCTTCTTTGGCATTCTTCAGTTATACACTACACCTCACACTTTATGCCAGTTGACTGCAGCCCCACTGAGTCTAGATCAGGCATGGGCAAACTACGGCCCAGGGGCCACATGCGGCCCGTTAAACGTTTTGATTCGGCCCGCCACCTCCCAACCGTCATTTCCGAGTTTTCGTCTTTTTTTTTAGACTTTTTCATTTTTCGTGGTTTTGGAGCTGATGTCATCACGTGCGCAATGACGTCAGCTCCGTCAGCCTGTCAGAATTAAGATCAAGGGACATGCGGGAGCGCATCTGTTTGAATAATGGGACTGCCCGCCATTTTGGATTTAAGCTCAACGGACTTTTACACCATAAAACTGCAGAGTTTTCCAGGCAGAATGGGAGTTGCGGCACAGCTTGCTTTGAAGTTTTCTTTAAGGTAACAAATGTGTGTGTGTGTGTGTGTGTGTGTGTGTGTGTGTGTGTGTGTGTGTGTGTGTGTGTGTGTATGCGATCGGAGAGAAAGTGAGTGAATGCAGGTTTGAAAGGTGAAGAGTGTGTGTGTGTGAGCGATCGGAGAGAAAAAGTGAGTGAATGCAGATTTGAAAGGTAAAGTGTGTGTGTGTGTATGCGATCGGAGAAAGTGAGTGAATGCAGGTTTGAAAGGTGAAGTGTGTGTGTGTGTGTGTGTGTGTGTGTGTGTGTGTGTATGCGATCGGAGAGAGAAAGTGAGTGAATGCAGGTTTGAAAGGTGAAGTGTGTGTGTGTGTGTGTATGTGATCGGAGAGAGAAAGTGAGTGAATGCAGGTTTGAAGGGTGAAGTGTGTGTGTGTGTGTGTGTGTGTGTGTGTGTGTGTGTGTGTGTGTGTGTGTGTGTGTGTGTGTGTGTGTGTGTGTGATCGGAGAGAGAAAGTGAGTGAAATTAGTGAATGCAGATTTGAAAGGTGAAGAGTGTGTGTGTGTGTGTGAGCGATCTGCTTCATTATCTATTCTCTTGCCTTATCCTTCAAAAAAAAAAATGATCTGACTGCTTAAAATAAGTAAAATGTGCATTCTCTCCACATCACTAGGCACTCCATTGAATATTTGTACTTTTAGTGTGTTCCCAACAGTTGGGTTGTCACACTGAACTGCACTATAGTTTGGTTGCTTTGCTTGCTTAATATTCATCACAGACTCAGCCTCCCATTCTTTATCAGCCCCTTCCACAAGAAATGTCTTTCTTTCAACTTTAAAATGCACAAAAGCAGTCCGGACAAGCACCGTAAAGCCCCCAAAAATGTTAAAGTCCTTATTGTGAAGGCTGTTTGCAGTACAAGCTGCAACACTGAAATTGAAGTCCACTTGCACGTATAAAGCCACACTGAGGTCGGAAAAAAACTTGAACCCTAACGCACTTTATTATTAAAACAAGCGTTTTCACTGTGGTTAAAACTACAGCTTCATCAGAGGCAAAAGTTAGAGTCAGGTTTTTATACAACACACCCTCGCCTTAATTAGTAATGCAATCACACTGAAGGCGTGTTAGCAGCATTTCTTGCAAAAGTAATTTCAGGGAATGAAAGCTCTGTTTAGGAGCATTCTCAAAAGTGTGTAGTTTCATACTTTTATAACAGTTGGAAACCATGAAACATTGATGCATCAGCAGTTTGTTACGTTCATACACCAAGCAAATGTGCATTAAAAGCATGAAAGTGTGTAAGAAATATATACACAATAAAAGCAGTCTAAAAACAATGCATAACAGGTCTGCATATAAAAATGTTTATAGAAAAGTGTTTGTAAAAAAGTATCTAGTGAAATCACTACCTGCAACTATAGTTGGAAGCCTTGCTAAGTGTAAGTCTTAAAAGTAGTGAAAGTATATGTTACTACAAGTTACTATTAAAGTAAAATAAAATGAAGTGAAAAGTGAAGTAAGACAAAGGTGAAGGAGTTATCTTTTATAGCTCCTCATTTTCAGGACACAAGCTATGTTGCAATGTTCATTCAAAACTGGGTACGAAAATGAGTCTAGTAATATTTGCCATTCTAGCTCCTTATTCTCCAAAAGAGGTACTGGACCCCTCTTTCTGTTTTCTTGACCTGGTCAATTGCAATAAAATGAAAGCTATGTCCTTGATGTTTCATTACGTGTTTAGCTAAAGTGTTTTCTTTTTTCAGTTTCCTTATGGCATAATCATGTTGGTACAGCCTGTCCCGTAGTCTCCGGTCAGACTTGCCTATGTAAAATGCTTCACAGCAGTTACACTTAGCTAAATAAACTATGGATCTAGAATCACAATTAAGCTTATGTGTAATGTGGTACTTTTTGTTGCGTATTACAAAGGAATTGGAAGCCTTCACAAGATGGCAATAGTTACATGCCCCGCACTGAAAACAGCCTTTTGTTCTAGTCATTAGCTCCATCTGTTTACTTCTTTCAAGCAAAGTTTTCAAATTATTGCCTCTCCTATATGCTATCAGAGGTTTTGTGCCTAACTTGTCCATGAGTTCCTCATTATTTGTTATGTAATACCAATTTTTATAAAGTATAATTTGAATATTCCTCGAGTCAATACTGTAATTTGTGACGAAACTATTTACAAACGAGGTCCCTGTTATCTCAGTGTTGGAGGTTGCCCTAAGAAAGGGTATGTTCTCCCCAACCCTCGGATTAGCCTCTAAGTCTTCCTCTTGTCCACTGAAAATTTTGTGTGGAAGTAAGGGTAGAAATTGACCTTCCCTTCTTTTATTATTGATCTCATCCAGTATTTCTTCAAATAAAGTATTTTATCCAACACTGAGATAACAGGGACCTCGTTTGTAAATAGTTTCATCACAAATTACAGTATTGACTCGAGGAATATTCAAATTATACTTTATAAAAATTGGTATTACATAACAAATAATGAGGAACTCATGGACAAGTTAGGCACAAAACCTCTGATAGCATATAGGAGAGGCAATAATTTGAAAACTTTGCTAGAAAGAAGTAAACAGACGGAGCTAATGACTAGAACAAAAGGCTGTTTTCAGTGTGGGGCATGTAACTATTGCCATCTTGTGAAGGCTTCCAATTCCTTTGTAATACGCAACAAAAAGTACCACATTACACATAAGCTTAATTGTGATTCTAGATCCATAGTTTATTTAGCTAAGTGTAACTGCTGTGAAGCATTTTACATAGGCAAGTCTGACCGGAGACTACGGGACAGGCTGTACCAACATGATTATGCCATAAGGAAACTGAAAAAAGAAAACGCTTTAGCTAAACACATAATGAAACATCAAGGACATAGCTTTCATTTTATTGCAATTGACCAGGTCAGGAAAACAAAAAGAGGGGGTCCAGTACCTCTCTTTTTGGAGAATAAGGAGCTAGAATGGCAAATATTACTAGACTCATTTTCGTACCCAGGTTTGAATGAACATTGCAACATAGCTTGTGTCCTGAAAATGAGGAGCTATAAAAGATAACTCCTTCACCTTTGTCTTACTTCACTTTTCACTTCATTTTATTTTACTTTAATAGTAACTTGTAGTAACATATACTTTTCACTACTTTTAAGACTTACACTTAGCAAGGCTTCCAACTATAGTTGCAGGTAGTGATTTCACTAGATACTTTTTTACAAACACTTTTCTATAAACATTTTTATATGCAGACCTGTTATGCATTGTTTTAAACTGCTTTTATTGTGTATATATTTCTTACACACTTTCATGCTTTTAATGCACATTTGCTTGGTGTATGAACGTAACAAACTGCTGATGCATCAATGTTTCATGGTTTCCAACTGTTTTAAAAGTATGAAACTACACACTTTTGAGAATGCTCCTAAACAGAGCTTTCATTCCCTGAATTTACTCTTGCAAGAAATGCTGCTAACACGCCTTCATTGTGATTGCATTACTAATTAAGGCGAGGGTGTGTTGTATAAAAACCTGACTCTGACACTGCATTCTACTTTTGCCTCTGATGAAGCTGTAGTTTTAACCACAGTGAAAACGCTTGTTTTAATAATAAAGTGCGTTAAGGTTCAAGTTTTTTTCCGACTTCAGTGTGGCTTTATACGTGCAAGTGGATTTCAATTTCAGTGTTGCAGCTTGTACTGCAAACAGCCTTCACAATAAGGACTTTAACATTTTTGGGGGCTTTACGGTGCTTGTCCGGACTGCTTTTGTGCATTTTACTGGTTTCCGTTTGTTTGCTTTAACAGTATTTCTTTCAACTTTGGACATTTCCTTCCTGCTCATGTTGGTTCTTTAAAGTATACTACTGAAGTTTTCCTTTCATTTGTACAACTGCATTGTACTCCAGTCCAGATGCAAATGTACATTAAATGCACAGACCCCAAATCTGTCCCCTGACAGCTATAGTTATACAGCATGTTTATGAAAAGTTCTCCAGACATGTCTAGTGTAATGCAGTTCAAATAAAGTGAAATATGCTGTACATTTATGAGATTTAAATTTTTTTTTTTTTATTTATGTGGTTATGGATTACTTTTCTGTCACAGCAATGGAACAGCATATGATGAGAAATCAAGTCCTGTTTATTAAAGTGAATGTCAGGGATTTCTGTAGTGAGATTGAAGAAGAGGGAGGAAGCAAATACCTTAATTTGAATTATTGCATTTTATATAACCCATTAAACAATCAAGATCTGAAAAATTACACATTGAAATAAAGAAATTTAAGTCTTCAGTTTAAACACATTTTTAATCATAACACTGAAAGATGCATTGCAATAACTCAAACTGCATGTTGAGCTAGCTATGACTCCCAAATGTAGATGTAATTGCAAGTAATGAGACCTCCTAGTGATTTAATAGCAAAACAATTTGCACAGGTATACATATGCATACTGTTCGGCTGTCAAGTCAAGAGGAGGTCACATTACTTGAAAGTACAGCTGTAGCAGATGTGTATTTTTCCCCCAGTGAGGTGATGTTTTCAAAGCATGCCATCTATCTGCTCCTGTTCCGGCCCCTTTGTCAAATGTTAGAACTCAATGTGGCCCACTAATCAAAAAGTTTGCCCACCCCTGGTCTAGATTTAACCTCCTCCTTCAGACTTCCCTTCTCCTGAATCACCTTTCTCGGGTATTTGAAGCTGTTAAACCGTTCCACTATTTTCCCTTCTATATTAATTCTCAGCTTCTTCTGATTTCCTGCATTTATTGACATTACAACTGTCTTACATGTACTTAGTTTCATCCCATCTGCCTTCGGTTTTGCATTCCTTTCCCCTTTCCTGTGCTGAAGTTCTTGCTCAGAATCTGCCTGTAATGCCACATCATTTGCATACAGTGATTGTGTTGATATGCTGTCTTCAACCTGTTTGCTGCTGTAGTCCATCGCACCCACTCCCAATGGAACATCCCTGTGGGTCCATACACTGTCCATAGCTGAGTCATTGGGTCCTTGCACATAGCCTGCACTAATTCTAGCACTGTTTCTGGGACTAAAAACCACCATAGGCTTGCCCAAATCAGCTTTCTTAGGACTTTGTCATATGCTTTCTGAAAGTCTCGGAATGCCCAGTTGGACTCCTTCCTCATCTCTAGCTTCTTCTTCACTACCTTTCTCACTGCAAACATCCAGTTGGCTGTGCTGCATGCAGATCTGAATCCAAACCGCTCATCTCCCATCTTTCTTTCTACTACTCTGCTTATTCAATTATCAGTCACCCTCTCCAGAACTTTCATGCAGTATGACAGCAGTTGGATACCTATGCACTGTCCACAGTTGTGGATGTCCCCTTTGTTCTTGTACACCAGCACAAGTATATGTAGTCTACAGCAATCTGGGATGCACCTTTCTCTCCGTACCTCTATGAGTACCCTCAGGAGTCATTTGTCTCCTGTCTCACCCAACATCTTGATCATATCTACTGTGACTTCATCTGAGCCTGCTGGTTTCCCTGACTTCATTTTCCTTAGTGCTGCTTATACTTCTTATAGGGTGGGGTCCTCCTCTTTTTTCATTGTAGCCCATGTCTGGGGCAGAACAGCCTCTGTGGGGTTTCCTTTATTCAGAAGCTACTGAAAATACTCCTTTCATATGCCTTTGATGTCCTGTGGATTGGTGAGCAGGTTATTGCTGACATACCACGGTGAACCAAGCCTGGAACACAGTACCACAAGAACTCCACCAAGACAGTAGTACACGTTTTATTGAATGCTTTCATCAGGTTATAACAAAATACTTCTTCAGAATAGTATAAAACAACAAATATATCCATTAAATACACTACAAAAGTAAGAACACATGACATAATCAACCAATAGCAAGCCCCGATGCAGTAATTGTCAACAGACTTTCTTATTTTGAAATCTATATGAAAGTTTCTTAAATAGAAACCATGTTTAAAACAATAAATGACATGTTAAAATATGAAAATAAAAATAATTTGTATATATAATGTGCATGTATAAACATTTACTGCCCTTAAATTGCACAACTAAACAACATATGAACACAACCTGAGAAAGCTGCTAATATTAATGTTATCATTAAGTCCTGCGGGAGCACAGGCATTCAGTTTAATCTGCCAGCAGAGTTCCCTAAACTCCAAATAATTGTCCCAAAGGACCTCCTCTCAGATCTTTTTTGACCCCTTCAAAAACTTAAGAAAGAAAACAATGTGATGGATATTTTTCTATGTGCTTGAATAAAACATTATTTCTATTACCATTTTTGTATCCCTATGATGTTCATAGATTCTATCCCTAAACCTCCTTTTAGTTTTCCTGATGTAGAAACAATTACAATGCTGGCATAGGGTAGCATAAACTACCCCTACAGAGTTACATGAAAATTTACCATTAGATTTAGTGGAGGTATGATTGACCTTAACATGGTCACAATTCATAACCAAATTACATTGTGAGCAACAGCCCCATTTTCTGGTCCCAAATTTAATGAGACTGCTATAATTAACACCCTCACTTTCTAGGTGTTGCTTAATACTGGAACCTTTCTTAAAAACTGTCTGTGGCATAACACCCAACTGATCCAAAAACCCAGGGTCACTCCAAAAGAGATGCCAATTTTTCTTCAAAATCCTAGAAATACTTCTATGGTCATTTGAAAATCTAGTCACAAAAGGACATGAATACTTTGAAGGGTCATTTTTATTGTTACAAAGAACACTCCTGGTATTCACCAAAGTACTACCCCCTAAAATGGGCAAGATGTCTTGATTGTTTCTTTTAAAAATAATCTCTTTATGTATCTTAGATACCAAGTTAGGAGGGTATCCTCTAGCCAAGAACAACCCTGTTAGTGTTTCACACTGTAAGAGAAAATCATCCTCAGTGCTGACCATATGGGCAAGCCTCACAAATTGTCCTTTTATAATACCTCGCTTGAGGTATTCTGGATGGTTGCTCTCATAGTGCAAAAGACTGTTACAGTATGTAGGCTTCCTGTACAAGTTACTAACAAAACATTTCCTGTCCAAGTCTTTTCTAATATCAAGATCTAAATACGTGAAGCCAGAAACATTGTGAACATGGGTAAATTTCAAGAAATCAGTGGTGTTATTCAAGTAATCAATAAAAATAGTGACATCTTCTCCCTTATCTTTCCATAGAAAAAATAGATCATCAATATATCGTAAATATACAGTCCACATGTTAGCAAACACGGAATTGAGCAAGTACTTTCTCTCCCACATAAGCATAATAATGTTTGCAAAAGCTGGGGCACAAATGGCTCCCATAGCAATACCTGTTTTTTTGTAGAAAGTACTGCCCTTCAAAAAAGACAAAGTTATTTTTTAATAATTCCATAAGAGTCACTAAAACTGCAACTTCATTGTTATTGAATACTTTACTGTCATACAAAAGCTCCTCAAACCACTCCAGACCAATTGTGTGTGGGATAACATTGTATAAATTGGTATCATCCACTGTAAGAAAACTTACATTTTCTTGAAACACAACACTGTTCAATTTATCCAGGAAGTGTCAGGAATCAACACAAATGTGCCTTTCCCCTTTCAAAATATCCTTAAGGGCAAAATCAATATATTCCCCCAACATGTGAGTTTTAGAACCAGCTGCACTCACAATGGGTCTCACAGGGGGGTTGTGCTGGTTCTTATGTATCTTTGGAATTCTGAAGATACTTGGAACTTTTGGATATCTGTTGAATAGAAACTCAAGCTGACCTGGGTCCATTTGGCCTTGGCCACAAAGATCTTGTAACACTAGGTCAATTCTGTGATATGATAGATTTACAAAATGCCACAAAACCTCTTCATAAGTGCTTTCATCAAATAACAGGAGGTTCATGCTGTCAACATAATCCTGTTTACACAGAAACCACAACCCCTCCCCCCATATCAGGCTTCATGATTCTTACTGATTTGTCCTTACAAATGCTTAGAAATAAGTTTCTTTCATCAGTACTTAAATTATCAAAATTGTTCTCCTTCTTTTGATTTAACAATGCTCTAAAATCAAACTCACAGATTTTTTTCAAACATTACATTACAGTTATGCACTGGAGGGTTATAAATATTGTTCTTATGTAACCCAGAACAATGTTCAATCACATCAACATTGTTAAAAAGTAACTTAAAATTTAAATTCCGAATAAAATGTTTAAGGTCCAATACAAGATCAATAATATTTGAACGTCTTGCTGGCACAAAACTGAAGCCTTTGCCAAACAAATCTGCTGCTGTCTGGTCAAAAATATGATCAGAAAAGTTGTACACCACAAAATCAGCTTTTTCATTATAAACACATACCGGGCTTGCTTCCGAATGGGAATTATCAGACTCATCTACCATGTTACAGTCCAAAATCGAATATTCAGTGACTTCATTAGCTGAATTGGAGAAAAGATCCATTAATTCCACCAAGTAAACCACCTGTTCCTCCTCTGATGATAAGAAGGCTGTGGTGGCCCTGAAGGTCTGTAACTCGAGATCTGTACATTATTTCCCATTCGCCTCCAGTTGCGTAACCTTTCAAATCTCAGAGGTAAATCCCATTCTAAAGGGAATTGATTATTCATTTCATCTGTAGACTCCCTGCCTTCAGCATTGCTGCCATTGGCAGAGACCAAATTATGGGAGGTGTTCAAGGTGGGATTTGGTAGCTTCGGGTATGCCATACCCGAAAGATAGGTTACGGGACTTGACCTCACTCACAATCTTGTTTGTTTTAGTAAAAACCTCCCTATAGGCCAAAATAGATAGATCGAATAATAAATCATTATGCAAAAGTCTATCAAGTTCAAGGATTTCATTTTGCAAAACCTCAATAGATTTGAGGTTGAACTTGATGAAAGTCTCCATGAATTCAAACCCTGACAGTCGAACAGTTCCACAAGTTCTTTGTGCATAGGGGAATCAGCTACAAGCCCAGGTGGATAAGTCCAACATCTTAGGCTTTTCAGCACCACTTTGTTTTAAATGCACTCCACAAAATACACATTCTCTAACTCGAGTTTCTTACATTTAATCATCTTTCTTTCTAAACAAGCTAGAGATTGGTTAAAAGTCCAAGCCTCAGAGGTAAAGCTCAGGTTACCATTGAAACCAAGGTCTTGTTTTAACCAACTTTGAATATTAAATTCATTGTTAGCCACCAGTTGTATAGAAGAAACATTAACAGTCTGCATGGTTTCTATTTAAAAAAATTTCATGTAGATTTAAAAATAAGAACGTCTGTTGACAATTACTGCATTGAGGCTTGCTATTGGTTGATTATGTCATGTGTTCTTACTTTTGTAGTGCATTTAATGGATGTATTTGTCATTTTATATATTCTGAAGAAGTGTTTTGTTATAATCTGATGAAAGCGTTCAATAAAACACGTGTACTACTATCATGGTGGAGTTTTTGTGGTACTGTGTTCCAGGCTTGGTTCATCGTGGTGTTGCAGATTTCTCATTTTGGTTATTGCTGACATACCTTATGAAGAAATGCCAGGAACAACCTGGCATCCCTTACAAAGGGTAAGTGACTGTCTTCTTTATCTCTCCCTCATCACCTTGAAACCTGATAGGGTTTCTTTGAGCCATCTATTGGGTCGCCTTTCAGAAAATGCCTCTGATGCCTTGTCCTTGCTATGGCAACTCCCTCTTAGCCTCTTTATTAGCCAACCACTATTCCATCTTAGCCCAGTCCATATTTTCTTATCTATCAGTGTTTCCTGCAATTCTTCTTCTTTCCATTGATGACTTTCTGGACATTCTGGACTTCTGCATTCCATCAGCAGCTTTTCTTATGTACCTTGTTTCCATACCTGGCTCTTTTACATATCTGTGCTATAGTGCTCACACATGTTGTTTCGAGGTGCAACTATTCTTCTACCACTGCACATACCTGTTCTTCCTCCTGAGGTGCAGCAGCCCTAAATAATTCCCTGAACTATTGTGCTTTCTCTCAGGTCAGCTTCCAGATCTTTAGCCTAGTCTCTGTTGATCTAAGAGCCTTCTCTGACCACTGCTTGTAGCTGATTGTGGCAACCAGTGGTTTATGCTGTTGGACAAATGTTTCACTGTGGATAACTTTGCAGTCACCGATTCTACCCCTAGTGCCATTTCCTTACTTGGAGGAAGCCTCCCTGAGTTGCATGTTGGCCATTCTTGTTTGTGATTTTGTGGTTGTCTCTCTTGTTGAATCATGTGTTGGCCACCATCAAGCTGTTTGTGAGATAAACATTTAGAATGGCCCTTCCTTCTTTATTCCTTTACCTCACTCATGTGTATCCAGGCAATCCTCATATCCTTAACTGTCTGTCCCAGTATGTACATTCAGGTTATCCATTATCAACACCAATTCACATTGTCCTGCTTTATCTAGCAGATATTGAAGCTGTTGTCTGAATTAACTGTTTTATTAACTATCACAACCCTACTATGGGGCATAGGCTGAGACTATTAATACTGCCCTTTCCTTACAATGAAGTCTGATTGCCATGAGTCTGTCACCAATTCTGATGACATTAAAGAGACTGTACCCTCTACATCATGTCAGTGCACAGTTAAAAGTGCTGACATACCATATCATCTCATGGGTAATGACACGCTTAAGAAAATGCAACGGGGATAATGACACATTAAGTAAAACCAGGGAAAATAGCTGGAGTAGAAGGAGAAACAGAGGAGAAGACTTACCCCTTCCCATTCCTATATTTTGAGATGAGGAATGACTGTATACAATTAAGAAATATTAAGAAGGAATGCTGTGCCAAAGCCTTTTAGAACACTTGTGATGCAAATTGCACATAGCCATATATTGAGAGGACACTTAGGAATGCACAAAACCAAAGTTAAATTTTTAGGTGGATTTTATAGGTTTGGTGCCATGAAAGGCATTGAAAACTTCTCTGCAGCCTGTCCAGAATGTCAAAAGATGGTGCCACATCCTCAGTTCAGAAGTTCACGGATATCTATGCCTATTACTGAACTTTCATTTGGGTGGGTAGCCATGGAACTTGGTGGCTCACTGGTAATGTTTAAATATGCATTCTATTAATTATTGTCTATGTCACAAAGTTTTCTGGAACAGCTTCTTATGTCAATGATAAATCAATAGCTAATATCTGATGTAATGATTCCTAAATAAATACGTGTGGCCTAGGGACATTTATGACCAGGATAAAAAACAACTTTTTCAAAGTTTCAAAATAAAACAGTTAAGAATTTCAGTGTTGTACCCTCATATAGATGGGCTAGTGGACCATTTTAGTAACTCCCTGAAGTCTATGCTAAGGAAGGCCATACAGCAGAATGATAAGTTCCATTTCTTGCTTCCTATTTGCACTGAGAGATGCACCACACCTCGAGTGGATTCACCCCATTTTAGATCTTGTATGGTACTTCCATGAGGCTTGCCGGACATAACACAAAAAAAAGGAGTAAGAGATTTGAAACCACTGTTTTAATTACACACTGAACAACCACCAGTGACAAACAAAGAATGCTAAACAAAATGAAATAGCATTAAGAATTTAAAATATGTTGCTCCATAGATATCTCCTGAGTAATATTCTAATGAACTGCAGTACCAGTTCATTATTCTGAATACTTAGTTTCAAAAGTTAAACACTAGTTTGAAATCAGAATGAACATGGGTTAGTGGCACATCAAGCTGAGATTACAAAATGGATAATATCAAAACTATATGATTCTACTTTTGACGAAACAAGATCAATATTGGATAAACACCAGGTGGTCAAATGCAGTATCATGAGTGCACTGCCAATTATAGTTGTCAAATAGCTTGGAAAACTTAGCATTATTAGGGCAGCTGCACTAACATGCCATCTCTGTTGGTGTAGATGGATGCAGTCCTGATTACAAGCAAAGTGACCAGAGTGAGAGTAGTGTAGATACCTGGAGGAGCTATCATGGAGAAGAAGAAAAAGAGAGACAGGGCTTTACATTCTAGTCTGTCTTTTGGGAGAGGGGTGCAACATGTGTCTGGCCACATGTTCAGCATAAGGATTGCTGGTGGAGGATGGGGATCATGCTGAAGGTGCAGTCATGAGGGGACAGTTGTGGATTACAATACAGGTGAGTCAGTCAACCACCTGAGTATCACAGTGCCCACCAAAAAATATTTTATTTTATATAGATACTAACTAATTTCAGCTGTTTACTTTAAGGATCCTACAAGGGTACCCAATTATACTGAGTGAGATTAATATTAATACAAATGGTAATGTTGACCAAACAGCAAGACTTTCAGGAGTGGCCACAGTTATTACCAAATAAATATCTGCAAATACTCTCAAAGCTTTAATATTTTCAAAAAAAAAGAACAGCCATGATGAAAAGTTTAAATATTTTGATAAAAAATACTAAAAAAACAAGAAAATACTAAATATCTATTTACAGTAAATGCCAGGGTTTCATCACAGAAAATATTAAAAATAACACTGATCGAAAGTTTCACACAGTCATAGAAAAACAGTATTTAGCCATTCTCACTGTCTATTCCTGATTGACTAAAATAATTATTGTCTCTACTTACTGAATTGAGCAAGGCACGATGGGTGAGGAGTTCTTGTTGTCGGATCCAAGACAGAATACAGAATTCTCCTGAGACTTCAGTTTCCTCTAATATTAAACATTATTTCTGTACATCACACACATCTGGTCATCTGACTTTTTCCTACATTATCCACCATCGCTAGAAGCTGATAAGATTTTAGCACCAATGTGTTACCTCACACAAAGATAGAGCTTTGGTCAGATGTGGACAGCTGCTGAAAGTCATAACACCATAAAACCATTCCACTTTTCCTACAGGAACTACAACCTGTTCTCTAGTACAGACATTACACCCCTGGCTCCCTTCAAAACTGCAGGATAACATCTTTATGGCTTAACCCGTAAAGTAATTTAACTTCAAGAATATTTTTCAAAGTCAGGTGGATTAACCTCTTCCCTTCCAGTATATACTGTTACAATGTATACATTTAATTCAGTTGCAATAATAAATGTGCATTTCCTTTCCTTCCAGCAAGGCACACTGTTGCATTTTAACACAAGCAAACTTCACAGATAGATGTTCAGCATAAGCATCTGTAGAAATCAGTTTAATATACAAATGACATATAGTTATTTAGAAAAGTCCAGCTAGCTGTGCTGGCATAAGTTATACATCCACTACCCTACTTCTCCTGGCATGGCTGGCAGTACCTCCTATCATCACAATGACATGCATTTTGATACTCATATTGCTGCTAGTCTTCACAAAGCATATGAACTTCCCACGTTATCTTCCTTGACACTGAATTAAATTGATTTTTACACAGTCTTATAGTCTTATAGCCAAAGAGTACATCATTGTTGTTTGTTCTGTGCATCATACCACATTCTGAGAAGACATCTGTGTCTACTATATACTGAATTAAAGGAATCTGTTTTTGTGAATCCCTTTACTTAGAATCCCTTCCTGGAGTCCAAACACAATGAAACACTTGGCCTCAATAAAAAATAATATAAATTGCAACACAAAATGTGACAACTTTGTATCTCAAAGATTCCAACCATATGGAATATGTTCTCCTTCTCAATTGAACACTACCATTAAGCTATACCTCAAAAAGGAACTAACCAAAGTTGAGGACTTTAAAAAATCTTCTAATGTTGAGGACAGAAAAAGAAATGTCTTGCAAACACAAAACTAAACACACTCATTTAAGCAGCCATGGGTCCATATAAATGAATGCTTTTATTGCACTTGTAACCAATCAGCAACTCATCTGACATTGTGATCACACCCTCTGACAGCTTACAGCCAGGACAACCATGCTCTTTATCCTACACTAGCTTTGGTATTGGGATTTAATTTGTATTTTTTAATGTTGTCCTATTCCATCTCTCACTCCACTGCTGCTAGCCTGAGGATTATCCCAATCCATCATCCATGACCTCTAAAGCTCCTTTTTTGGGTAATCCTATGCTTGTCTTTTTGTTGGACAGATGTCCAGACTTGTAGATGAGCACAGTCCTGCGAATACTTAAACTTTAATGCAATGGGAGCAAGGACTTAGATGGAGAGAGTCAGCTCTCATTTTGCTGCAGTCAGTCAAGCCAGTCAAGATCCCTGAGTGAGGGAACACTCATGTAGTGATGTCAGAACATGTGATGTTATCCTTACATATCAGGGCTCCCTGACTAAGGGAGCAACATGCAGTGATGTCAGAGCACATCCTAACATGTCAGGAGATCTCTGAGCGAGGGAGCAACATGCAGTGATGTCAGAGCACATGATGTGTATACTTACATGTCAGGAGATCCCTGAGTGAGGGAGCAACATGCAGTGATGTCAGAGCATATGATGTGTATGCTTACATGTCAGGAGATCCCTGAGTGAGGGAGCAACATGCAGTGATGTCAGAACACATGATATGTATACTTACATGTCAGGAGATCTCTGAGTGAGGGAGCAACATGCAGTGATGTCAGAGCACATGATGTGTATACTTACATGTCAGGAGATCCCTGAGTGAGGGAGCAACATGCAGTGATGTCAGAACACATGATATGTATACTTATATGTCAGATGCTTGGATGCCTGCCACTTTCCATTCTTTCAGTCTGAATCCTATGAGTTTCCAGGTCTACAACAAATATCCCAGAGGCTGGAATGAAGCCTGCATCCTCAGCCACAGATTGGAGACCTGACCACTTCAACCAATCTTCTGGCTTACTTTCTAGCACATGGTGTCTATTTTGCAGCACAGACAGAGACTTTTTATCTTCACCATTGGCCTAGTGAATTTAATATATTTTATGGAGACATGCATATGTTCAAAATGATGTATTGCATTAATGAATATTTCTTTTGACTTTTACTATGTGACTAGACCCTTTTAGAAGAACTCTTTTCTCAAAACTATTGATTTAAGACCTCATTCTTTGTGTTTATACTAAATTTTACTTTAGTAGCCTTTCCACCATGAGGCTACCAAGATTCATTTACATAGGTCCCTACAGACTGGTGCTTTTCTGAGCATCACTCTGATATGCAGTAATAATGATCCCAAAACAGAATGAAACAAATTAGTTTTTGCATATGTCTACTTTCTTGGTCTAGTAACGAGAATGTTTTGTTATGTGTAATCCTACTTAAAGTCAAACCAGCCTCAACTATTTCTTAGAGAACTGCACAAGCAATATTTTGTATTATTAAGATAACTATAGGTATGCTCTTTAAATCCAAGACTTCAGCTTGCACATAGCCACAGAATGCAGCTGCACTAAATATGTTATATAGTGAATGTAAAAAGACAGATGGAGCTATAAAAACAAAGTCAATACCCCCATTAAATAATTAACCAGTACACTCCCACTTAGGTGTTTTAACAGTATGAAACTCTCTGCCATATTTTCCACCTGTTTCCATGAAGTTTATCTTAAATGCCATTCAGTGGCCATTATAGACTCTTTTCTGTCACTAGTGGATGTTGTCACAAACTATCATTTCAGTTTATGCCTCTCTTCAAAAACCACAGACTGACAAGATAGTCACAATTCTGTAACATAACTCCAACAATGATACATTCCTGCAGTGCAACTCATATGTATCTATAGTAATTTTTATTATTAATCCCAATAGTGTAAGATACTTGTGCAAAGTAACACAAATAAAAGGAAAAACAAACATTTGTTTACATTGGCTAACATGTACCAAAATCTAGGCAATTACAGACATTTCCAAACACCATACTTTTCATCACTAATGTAACAGATGGCTGGACATGTTTGTTTCTTTATGATTCAAATTAACAATAGGAAACAACATATGTATTTTATAATGTTTCAACTTTCTACGAATAGTTACTATTTCATTACATTAACAGATCCTAAACTTCATGATGTATTCACAATAATTAAATGTCTTAACTAATAACCTGTGATTTTCATGAAGTATAAGATGTATTAAAATGATAAAATAGTGGAAGCATTTCTCTGCTGTGAATGTGCAGTTCATATAGTAACTCTGACATCAGCTTTGTTTGAGATAATACTTTCTGTGCTGTGCTCAGTGTTGGGGAAGTGGTCATAACAATCCCAGTGATATATATTTGGGAATATTACTCATTCTGGCCCTCCCTCCTTTATCTTGCAGGAGATTCCAACATGGATGTTGGAGATCCTACAGTATCTGATTTGCTGAGTTAATAATAAGCTGCTTCCTGAAGTCGAGGGTTTGATTTTCTGATTCCATTTGCCTATAGAGTGACTCTGCTAGTCACTTAACCAGATATTGCTTTGCATCAAGATGAAAATTGGGCTTGTTTCTTCTGTGGTCACCTGGACCACATGCATAGTAACTACATCTAGCTTCCCCTGGTCCGCCAAGCTGTGTAAATGAGATGCTTACTGAAGAAATCTGAGCAAAGGTTACACCTGTGGTGACCAGTGTCCACTCTGTTATTGTACTTCCACACAAAATGCTGCTTCTAAAGCTAACCAGTTTTCTTTCATGTCCAGATTTAAGAAACAGTCTAGCCTTTGTAAAATACCAGGAGTATACCTCGTTACATACCTCAGATGGTTTACTATGATCAAATGACTAAAGAAATGCATACATAACAACAACAGTAATAGATTTTAGGTTACCCATCTTAGACACACACACATACACACACACACACACACACACACACACACACACACACACACACACACACACACACACACACACACACACACAGCACACACACGCAGAAGGAAAAACACACAGACTTGTACAAATATATATATATATATATATATATATATATATATATATATATATATATATGGATTCACTTCAGAATCTCAAAATTCCGAAACATCGAATTTCATATGATCGAGCCCATATGACTGATATTTCAGAATATCAAAATTCTGAAACAAATCAAAAAAACAAAACAAAACAAAAAAAAAACAACAATTTAAATGTTTCTGTAGGGGGACAAGCCCCCCTGCACCCCCCACATCCCTGCTACTTAAATATTCCAACTCTGAGATCGCACTACAGCGAGGAAAAGGGAAATCTCCCATTCAGCACTGTATGCAGATCTCCGTTCACACTATCCGGATTCCAAACGGTCGATCATATGGTCTATGACATATGAAATTCGATCTTTTCAGGATTTCGGCATTGTGAAGTGTTCCTATTTATATATATATATATATATATATATATATATATGTATATATATATATATATATATATATATATATATATATATATATATATACATATATATATATATACGGAAACACTCACACTCAAGCACACAACACAATTACAACATTTTACTGTGACTGACTAAATTAATAAATGATACCAATACTAATATTAGTTTAGGTCATTGATGCCACACACATAATACTGCAGACAATTACAACCCTTCCCTATCTCCTACTACACACACACAAACACACAGGCACAGACTCATACACATATACACACAGTAACACACACACACACACACACACACACACACACACACACACACACACACACACACACACACACACACACACACACACACACACACCATTACAGCATTTTATTGTAATTGAATGAAAAATGAATAAATAATAGCAACACTAATATATTTGAGGTCACTGATGCCAGACACATAATACTGCAGACAATTACAACCCTTCCCTGTCTCCTACTACACACACACAAACACACAGGCACAGACTCATACACATATACACACAGTAACACACACACACACACACACACACACACACACACACACACCATTACAGCATTTTATTGTAATTGAATGAAAAATTAATAAATAATAGCAACACTAATATATTTGAGGTCACTGATGCCAGACACATAACAGTGCAAAGCTTTACAACTACTTTCTATCTTCCACTCCACACACATACAAACACACACACACACACACACACACACACACACACACACACACACACACACACACACACACACACTCACACACATGCACAAAGCGGCACAGACACAAAGACTCATACACACATATATATACAGTAACACAATCACAAAACACATTTACAGAATTTTACTGTAATTGAATGAATGAAAAAATGAAGAAATAATAGCATCAGAAATGTATTTTAGGTCATTAATGCCAGATACATAACATAACAAAGCATTACAACTCCTTCCCATTTGCAACTCTACACAGACAGATATACACACACACACACACACACACACACACACACACACACACACACACACACACACACACGAATATAGGAACAATATTAGGCAAACAATCATGGAGTCCATAAGATGTCTAGTCATGTGCACCCCTATGAAGACACACTTAAAAATGCTCGCCACTGTTTGTGTTTTACCATGCCTTTCCAGAACATTCATTCACCCCCTTTGAAACATCGTGCATCCAGTGGAGGTTCACTAATTCTTCAATCCCATTTTTTAAAACTGTAATTAATCTGTGGCCTTAGTTTAAAAAGGCTGAGTCATAAACAAACATTTTCCTGTAAACCAAAGTCCTGAGAGCATTAGTTTTCAACTAAGCCAAAAGGATTGTATGGGTAAAGCACCTCTAGTTCCAATCTTGTTCCTTGTTTATATCCCAGTGGACTCTTAAAAGGCTACAGTCTCTCTCTAATCAGTTATCACTATCAGCCAGGGATCCTGACAGTTTCCATTACAATGTTATGTATATTGCTGACTGTGTACTGTACCCTTCTTTTTACAAGCACATAATTTCCTTTGTAGCTCTTTTGATATTATTGTCTTAGGCAGTATCTTTTGCAGTAAAATAGAGTTGAATGCAACATAATATCAGGTGTGCTTTTCACAGTCCTGATATTCTCCCACTCTTAGTTAGTGTTAACATTCTACTGACTGCCTTCACTGGTATCTGTCATATACCCAGATCTCTGTAATTCCATTGTAGTTTGTGTGGTGGTTGTCTCACTTGCTCATTTCTCTTCTTACCTCTGTAATTGTTCTTTTCATTTTTTTTTTACATTTCAGGTTTGCTAAAGGAAGCATAAGCAGGTAGAAATGTAGAGCTAGACAGTGTGGCAAACAGAAGCAAAGACAGAGCAGTAAACAGATCACCATTACAAAAGCAGAGAGACATTTAGGTTGGCAGGCAACAAATAAATGGTCAGAAAGTAACTCTCCTGTTTTGAAAAAAAAAACTCATTTTCATAGTACAATTTTTAAACATATCTCTAATGTCAGTATCACAAGAATAAAGACAAGACCTTTTTTTTGCAACGTGGTAACACCATTAAAAGCACTGGTTATCTATGCTGTAGACATAGGCTATGGATACATGTCAAATGCATCTTACCTTCATTTCCTGCTGCAAACAAGGCAAGCAGTAAGAATCTTAACATTATCACAACTTTAAACTGAAGTGCTACTGCTGAGCAGGTGTTACTTATCTGAGATGTGAGTCAAATGGGTACAGTTTTTATGTAGTCTGAGCTGTCAGTATACTGCATTCAGTTTTTGTAATGAAAACCATCTCCACCCTGTGGCCATGCAGAGGCGGAGCAAATCTGTGTACTGAGTCTGTGCCAACATTTTATTTATTTATTTATTTAACATTTGTTTACCAGGAAAGTTCATCTGGGTGATAGCCCATTTCATTGGAGGTCCGGGGAGAAAAGCTCCACAGACAAATTCGCAAATTACAAAATCGTGTGTTACATTGATGTTTTACATAGTACAATTTCATACAAAGTGAAAATCACAAGAGTCATAGGGGCATGGACAAACAGGAAATAATATATGCATTTGGTAATTCAAATAAAAATTTGCACAATTCAAAGCATATCTAAAATTCCTAGTTAAGAGGTCTAGAGCAAATTACAGACACACTGAAGTTTCACATAATACTTCATGCAAAGTGTAAATCACAAGCTTCACATGGACATGGACTAAAAGGGATAATAAATACATTAAATAATTCAAAAAAAATCTGCACAGTACAAAGGATACATACAATTCCAAGTTACGAAGTCTAGAGCAAAGGCATAGGATAAGAGATTACTGTATACTGTTCATGGATAAATTGTAAAAAGACCCACATGGGACTGGAAATTCAATATAACCTTTTTGTATAAATATGATGCTACTTTTATGAGGTTGTTTTTCATTTTTATGGAAGATTTGTCATGTTTAGCTCTTGATTACAGGGTTTTAAAATCACAAAATGCCAATTTAGTATGTTGTACAAATAAAAAAAATCTGTTAATTGTTGTTAAGATTGATGTGCAATTAGTGAAAAGTCTGCTAACATAATTACTGAAGGTTATTTCTTGGCCATTTACTAATCCTCTCTTTTCACATAATTCATTATGCACAAATTATATAAAGCAAATTTATTTTAAGTCCTGATTGTATAGACTTCTGCAAGCCTGATCATCTGTATGATATTTCTTAATTTTACATTCGATCTCATATTTATCTTAAACTTGGATATGAGAAGTAAAATGTACTTTCTTTCAGGGGTGTTATCAAGTTAGCCTTCATCTTTAAAGTCATCACTGCCATATTCGCTCCTAGTTACTTTTTATATTGGCAGTGACTTAAGCTACTGAGCCACTCCATTTTTTATTTTATCTCTTTTTTTATTTTAATTATAAACACAGCAGTTTCTGTCAATGGGTTGCTGTGAGTAAATCTGTTGAACACAAGTAGCTTACAGCTCATACTTTACATGTATGCAGGTCCAGTTTCCCTAAAAAAAGTATTTTTTTTTTATTACTATTTATAAGGCAGTTAATTACTTCTTCTAACACTCCATTGGGGACTGGTTGGCCTGCCAGAGGAAGCAGCCATTTAAAAAATTGATTTTCTCGAGCTTTGTCAAGTGCTTGAGACAGCTTCAGATAAGAAAACTTTTGTTTAGTCACTGGAGGAAAATGAGATCAGATTTATGTAGCTACAGTTACTATAAGCTATGGTAGACTTTCTTTGTGAGTTCTCAAGTTAAGTTGTGCACTTAATTTTATTATTTACATCATATCTCATTGCCACATATGGGCTGCATTGAAAAACTGTTCACAAAGGCTTTCAGGAACTTGTAGCATCTTATGGACAGGAAACTCCAGTGGTTGCATTACTACTTTCTGTTGGGTTGGGAAGCAGCTTTTACTTTCTTCCAGGAAAATAAGGGTGTTGATATCAAGGAATATTTTATCAACAAATATTTTATACTCAGTAGTAAACCACTGAAAATGGAAAGATTGTTCATAAGAAGGATTTTTCCCAGCTCATGATTCCAAGAAGTTTTCCATTTCCGCTGCACCACAGCGCCATCCATGGACGGCCTAGCAGTACAGCAGTAATGTTGTCGCCTTACAGCAAGACGTTCTCTGGTTCGAGTCTTGGCTGGAGTGCCTTCTGTGTGGAGTCTACATGTCCTCCCTATGTTCATGTGGGTTTTCTCTGGGTCCTCCGGTTTCCTCCCATGTTATAAAGACATGCATCTTGAGCCTTTCTCCCCAAGCCTCAACTGAAAATTGGCTTTGTTCCTAATCAGACTTTCCTGGTTAACAAATGTTAAATAAATAATAAATAAATTTGTAGACTGAATATTCAGACTGGAGAAGGACATAAAACAATTGACATTCCATGGCTTTACACATACCTCTATGCAATAATCCCTGCAGTCTCTAAATCTACACAAGTATTCTAATCTTATTTATGAAAGCAGGACTTAAGGTGAAATGTGTGTCACTCATTCTAATTTTTTATTTTATTTTATTATTGAAACAACCAGTGTCTGCAGTTCTGCAAGGCATTTTACTTTGACTTACTGAACTGTTTTGTACTAGATTTTAATTCTCTGTTTTGAATTGCATATTAGTATTACTGTGCTGTGGTGAGAAGGGGCAACATCAACATGGTTGTTGCACTGAAAACAATATCAAAATCAGTTCTGATCAGTATTATGTACGTATTAAAATCTCTGCAAGGAGATAAACTTTCAGAACTGCAGGGGTAACTGTAATATAGACTGGGGTTCATAGAAATATGTTTCAGGGCAACTGATGACATACTATGCAGGTGGAATAGACTGCAGTGCAAAACAAGGGTGTACATTACAGGACTAGGCAGACAGTTGTACTTTAAAGTGTATTGGCCACTTTCTGAAACATCTTTGTTTTACAGTTAATTTCATTTCCTCTTATACTCATGTTAAAGCTGCAAGTGATGTTGCAAAAAATGAAGTAAATAGTTTGCTATTAGATTTTTAGTTTTACTGTTTTTTTTTTTTTTGCAAATACCTTTATTGAATTATCTGTGGCATAGGCAAGTTTCCATTCATATAAATGTAATCACACTATAATTAACATAACAAACATTTTACTTCATATATATTGCTATATATCACTTAACCTAAGCAACGTTACATAGATTATTCAATTCTTGCCTATTTTTAAACTAGAAACATCTTTATTAATCTATCACTTACTACACAGACAAACATTTATACAAATGAAAATAAACCACACCAAGACAATCCTAGTTGCAAGCATTTTACATCACAAACCATGCTGACATACTCCCAGATGCAAACAGTATACATCACTTATAAACTACCCAATCTTTTTAAGTCAAACATTACATAGCTCACTTAAGTCCTGCCACCTTTTAGTTTTAGTTTCACTGTTTATGAAGATTTTATCTATAACCACACTTACAAAACAACGTGATGACAGGTACTGGACAGTGATTTACACACCTCTAAAGCATTGTAACTAATCAAAACAACTTAGTTCACCATAGTTTCACTACCATATCTTCACATATCCCACTTTTCAATGGAAGTTGTTCTATCTGCAAGACCTTGTTGACATCTTGTTTTTCTAGGAAGTAAGAGATTCCTACTGATGTACTCAGCATGGAAATACAGTAGTTTGCACATTAACTTAGGTAGGAAAGCACTGTGGGTTCAGTCTTTCATAATGTCATAACAGGGGCTTTTAGCTCCAAGACAAAATTCAGGGGGCCATCTTTGCCAACAAAATAAAATAATTAAACAACACATTCTTTTGCAGAGTTCTGATATTGGTAACCTTAATAGTAATGCAAAAAAGTTGTATTACATTTTTTTTATTGGGGGAGCTGTAGCCCAGCAGCTAGTGCCACAAGCCACCCCCATCAGAAACATTGCTAAGATCCAGTGTATTCCATTACTGTCGAGTATTCTGACAACCTGTCACACATTTTGTTGAATAAGGGCTGAAAAGTATACATAACTGGCTATATTTTCAGATTTCTTTGAGGATCACCGCTTAACCCAATAAAAAGAGGAGTTTTGCAAAATGAAGAAAGTTATAGTGGGTTAGATTTGTTAAATTCAGTTATATACCTGACTACTACACATGATGAGTTGAAACCAATTATCAATAAGCAAAAAAGGCAGCCAGTTCCATATGAGCGCAGACTTTCTGAAGAACTTTTGGAGATTTATGTACTTTGGTTAGGTTAATGCTATATTGTATGCAGTTAAGTTTATGTTGGGAATATCATATGGACGAGTATTAATGAATAGTACAACAGGTGTATAACCCAAGCAGACAGCTGAGATCCACTGACAAAATGTTGCTAACTGTTGTAAAAAGAAAATAACTCAGTTGGTGATTCTTTGTACTCCATTTTCCTGGGCAAAATCTAGAACTCCCTTCCTCTCATTCTGAGAAACACAGTAAACACAACTCTTATAAGGTACAAACTAGATAATACCTAAATGATACCTTGCTCCGTACAAGCACAATACCTGGACTATTAATGTCCTGCCTCTTTTATCTCCTATTTATTCCAAGCACTATATCCTTAGTTACTGTGCTAAAATGTCCTTCTCGTCTACTTTCTCTCTCTCTTCTTTCTTCTACCTATCCTAAAACATTCTCAAATACAGTCATGCCTCTGTGTGTCATTATCAGTTGGCTCTGTAAATTTGTAGACAGGTACCACTGTGTGAGCCCTAGTTCCCACCATGATTCTATTATGAACAGTGTGCCACAAGCACAGACTCCCCCCTTCTCTCTGTGCAAACACAGGCAATCAGGCTTAAGCCCCGTATTTCCCCTCCAATTTTATGCCAGCTCCAACTAGGTACCTTAGCTGGTAGTCAAACCCATTTAGCCTTATTTGGATTCAGGGCTTTACTCTGTCTAGGTGTTGTTACCTTTGTGGGGGTGTGTGAAGACCTCATTAGACCCATTATAGAATACAACGCCCCATTTGATATGTACCTCTCAAGACACCTGCAACAACTGGAAAGGCCACAGAAATACCTCACTAAAAGAATCACAGGCCTAAAGCAAATGCCCTATGCTGACCGTCGTAAAAAACTCCAGCTATGCTCTCTCACATATAGTCTACTCAGAGGTGATCTCTGCTTAACATACAAGGCCATGTCAAACCCAGAGCTGTTGGACATGCTACACTTAAAGAAATCCCAATCCCTCAGATCCACATGCTCCAGGGATCTAAACGTTGTCATCACAATGAACAAAACATGTTGGAAGGATAGGTTCCTGACCCAGAGACTCCCCAGACTCTGGAACAGACTGCCCATACATGTCAAGCAGAGAGCCTCTTTGGCCCTCTTCAAAAGGAACCTTGACAATTGGATAGGAGAAAGGAAATTCACCCTGGGGATCACGTCAGCCACCCTGCTAGACAGGGGTCCAGGGGAGTAAATAGTGTGGGAAGAAATAGCCAGGGAATTGTTATGGCTATTCTTGTATACATCCTAGGGACGATAGCCTAGTACCAGCCTATGAACCTATGAACTTATACATGTCAAACAGAACACCTCACTGGCCCTCTTCAAGAGAAATCTTGATGAGTGGATGGGAAATAGAAAATTCATCCTGGGGATCACTCCAGTGGCTGTGCTCGACAGAGGCACTGGGAACTATGATCGGGTGGCATGATGCCAGGGTAATCCTATGGGCCAGACTTGTAAAGGCTCCAGAGCCATTAGCCTAGTACACACCTATGAACCTATGACATCTTTGGCATGAGTGTTAGACAAACTGTTGGGTCTGCAAAGGTGGTAGAGGTTGGAAAGAACTGGGACTTTCAGTATTTGAAATGCTTAACACAGAGCACCACTTAGGATTCTATACGAGACAGAGTAGAAAGCTTGGAATTTTATTATTTCAGGATAACTTAAACTGTGTAGTCCAGAAATTTTCTTGGCCAGAAACATCTTGGGGGGGTCTTTTATGTTGGTCAAGATTTTTTGAGAGATACAATGCAAAAGAACAATTGTATTCAAGGATAGGTCCAATAAGGGAAATGTATAGTGAGACCAAGGCTATAAAGGAACAAGAGGCAACACCCCTACAAATTGACTGAACAAGGTAGGAGCACTTCCTAACCCTAATAAAGGCATGGTGATCAGAATAACCCTACAAATCTGTTGAAGAAGGTAAGGCACTTCCTAATCCCAACCAAGGCAGGGTGATCAAACGAAAGATTGTTATCAACATAGGTACAGTAAATACTCAGTTACCTGGAATTCAAGCAACCAGGACTCTCAAGCAAATGGCAAAAAAAAATCAAAGATATACACTACAATTTTCATGTCTTGCACTTTCTGTTTTTCCCTCTGCAGAAACATAACTTATGCTTTTAGAGTTTAAGAGTTTTAAAAAAGGAGAATAGGAATAAATTCCCTCTCCCCAACCCGAGAACAAGTCAAACCAAACAAATTGTATAGGGAACAGTATTAGTCAGGCCTATTTTTAATAGTAACACTCAAGCAACCAGAAATCACAGTTACCCAGCATCTACCAATCCTCATGGGTGCCAGTTAACTGAGAGTTTACTGTATCCATGTTCCAGATGCCTGCATCTGTTTTGAGAGAGTACCAGCAATGTAGTAAGAAGAGGGGCTGTTCTCTACCCAACAGGTAACTATTTTGCATTTTCTGGCATTTAAGGTGAGCCCTTACTGACACAACAGGTATTGGTCTAGTTAATGTCCCTGCTGGAGTATTTTGAGAGTCTGAAAGGGATTTCACAATTGCAACAAGTTTGCAGTCATCACGTGACTTAATTTACCATAGTCCCTTGTCATCTGCTTTCATTTCTGAGAAATAGATGCAGAACAGCAGGGAAACTAGGACAGAGCTTTGTGAAATCTCACTCACTTTTGGAGTAACAGACCCCCAGCTAGAGGTCATATCCCTACCTTAACACTATGAATTCTATTGAAGAACCAATTGGCTATCCATCAGGTTACATATGAGTTTATGTAAAACTGGTAGAGTTTATTTATGATACCAGCATAGTGTCAAATTTATTAGCAAGGCCAGGGTAAGCAGTATGGACTGTCAGACCCTTATACAGGACATCAGTGACCATTTTAAAGATATAAATTAGGTTTATAAACTCAACCTAATTTTTGCAAATCTGAGTTGTGAGGGTGCAGGGTTGTAGATCACCTATGCCATTTCTTGTCAGCTCAGCAATTGTGCACTGCATGACATTGCAGACAATACTTGTGATGCTGATAGGACTATCGCTTCTGGGGTTTGGCACCTTTGTGCAATGGTTCACTATGGCAATTCTATATGTTTAATGGGCATCACTCACAGAAAGTTTTAAATTAAAGAGATTCAAAACAGGATAACTAAGTAGTGCTTGATACTTACTAGCAAACAGATGGGGATAGTAATACCTTCTGGATCAGACTGAGAGACTCGCTTGCAAACAAGTTCAGTATAGTCAATGCATCATTTCTAAACTGCCTATTGTAGTCAACTGAAGGAGGTCTTGTGGTTGTTTTTAAATTCAGTAGTGACCCTAAGTTTGTAACAGGCCATATACTCATTGAATGTGTATGTGAGAGTTTTACTTATTTAATTCCATGTATATTGTGAGAATTGGAATCTGCTACAGATAACTTGAAGTTTCCAGTTTTTGTTTTAAACTTTGTTTATATGATAATTCCACTATATTGGGTTTATTTCTGAATTTACCTTTAATCTTATGGTAGATGGAAATGGACTCCTTGATGCATTTGTCCATAAGGGAACAGAATTCAAGAAGTATGCAGCACCATCAGGTACAGAGTTATGTTGGAGAATGCACCATTTATAATTGTCAACATGTAAATAGGATGCAGTTTGCTTTGGCGAATTCACAAAATACTGTGTTTTGAGGGGAGGTTTGTAAGTGTAGTTTAAGGGAAACTGTATTGCTAAGTGGTCAGACTTTACTAAAGAGGTGGCAGTACAAGAAAGGGAAAAGCTGGGAAGGACAATGTCGAGACGATCATCACATCTGGTGAGAACAGAAAAGGTTTGATTATTAGCATTACTAACACTGATAATTGTTTGCGCATATTTGCTACTAGCTTAGAGATGCCATTTTATAGGGAGTAGTTGAAGTTGTACATAGGTTCATAGGTAGGTACTAGGCTATAGGCCCTAGGGCCTATATTAGCCTAGCCAAATGGTACCCTGGCTTTTGCCACCCAAGAAAATTATTTTCCTGTGCCCCTGTCAAGCAGGGCCACAGAAGTGATCTCCAGGATGAATTTCCTATCACCCATCCAATCATCAAGATTTTTCTTGAAGAGAGCTGACGAAGAGGTTTGTTTGCTATAGATAGGTAGTTTGTTCCTGAGTATGGGAAGTCTCTGAGACAGAAATCTATCCCTCCAGCATGTTCTGTTTATTGTGGTGACAAGGTTTAGGTCCCTAGAGCATGTAGCTCGGAGGGATTGGGATTTCTTTACGTGGAGCATGTCCAACAGCTCTGGGTTTGACATAGCTTTGTATGTTAGGCAGAGATCACCTCTGAGTAGGCGATATGCAACAGAGTAAAGCTGGAGTTTTTTTAGACGATCTGTGTAGGGCATTTGTTTGAGGCTGGTAATCCTCTTTCTGAGGTATTTATGTGGCCTTTCCAGATTTTGTAGATGCCTTGTGAGGTACATACCAAAAGGGGCGTTGTACTCTATAATGGTTCTAATGAGTGATGAGTAGAGGGAAACAATGACCTCTTTTTTTCCTGGATGAGAAACCTTTTGTGATGAGGTGTGCCATGTAGAAGGATTTCCTGACTACTGTGGCGATGCGATTATCAAAGGAGAGACTGCTGTCCACCTGTGTCCCAAGGTCTCTTATCACACTTTTGGTGTTAAGTAGACTACCGCCTATGTGGTAGTTCATGGGTACAGAGTTTTTACCAAAAGGGATGACAATGCACTTTTTGGCATTGAGCTTGAGGCCATGACTTTGACATCAGGCATCTAGCTCAGTGAGGCCCTCTTGTAGGATATCCACATTGTTAGGAGATTTGATTATGGCTCCTAGTTTGCAGTCATCTGCAAACTTTGTTAGCCAAAGACCTTCTGTGTTAGCCTGTACTTCAGAGAAGTAGATACCAAACATAATAAGTATATATAAGTATATATTCTGTTTGATGCAGAGAGGGAGCACATAATGGGAATTACAGTTGGTAGTAGTTTGCTTGAAAGTTTTTGAGAACTGCCTAGACTTCTTCAAGTTCCAGTATGGGTTCATGGATCATCTGTCAAAAAATAATCGATTCACTAAAAATATGGACATACCCCTGCAGCTCACTATGGGCCAGAATGTATTATATGTTCTGAACCCTGACAAGTTTTTAATTATTTTATTTTATTTATTCCCTGTTGACCAGATTAATCCCACTGGGCTAGTGGCCTCTTTTCAGGGGAGATATGAGATGGTATTCGTACTACTAGGAGAAATTTGGGCAGAGTATCAGGGAACATACCCTAATCTATTTGTGTATACACATTTCCAGCTCTCCTTCCTATTGCATAGATGGCTGGGAGGACTACCACAATGGAGCAGGAGGACGGTTTGAGTGTTGGTGTTGGTACTAAACTTTCTGTTGTTACTGAGAAGCTGAAGAAAGTGGTAGAAGTTGAGTATTGTGAGGAGTTAGTAGAAAAGGGATGTATCAATGGACATCATTTATTTGGTTTGTCTGAGAAAGACATGCTGGATTGATTAAGTGAGAAGAGTGTGATTACAGAGGCTGATTCCTGATTCCTAGAGGATACTAAATCCTGAATGTTAGAGGACTCTAAGTTAATTAAGTTTTTGAAATAAGATGACCCTAGTGAATTTCAAAAGTACCATGGACTAAAATGGCTGAAATTATATTTGAGGGGGCAAAGAACTGAAAGATTCTGGTCACCAGGACAGTGACAGTTCAAATCAGAAAACTTATTCAGCAGCTGTGGGAGAGATACAAAATCAAGATTCAAGTACTGTAACATATACTAAAAAGAAAAGATGTACTGCCAAAATAAAATCTAATGACTGTTATGGACAGATATTTCATTTGGGACAATGTTGTTTTACCTTCTGTTATTTTTGTTTAAAGGATGTTAGGTCCTTTATACCTTTAGGTACGGAACAGTTTTGCAGTATCACTTTTGAAACTGAAATGCTGATGAAATGATTGTTTGACATCTGTGAAAAAAAGGTCAGAGGATTACATTAAAAATGATTTTTTACAATTTAGATCTGATGTAATTAAAAAAGTGATATTCTAAAATGTTTAAATAAACTGTGTTTTAAAGTTGGAGATGTTAATAAGACTAAAAATGCAAGAGGTGTATGGGATGGTGGATGGGGATTTGACCCCATATTAAAAATGGTAGGTGGAACACTACAGCATTTGCTAAATGTTATTTTTGAACCAGGGGCTAGGGGTATATTAAGGTATAGTGATCATCCAAAAACATGTTGCTTTTTTCAGAGTAATGATCATTTAATTAGTGAATGTAAAAAGATTAAATGTAATCAGTGTGGACAAAGAGGTCATAGGATGAGTAAATACATACAATAATTTTGAAAGTGTAAGTTTACAGGATATTTTTGACTTGACTGTAAAAATAGGAAAAGGATCAGAGAGTAAGTAAAAACAAAGAATGTATTAGAAAGTGCTTTGAGAAATGATAACAAACCAGAAAAATTGTGAAAGAAAAGGTACTAATGCACCATGTTGGGTGAGGAAAGGGATGTGGGGGGAGGATGTTATAAATATTACAAAAATTATTCAAGAAAGGAATTAAGATGAAGCATGAAAATATTTAAGGGATACAGAAATTGAAGCAGATGGAATTTCAGATAGTACAAATTCAGAATCAAAAGAAGAAGAAAATAAACACTATAAGAAAAATAGAAAATATATACTACTGGAGAGAGAGATTAAAAGTGAGGAAACCTTGCCCACAAAAGCCAAGAAAAAAAGGAAAATAATAATGTAAAATAATTTCTGTAAGTGTTAATAGCTTAATTAATAAGGCTAAGAGATTACCAATGATTGAATATTGTAAGAATCAGAGAACAGAAATCTACTGTTTACAAGATAATAGATGTACTTCAGAGTGTGAGAGGCTCCAGTTTGAAAAAAAAATGGTGTCAATAGATAGTGTGGAATGTAGGAGTGAAAAGATGATGAAAAGATGTTCTTTTCTTTTTTTGGTTAGAGAATATATAAAAGTACTAAATGTGTGTATTACAATTACAAGTCAGTAAATTATTGTTGATGTTAGAAGAGAGTCTGATATGTATCGGTCTATGTGTGTCTAGTGATACTGAAGGAAAGAAAAAAGTTATTTGAAGATATTTTGTCATGTAAATGTGTTAATACATCCATTATTGTTATTATGGGATACTTCCATTGTAGTATTATAGGATATAGAAAAAGATAGAAAAGGGTACTAAAAAGATAAAGGATGCTATAAAATGGGGGCATTTATGTCCTTGGAAGTATAATCAGTGCACATATAAAAGAGGTAATTTGCAAACAGAAATTGAATATATAAAGGAGGTAATGGCTGATGTTATTGTTAGTGTTTTGTTCACATCATAGAAGGATCTGGATAGAAACTGAATAAAATGAGAATGCCTGTATAGGAAAATTAAGGAAAGAAATATGTACAGGGAAGTATTATTAAGCAGGTTTTAAAGGAAGAAATCAATTGTTGGAAAGTCTGCAAGCCAATGAATGCTTTCTATAATTCATTCACTGAGTATTGGTTAGACTTTAAAGAAAATATATGAATGTTTAATTACAGAAATAATTATTTTGCAGATAAATGGAAAAAAAAAAATATATATATATATATATATATATATATATATATATACACACACACACATACACACACACACACACACACACATATATATGTATATATATATATATATATATATATATATATATATATATATATATATATATATATATATATATATGTTGCACAGGGAATTATTGCATCTGGAAGGAAATAATGCAAAATATTATGGTGTACAAAATAGCTTGTTTGAGGACAATAAAAATAAAACTGAATTTTTCTTATATACAAAGAAGCATTATTTAAAATACAGGAGAGAAGACATTTTACCTTTTTTAGCTAAATTTATGAAGAAAGACATTTTTAATAGAGCAAATCAAGGATAGGGAAGAAAATATAAGCTATTAACAGGAATACTGGGAAATGTTTTTGAGAGGCATGGAATGTTGTAAAAGTTATTAGGAAAAGAAAGAAAATAAAAAGTTGGAAAGTGTTGGAGTATGTCAAGATTTTATTTGGAGATTACCCATTAACAAGCTTATGGTGAAAGTAGTACTTTTTAAAAAACAAATAGAAAAAGATAGTGTTTATACTGTAAAAGGTTAGAAACAACTGAACATGTTTTCTCGGAAGGTGAAAGAAGGGTTAAAAAAGTCTGGAATATTATAAATAAAGAAAAGTTAATGGGAAATGTTAAAAATAAAATATGTAAATATGGTCATGATTCTTTATGGTTATCATAATAGTAAAAAGGAGATAAAATCGATGTCAGTTTATTTGTATCATATGAGAAATTTCAAATTCAGGAAGATGTGAAATCTATTTTAATATGCAAGATAGTTTGAGGCAGATAGTTTGAGAAAGATAGGAAGGTGGTTGAGGATGCCAGATTGGTGAGACTGAATTTTGATATATATGTGAAATGTGGAAATATTTCAATATGTAATATATGTAAAGAAGTGAAATTGGTGTTATAGCTAGGCACCATGGGACCTTTTATATCTACATGAGTTACCATTAACACAGCAGATGAGACATAGTTTTAACATCTCATCAGAAGAATGATTCAGTCAGGAGTTTCTGCAAGTACACAAATATGTATGTCTTCAAGCTAAAGGCCTAAAACTCAGACATTTTAATATTCAAGTTTTCTTGCAGTGACACCATGCTATTGAGCTCAAAAACAATTAAAATCTATATATAAGAGTAAGAAAGGCAAAACAAAGTAAAAATGACTTAAAAATATACTATTTCTGGGAGTCATTTTAATGGAACAACAACCACACAGCTGTCTGTTTTCAAACTCACAGTCACTCAACTGGTACTCTGTGCAATAATCATAGAGTGAGCTATTAGATATAGTTTGGGATACTTTTCCAAAATTAGTGAGAAGAGGTGATGATATACAAAACAGAAATTTAGCAGTTTCTATCATGTCACATAAAAGCACAACTCGCCGTGAAAAAATGTGGATGTAATAGAATATAAAATATATATAAACATAACAGTCTAATGAGCAAAGAAAAATCTGCTATCAGGAAAATGTAGTTATACAATGCAATGGAGAAGAAAGGTAACTATTTGAAATGTTGGACGGCTAGAGTGAGTCATGAAACAAGTAGACTGATTGGATGAAAAACTGAATTGTATATACTAGGTCTGGGATGGCCATTTCCTGGAATATTTCCTTTTATTTGAGGTATGGTGATTTCTGAAAGAAAGAAGCTTAAATGAAAAGAGCGATCTACAAGATTTGCTCTTTTCCTGGGTGTTTGCTCTTTTTTTTTTTTTGGCTTGTCAACACTCGGCATTTTGAGTGTTGACATTTCAATAGGGAGCCAAAGGGAAACACGTAGACAAACAGAAACAGAGGAAACAGCCATTATTCACTATGGAAGGCAAGAGGTAATGATTTAATTTTTGAAAGTGAGAAGCACTAGTGTTAAATATCATTGAACAGCTGGAAAAATGTGTATTCCTCCATGTGAAATTTAATTTTCACTTGCTTAACTTTGAACAGGAAAGCTGCAAGTGTAGGTCAGAAAGGAAGTTTGGCAATTGCACAAAAGTATTGTGATACTAAGAAAGACTTTGTTGGAATCAAAGGAATAATAATGTGCGAATAGAAGGACGGAAACCTACTCTAATACTGAATACAGAAGATAACCGAATTTAACATAAGCAAACATAATATGTTTGCAGGGCATATGGCACCCATAACATATGCAGGACAGTTTTTTTTTTCCTGTGTAGGGATAGTTCAGTGCAGAGTGTCTGAAATGAATATATTCACCATGTATGGAATGAAGACTCAGAGCAAACAACATTACAAGGAAATGCACAAGGTACAAAACTGCAGAGCTCCATTGGCCAATATGTGGTAAAAGAAAAGACAAGAAAAAAATGGAAAATACAGAGAATACAGAAATGGAAATGTTGCCTTAAACTGGAGAAAGTACTTTAGTATAAAAGAAAATTATGAGAATTGGAAAATAACAACGTATAAAATGGATGATGATAACGCATGACAAAAGCAAAACTAAGCATGAAAAATATGCACTGCATTATAAAGCATTCCATTGTTAAATCTACTACCTATGTCTCTGACTTTAACCCCCACTTAAACAGTTATTCTCATAAGGCTGTTGCCCTTCCTGATAAATATATTGAGAAAATTAAACCGAACACCTATGGTGGAATACCCATATAAATAAATTACATAACAAGATAAAGAAATTACTTAATACTTATGAGATCTCTTATTTCACCAGCCTTAATAGTATGCTGATAAAAATCTTAAGAAAAATATCTATGAATCTTTATTTATCTATGTGAGGAAGTTAAGAACTAACACCCAACAATGTTTCGAGTTTATCCTTAATATTACTGTACACTCTGACCATAAGGACATAGATAATGTCACAGGTAAGAGATTTAGTGCAAGTTTTACTCCATCTAACATTAACGTTATTCCACAGATTCCACAGTCTAGACCCATTCCCCTTTAATTACTCTGGAACACCCCTTGCAAAAGCTAAAACACCTCACCCATGGGCATCTTTAACAAACCAGCTGGCTTGATTATCAGTGCCAAATATGGCCTATCTGAACCACTACTTAACCTCTTTCATTTAAGCCTCTTCACTTGTTACACACCTGTAGCCCAGAAAACAGCCACTGTAATGCCATTACAAGAGGGTGGCCCAGCTACAAATGCTGTAACTATAAACCAATAGCTCATTTGTAATATTATGGAAATAATTATCTCAGACCTCACAACTCTTTTTATAGTGAATATACTTTTTTCGCTTAATATTTCTTAAAGAATATTGCTGCAACTGCCGATACAAATTTGTTTTCAGATTACCTCCTTATGTTATTGCATTGCCACCCTGTTTACAATGGATGCATTTTATGTTCAGCTGATGTTTGTACTGCTGTAACTGTTGATCTTAATTATTTTTTATACATATATTGTCTTCCAGTATATACTGAATCTCAGACCACTGTCTGTCATACATTTTTAGTTCTCACAAAATATCTACTATTATCTTTTTATCTCACTAAAATATGTTTTTGTAAGCTTTACTTCTTCAGGCCTCTACTGAAAATGGGTCTTACATGTCCCAGTCCAACTTTTCCGGTAATCAAACGCAAATAAATAAATAATTACATAAATAAATAAACCCAGACATTGAAAATCTCTTACCATGAACTTTTATCAATTTAGCTTTGTTAAAGGAAGGTCCTATGTTTTTAACTTCATTAATTTCTTTAAAAAATCGCAAAAGCAGCGGATAGTAGTCATAGAGTACATAGAGCATATCTGGACCTAGCCAAAGTCTTTGACAAGATTTCCAGTGCAAGCATTATTGACAGACTTCTACATCTGAATATAAAGCCTTATGTTGCGTAGCGGATTCCTAACAATTTGTCTGAAAAGACACATGAGGTTAGAGTCACGGGTGCCACTTCTAAAAATAAAAAAGGTGTACCACAGGGCTCAGTGCTTAGCCCACTTCTATTTCAGACCTTCAACAGTCCTTCAGGTCAACAGTTCTGGCATGTGGTTTTCTAAGTTTGCTGGTGACTGTAAATTGGGTCTTCTTATTTGATCTTCTCCCGACTTACAACTGCTCTAACAGGAATTACATCATATTAACTAGTGATTCTGGGACAATGGTCTCAAATTAATTGTAAAAATATTTAGTATAGGTAAACCGTTCCTCATAACATACAGGTGACAGTGAAGCACCCCTGCAATCATACACAGTCATAATAGATCTAGGCACATTTGTTAATAATTCCATATCTTCTAACCATTATGTCTCCACAGTAGTTCAGAAAGTCTTCAATCTAATTTCCAAAGGCATCTGCTCCAGATCTAAAGAAGCTTTAACTATTCTTTACTTATACCTCGTTAGATCACTGAACTGAAAGGAATGCCTCTTTTGGCATGTATTGAAAGATCTTGGAGATTCTTAACTAACAAATTAGTGGTCTCAAAAATCGCAGTTATGAGGACTGACTTGCAGCCCTTTCTCACCGCACTCAGGTTTTTACAGACTTCTCCATGAGGATCTGTGTCTAGGTTTTCAAGCCATGAAAGATCCAATTCACATTGACCTTATATTCCTCTCAAAAACAGTTCCTAAAATTAACAATCTGTAAAGCAAACCTTCATAAACAGACAAATAAGACTTGTTGGAATGACAGAACCATATCCTAAAGTATTCCTCTCCTATGGAGTAAACTTCCAGTACATGTCGAGCAGAGTGTCACCTTGGCCACCCTCAAGGTAAACCTACCTAACTGGATGAGCAGCCTCAAGTTATCCTTTGGTCTATCTTGTACTGCCCTCCTTGAGGCTGCAGAGAACTTTTGTATATGGTTTGCTGGCTACGCTTGCAATGGTCTGCAGATTGATTGCCTAGTATATACCTATGAAACTAAGAAATGACAGAAGAAGAACATACAAAGTCAAAATGTGAAATGAAAGAAGCTGCCAGAGAAGAGAAAATAAAAGCTGAAAGTGTAAAAAAAAGTACAGAAAAAGGTAGAAGTAAAGAGGATCATTATGCACCGTTATACAATAATAGTAAATGTCAATGGCATTTAAAGAAGCAACAGGCACAATAATATAGTGATGTAAATAAAAGGAATCAAAACTGATGTGCTTGCAAGACGTTAGATACATGGAACCGAATTATAGATTACAAGGTGAAGCAATGGGCATTTGGTTCAATAAAATGAGAAACTGAATTTAAATGAAGTTGAACATTTGATATTGGTATGACCTATATGTGCAGATATAGGTACAGAAATAATAATAACAATATGTTAATAACAATATAGGCCTCTGGCTAACTAAGTTTGCAGATGACTGTGAACTAGGAGCCATAGTCGAGTCCCCAAATGATGTGGACATCCTACAGAAGGGCCTCACTGAGACAGATGCCTGGTGTCAGAGGCATGGCCTCAAGCTCAAAGCCAAAAAGTGCATTGTCATCCCCTTTGGTAAAAACTCTGTACTAATGAACTATCACATAAACAGAAGTCTACTTAATGCCGAATGTGTGATACGAGACCTTGGGACCCAGGTGGACAGTAGTCTCTCCTTTGATAATCACATCGCCGCAGTAGTCAGGAAATCTTTCTATGTGGCACACCTCATCACAAAAGGGTTCTTATCCAGAAAAAAAAGAGGTAATTGTTCCCCTCTACTTGGCAGTCATTAGACCCATTATAGAGTACAACGTCCCTTTTGGAATGTACCTTACAAGACATCTGCAGCAGCTGGAAAGACCACTGAAGTACCTCACAAAGAGGATTACTGGCCTCAAACAGATGCCCTACACTGACCGTCTCAAAAACCTCCAGCTTTACTCTGTAGCATATCACCTACTCCAAGGAGATCTCTGCCTAACTTATAAAGCTATGTTAAATTCAGAGCTGTTGGACATGCTACACGTAAAGATATCCCAGTCCCTGCGAGTTACATGCTCTAGGAACCTAAACCTTGTCACCACAATAAACAGGACATGCTGAAGGGATAGATTCCTGTCCTAGAGACTTCCTATACTCTGGAACAAGCTACCCATCTATGTCAAGCAAAGTTCCTCATTAGCACTCTTCAAGAAAAATCTTGATGAGTGGATGGGGAATAGGAAATACACCCCAGGGATCACTTCTGTGGCTCTGCTTGACAGGGGTACAGGAAATTAACTTTCTTGGGTGGCGTAAGCCAGGGTACCTTGTTGGCTAGGCTTACTTAGACCCTTGGGCAGATAGTCTAGTACTTACCTATGAACCTATGTATGACATATGCATCAACAAACAGTTGTGAAATATAGAAAATGTTTTAAAAATGTAAATGCTGGTGAATATTCATAAATGAGTCACTTACTATGCAAACCTGCTCAAGTGGTTTTAGTATGAAAGGGCAGTGAAATTCAAAAAGAGCAGCTGTGCTACAGTGCTATGGATTGCAATCTGTGTATACAGTGCTATGGATTTCAGTCTGTGGATACAGTGCTATGGATTGCAATCTGTGTATACAGTGCTGTGGTTTGCAGTCTGTGTATATAGTGTTGTGGATTGCAATCTGTGTATACACTGCTATGGATTTCAGTCTGTGAATACAGTGCTATGGATTGCAATCTGTGCACACAGTGCTATGGATTGCAATCTGTGTACACAGTGCTATGGATTGCAATCTGTGTATACAGTGCTATGGATTTCAGTCTGTGTATACAGTGATGTGGATTGCAGTCTGTGTATATAGTGTTGTGGACTGCAATCTGTGTATACAGTGCTATGGATTTCGGTCTATGTATACAGTGCTATGTATTGCAATCTATGTACGCAGTGCTATAGATTGCAATCTGTGTATACAGTGCTATGGATTTCAGTCTGTGTATACAGTGCTATGGATTGCAATCTGTGTATACAATGCTGTCGATTGCAGTCTGTGTATACAGTGTTATGGATTGCAATCTGTGTATACAGTGCTGTAGATTGTAGTCTGTGTATACAGTGTTGTGGACAGGGGTGGCTCATGCTATTGGACTGCAGGACTGCAGCCCCCCAGCTGTAAACAAAAATAAAAATGAAATAAAACTGATTAACGAGTCCCACAACTCTGTGCTTGCATGCTCGGCGAGTTCCCGGAACTCCACACGTGTGCAGGAATCCAGACTACTATTTATCCAGTCCAGATTAGGAAGAGAAGGCATCAGACTACAGATGCCCAGAAGTACTGGAAGTGGATCGGAATGCAACTTCTGCAGGCTAGATAGCTGCTCTCATGGGAAAGAACTTGTATTTCAAATGAATACTGCTGCAAGAAGGAGGACTTAAGCTGGGACATTATAGAATGAAGCTGCTGCAGGAAGGACTTTGCACTCACAGATACCAGTGTGTGTGTGTGTGTGTGTGTGTGTGTGTGTGTGTGTGTGTGTGTGTGTGTGTGTGTGTGTGTAAACTCAGGAAATATACCTGGAGGCTTGGGAGAATAACTCAGGCACAAACCCTGTACCTTGGGTGCAGGTAGCAAGAGCCTGAATTCCCTACCCTCCACCTCTTGTGAAAACTATTCAGATTTTTGCCTCATATTTTTGTTCTGTTCTGTTCTTCATAAAATATGTGGTTGTCTGGATTTTGAATTCACTTAACATGACAGGCATTTGAATTTCAGACTTTACATTCTTCAGAAAGTACATGGTAACATAAACTTTTTATTCTAGAAATTTTCTAAGTTTATAAGATCAATATTTGAAAGTTGTCCCTATTTTGGGGCTGTATTCCCCCATTATTGGCTTTGTCCAGGTTTTTTGTGCTAAGAGGTTATGAGCTATGGTGAGAACTGAATTCACTGAATATGTTTGGGGGCTGTATTCCCCCATTATTGGCTTTGTCCAGGTGTTTTATGCTAAGAGGCTGAGAGCCATGGTGAGAACTGAAATCACTAAATGATAGCCATTTAAGTTTCAGTCTTCCTGTGCAAGAAAGAGCTGATTTGGCATAGTGGTATGTTGCTGTGACTGTAGTGCTCAGGGTCCTGGGCTCAAGACTTGGCAGTGAAATGCATGGTGGTAACACAGCATTTTAATCTAGCAACTTTCCAAGATTATACAAGCAATGCTTAAAATGTGTCCCTGGTTTTTGGGCTTTTGTCCCCAGCCCCCAATACATTTTGGCTTTTTCCAGATTTCTTGTGCTGCAAAGTGGAAAGATACAGTTGAGTGTTGAGTGGATTTTGCAAGGAGCTGAGAACATCAGGGGAAGAGAAGTTTAGTGCTGCTTATGCTGAGTCTGCTTGCATTGTTAATAGCATAACAGGTTGAATGCTTGCTTTTGATGCAGAAGGCTGTGGCTTCTACTCCCACAGTATGTAGATGCATTGCTGATACTGTACTGTGTTGTACTTTTAAAGGGGGTGGATGCTGCAGTCCTGAGAATGTCCTCTTTGGCAGAGATACCTAAATAACTATGAACTTGTTATCAGTTTGCCATCCATTCCCTATTGCAATATTACTAGCTTATTGTTTTAATGTAACATAGACAATGGGCAGGATTCACGAAGCCTCCGTGTAAGAGTTATAACTCATACACGGAGGCTGCAGTTAAACGGAGTGATGTCAGCATGCTCTGCATATTCATGAGAGCATGCTGAATCACACTCAAGGCTAACATGGTCCGTGTAAGACAGTAGGGGGCGTGTCCGTAGGCCGAGCCCTGTAAGCGGACATGCCCCCAGAAGAGGAAAAGTTCCCAAAGTAAACACCCATGATAGAGTCCACGGAAATGTGAATAAACAGAACACAACACATGCCCCCACAGACTATGAACAGCAAACATATAAATAAATATGTTATATATTTTTTTTAAATTGTAAAGATGTTTAACCATGAGTGCGCTCGTTTGCGCGGGTGTGCCCGTAGCGCAGCTACAGTTAGAAGTCAGTGGGAAAGCATATAAGAACTAAATATGCAAAATAAGCCAGGAAGCAATAGCATAGCGGTAGAGATGTTGGCTGGAGAGCAGGCATTCATGGTTCGAGCCCCCACAACACCAATTTTTTATTTTTAGCAAAATAAGCAGGAAACAAGTCCCTGACAAATATGTACACATAAAACCACATTTTATGTAAAATGTAATGCAATAGACAATTTATATTGAAGAAATGTGAGGTAACAAAAGAATAAAAAAAATGCCAGATGTGCCCATAGCTGAGCTACAGTTTAACAGGATGAGTGCATCTGCCCGTAGGTGAGCAGTGGTTTAACTGGTGCAAAATGAGTGCCCGTAGCTGAGCAGTAGTTTAACACACTGAATATATGTGCCTCTAGCTGAGCTGAGCGTAATATTTGTGCTGATAGCCAAATGAGGCTTAAAGCAGCGTACCCCATTTGCGCGGAGCTGCGCACCGCGCAAACAAGCTAACCAACGGGCAACGTTGAGCAAGCCGTATCAAAACTGCCTTTACACAGACACACCCCTCAGCATGTCTAGACAGTCATGAAAAATAAAAAGCAGTGGCCAGGTTCGAACCCAGGACACTATACACCATAGTCAAGGTACTGAACCACTAAAACATGACAGCAGTACCCATAAATGCAATAATAGCTAATATATAGGAATGAATACAAACTGGAGCATGACAATGCAGGTTTACTGAAGTTGATACAATTCCAAAATGGCCAATCACAGATATGTGCGGGAAAAACGGACTATATAAGCCCCATAGGCAGGAATACACAGCATAAACGATTGCAAAACTGACCTGCAGGCAGAATGACAGGAGTAGGAGAGGGTAGTTGCTTTCGAGCACAGAGGTGGGGCGTAGAGGAGTCCAGGTACATGGTCTGGCTCCTAGTCCACAATCATGAGGCCCAACTCATGCAGGGCCAGGTCCTCTGGGGAGCATACAGGGCCGAGGTGTGGGACCGGTTGGCTCATGATCTCACCAGTGCCACAGGGATTCCAAGGACAGGTGAGCAGGTCCGTCACCACCATGCGGACCTGAAGAGATGCAAGCAGGACCAACTGAACCTTTGGATCCAGGAGGCCCGGCAAACACCCAACGCCCCACTACTGAGTAAGTTACCTTAATTATGTATGTAAGAAATTAAACTAGCTGATATTATGGAGATGTGTATTCCAATATTACTTAATTTATATTACAGCTGCAGGTGTCCGTTCTGCGAACCGCAGAGCCTATGCCGATAGGCTGGTGCGGTTGCGCCACCAGGCAGGTCAGTAACCCACTACCAGTAACTGTAAAGAAATATAAAATATGACAGTCAGCAAAAGAGTGCAGTGTAGTCAGTAAGGAATAAAATGTGCAAGTAACAGTGTGGAAGTGTATACAAGTATTGCTTGATTACAAAAGTGTGTTTCAGCCTGTAAGTTAAACCGAAAAATAAAACTGTCTGACATATATTCTGAAATAAAAATGCCCTACCTGTAAGAAAATAGTACACAACCTGCAGCAGGCTGAAAGGTATAGCTGCAGAAGATGATGAAATCACACGTGTGAAATATATCCCTGTTGAAATACTGAAACATGACAGAAGTGAGACTGCTGGAAAGGATTGTAATAACTACAGGTAAAACATGTCAATAAAGCCTAGAAGTAAGTACCATCCTGAATAGTAAAATGAAAGCAAGTGAGAGAGTGTGAGAAAGTATCATGACTCCAGCAATACAGTAGTAATAACCCCTGAATAAAGTATACTGCAGTCAAGACAGAATGACATGCATGTGAGAATCAAAACCAAACAGCGAAATCTGTTCAAAGTGTTGCTGCATCTGGAATGTGTATCCCAAAATCTGGATATGTTGCTGTCAGTCTGCAATATGCAGATAGGATGATTGTCTGATATACCAAACATCCACACTTGTCTACAGCTATATAAAGCAAATGTAGCAGGATGATGTAGCTGAACAAAGCTAGATATGAATGTGTATGAAGAACAATAAAATGTATATTGATGTTGCAGTAACAGTTCTATCACCAAGTTGAAATAGTTATCATATAGGAAACTGTAGTTAGAACAGTAGTGTGTATATAACTGTAGCTATTAGAAATGTACAGCATATGTATTGGTATTCGAAGGTGTTAATATTATTTTCTTTACCCCACCCTGTAACCACATATAACCCATTCCATGTAAAAATGGTATGTGCAATCACAATGAACACCCCTGGACGTTTGTCCTGTTGGGTCATATATATTTGCATGTCCGTTGATGCATCTGCCCTGTTCATACATCCAAACCTGATGGCCTGTTGCCATCAATTAACCCTGAATGCTGTTGGACTGTGTATTTCTGGTCAAATTATGCATGTGTTATGCACGCTGTTCAATGGTGTGAATATCTGGGTGTTTGGTTAATGGGAATACTAATGCATGCTGTTACAACTAATTGTGAATGGTATTATATGTCACTAACCCAAACTGTCATGACATAATGCAAAACATAGGATGACAGGGAAGGCGGGTTACAGCGGACCCACCTCTCCCACCTCAGCTGGTGAGTGCACCTGGCAGTAGTGCTGAGTCCGGACCCTCCTCCGGTGGCCCTGTGCCACCTGTGGGTGGAAGCGCTGCAGGGGATGGGGCTCGCCCCCCCCTCTGCAAGTGTGGCCAAAGGAGAACCACCACTCACCCTCCGTAGCATCCGGACTGTGGTGCGTAGGGAGATTTGGGACTCTGTTCTCAAGCCCCTACGCCAGCTTGAGGCATGGGTGGCGCAACTAACGGGCATGCCTGTTGCCCGGCCTATACAGCCCCCAGCACAGCCCCGTCCTGGGCAGTGAAGGAACAGTGGCAACTGCCTATGGGTGGGGATATCAGTTCCACTGTTGCCATCTGTGGGCTCATGGGCTCTGGATATCCAAACCTCCGTCCCCGTCAATTGTGTAACCCCCCCCGCACGTGTCATACACCGCCCCTGTATGCGTCTTGTTTGTCTTGTCTGTTTACCTACCCAACCTACCTCCCCAGCTGTACCGACTTCCTTCACCTGACATACCACTCTCACCTGAAAAAAGGGCACTCTGTACCCACAAAAAATTACGCCCCATACATAGCTGCCCATTCCGCACACATGTCTGCTGGACATGGAAACTATCAATTACAATTGGCTGTACAAGTATTATTGTTGTCCTGACACCTCTCTCAGGGGTGGAAGGTTTCAAATGTCACACCAAATTACATACATATGCACAGCTGTTGCTGATGAAGAAATGGGCAGCTATGGGCCTTACCTACATCCCTCCTGCAAATCCCAAGCTTGTTTCCCTACTGTCTTACCCTCTTTGTGACCCCTTTTTCACCACTTTCCTGTCTCCCCATTTTCTTTTCTTTCTAAGTAAATAGCGCGGGTGTGCGCCAGAGTAAGTACCGTTAAGCGGTTGTAAGTGGGTGTGCGCGTGTGTGCGCGGGGCTAACCGCCAGTGCGCATGCGTGAGCTCCATGCAAACCAGTGCTAACCCAGTCACAACTGCTTAAAAGTGCCTTAGTCACTTTGATTGACAGGTCCTGTACTCAGTTCAAAAGCAAAATAAAATCCCACTGTCAGTCCCGAACCCAGGACCCTGGAAACACTAGTCTGTACGACATACCACTAAGCCATGACTCTTATACAAGAGCATTGTGCTAAAATAAATATAACATGTAATAGTAGGGATGAATGTACAGGGAATATAGGATGTGTAGTACACAAAGCATGTCATTTAGAATTACTGTCAAAACTACTGGATTCCCATAATAGTAGTGTGTGAACAGAAACAGCCATGCTAGTTGGTAGCTTGTAGATAATAATGTCAGTTAAAGTACATATATAAATGTATGTATATGTACATATATATATATATATATATATATATATATATATATAAATATATATCTATATATAGTTGTAGGAGTCATTGTGCATACACACTTGCTACAGGGAACATGAGAGAGGAATGGAGAAATGTCAATATACAACACAGCCTGTATCATGAGAGAGATACTAACCTTTACACTCACAGAACACTGTCCACAGCATACCAGCATGGTCCCCGCCCTTACAATCTGAAAGGGCAACGCCTATCCCACATACCCTTTTATAGCACTGACCTGAAATCACAGTGAGAACTGCAATCAGTACACAACTGGCTGTATGCAATTAGCAAATGCTGGCTTACAATTGGTGCAGAGGCCATCACATGGACCTATGCAGATACCTACAAAAGCATCCAGTGCTAACACTCCACACATGCAATACATTCATTGCACTGTCTGGAAGCAGACAGAGGGAGAGCAAGAAGTGAGAGAAAGAGAGAGAGAGAGCAAAAAAAAAAAAAACATTATACACTGTGACTCTGTCACCCGAAGCTGTCAGCAGTGACACCAGCAGCAGCAAGCAGAAGCAGTGGTAACGCAACCAGCTGCGACAAACACAGGTAATGCAAAGTAGCAGGTTAATAGTGTACATACTGTGAACCCTCCAAATGTGTCATAGGTCTGTATCCATAGGTATGTCCATGTGATATATTGTGTTTACGTAGTTCCACCAAAAGGGGATGACCATACATTACATGTCAATCAGTCTTAGGCCATGATCCTGGCAGCAGTTGTCTGTGCGTTGCCCCCAGCAATGGCTGCAGTGACTGCTTTGAAAGGTCAGACAGGTTCAAAAGGCAGGATCAGCCCATCACAAAGGCACACTGGCTGGGAACAAGTGTCTGCAGGTACCCGATATCACTGCATATGCATCCCATACTGCATAATTCCATAGCTTAGCAGACCAGGCTGGTTATGCATATGATGTGGTAGTTCCCAGGGTCAGTCGAGGTGCCCCCTTAGTGGTGTTGGACCACTGTTGCTGTATGCCACTGTCCAGGTACATATCCTGTAATATGGCCAAGACAAACTATCAGTGTTATATGCAGTTGTATGTCCCCTCAGAGTGCAGGTAGCACACATCCAGGGATACCATGAGGTCACAGTGATGCTGTGTGTTCTTCTCTGCTGAGGGCGGACCTCACCTGGACATGTGAGATGACAGGGAGGTTACATCCAGCTGTGATAAATATTTCAACTGGTGAGGGAGAAGGAGGGGGGATACGTGCACCAAACATGTCTGCAAGATTGTTGCCAATATCCGTGTGTTTGGTGAATGTTAAGTAGGTGTGTATTAACACAGAGCATATCTGAGGCATGTGGTCCATATGTGGAACATAACTGAAGAAGGCCTTGTGGTCGTCCATAGTGTTTGTGTCCATTTCCCTCCCAGAGTAGGCTGTGGCCATTGTTATGATGGACCATAGCGTAGTAACAGTGCTGACCACAGATGCCTTCCCTTAATGTGAATGTGGTCTGTCCTGCAGTAGCCTCCTGCTATTGTTATACAATCTGCCTCTGTCTGGGGTCCACCGGACAGGATGCCTAACCTTTGTGCATAGGGTCTGGGTTAGAAATGTGTGTGCAGGTTCCATGCAATCTGTGGCATGTCCATGGTAAGCATTTGCAAAGCGGTCAGCAGTGTGGCTTGTGGCTTCCACTGGCCCAGTGTGCTGCTGCATGGATACCATCTCAGTCCCAGCAAGTGAATAACTGTCTAATCACATACATATCAAAGTAGTCTACTGTGCTGGTGGTGGTGGTGGGATATGTATATCCAGGCCGAGTAACTTCTGTCCACATCACAGTAGTAGACGGTGTCCCACATACAGTACCTTGGGATGAACCCCCAGGGTGAGGTTGTGCATTGCACCTGTCAGTGTGTGCTGACTGATGGGGCATGCTACTATGTTGTGTGGAATGTGGCAGGCATTGTTGCACAGGTGTTGTCTGAGCACTGATGTCTGGCCATGTACCTGTGTATCCACCATGACACACACACATGCAACATATGGGAGTAGTAGTATATCACTATGCATGAGTATCATGTATAGTATGTGTGCCATATATTGCTGACATGGTCTGCTGATATCTTGTTTGTGTTCTCTTCCAGGGAGATGGACCGTCAGCGTAACCCCGCCTACTCTGTGGTGGAAGACGAGGAGATCCACCAGAGCCTGGTGCGGGAGTATGACATCCTGTTTTCCCGCACCAGTCAGAATCAGCAGGAGAGGGCTGCAGTGTGGCAAGACCTGGTCCGTAGGGTAAATGATATTGGCACACATAACAGGACATATGAGCAGGTACGACACCACTGCAGTGATTTAATCTGAAGTGTCCGTCAGCGTGCATCAGATATCCACAGGCAACAGGTTGCCACAGGAGGTGGGGTGGCCACACATCCCCCCCTCACCAGACTGGAGAGGCTACTCCTAAGTGTTGTGGCTCCAGCCCCGGAACACCAACAGCAGTACACCTGCATTATGATGGAGGCTGGTTCCACACAGCAGCACGACATGGAGCGTGCAGGTAATATGCCATATGTACACTTGACTGTTCTGTACACTGTATCATATGCAATATCAATGGCACAGTTGTGCCCACTGACATTAATCTCATCATTTCTGCAGGTCCCTCCAGGGTTACAGCAAGACAGGCCATCCATGCTGGTGAGTGTGTTTAACATAACCTATAATAGTCCTGATAATAGGTTCATAGGTTCATAGTTTAGTACTAAGCTAACTGCCCTTGCGAGCCATTTTAAGCCTAGCCAATTATCCCTTGTGAGATTCAAACCCTGCACTCTGTGTTTGTAAGGCAAACATCTTAGCCATTTAGCCACCCTCCAAACCCCTATAATGCTAGTAACAGTAGTGTAACTCAGTAGTGCTCTGTGTGTATACTGCGGGGTGCGCATGTGTGCATGTGTGCAGGTGTGCCTGTGCCCATGTGTGCATGTGTGCATGTGTGCAGGTGTGCCTGTGTCCACGTGTGAATGTGTGCATGTGTGCCTGTGTCCACGTGTGCATGTGTGCATGTGTGCCTGTGTCCACGTGTGCATGTGTGCATGTACCCATGTGTGCATGTGTGCATGTGTCCATGTGTGCATGTGTCCACGTGTGCATGTGTGCATGTGTGCATGTGTCCACGTGTGCATGTGTCCACGTGTGCATGTCTGCATGTGTGCATGTGTGCCTGTGTGGATATGTGCATGTGTGCATGTGTGCCTGTGTGTATGTGTCCACGTGTGCATGTCTGCATGTGTGCCTGTGTCCATGTGTGCATGTGTGCCTGTGTCCACGTGTGTATGTGTGCATGTGTCCATGTGTGCATGTGTGCATGTGTGTAGAAGTGCATCACTGGTAACAATGTCTGGAGACTGTAAACTGTGTTTCCTGTCTTCCTCCCACAGGTTCTGGGGCTGCTCTGGTGACCTGCAGCAGGGAACCTGAATCCTGTGCCACGGCTACTGGTAATGATGATATTTGTGTAATGGTACAGGAAGGTGTGTCAGGGTCTGCCATTGGTCAGCCAGTTGACAGTACACAGCTGTCAACCCCATCATTGTGCACAGTCATCCTGCCAGTACATCCTTTGCCACCATTGTCCCTAGGTGATGGACAGGATACAGTGGGCATAGACCAGGGTAATCTGGTACCTGTGGCATATGCGTCCCCACACAGCAGCCATGGGCAGGGTCTTCCAATGGTACCACACAGACAGTTGCCCATGGGTTCTCGTGGGGGCATCCGTGGGCGTACTGCCTCTAGCCGACGTGCCCAAAGAGGTCTGTCAACCTCAGCTATGTTTCGGACTGTCATGCAGGCACAGTCACGTATGGAAAGGTACACCAGACAGGGTCTGAGGGAGCTGAGAGCATGTGGCACAGTCATGACAGACAGTATGCGTGACATTGCGGATGTTATCCGTAACTTCACCGATGTCATAGACAGACATTGTGGGGACATATTACAGCAGTTCCACAACCAGATGTCCATGAGCCAGGGCAATGGTGGGCATTTGCGGCATCGACGTGGCTGTATGCCAGCAGCAGCAGCAGCTGGCAGTCGGCGTGGATGACAACAGGCTTGCTAACGCCCCCATAGTGCCAGCAGCAGCCCCAGCTATGCTGGGTCTGTGCTGTCATCGGAACGCCCCAGGAGACCACGTGTACATGGCTCTGGACAGTCCCAACAGGGACATGTGTCCAGTCAACACACACCCGCTTCTGATGACAGTACCCAGTCTGGCTTAGTACTGGATACGGTCCGTAGCACCCCTGCCAGGCACAGGTACCGTGTCCGTGCACACAGACACTGATCTGTATGGCCTGCCAGGTGCAGTCTGTGGCTGTCCACAAACCCCTGTATATGGCAGCCATGAGGTGGAACTGTGTGTGTGCATACACACATGCGAAATGTTAACACCTAGGGCGACCACATACATGCACACACTGCACCAACACTGCCCCACCCTGTACTGCTGCCCCTCACCAACACACATACACACACATGTCAATTAGTGGTATCAGTGGCTGACTCAGGCACACCTAATCCACACCCTGTGCATATGATGACACCGTGCCACCTCCTGCAATCTCCAACATCATTGCGGGAACAGGTAAACACATTGCTGATGCACAGGGTGACTACATAGAAGTGTATTAGTAGTAGCATGTTGGTAACAGTATAGTGTGCTGCTATGACTGTGTGTTTATCCCAGCATGCCTGCTGCAGTAACTGTATGAATGTCCTGAATTGTTATCTGCACCCATAGTACATACCAAAGTATAACAGCTGCACATAATTGCATGCCGGTGGTAAGGTCGTCAACAGATAGCCGCATACATGGGTAGCACAGGGGGAAAGCTAACGCAAGTAGTGATATGCAATGGTGGACATGTACAGTAATGGTGTCAACTTGCCCACAATGACTATGCCATGTGGATGTTCGCGCATGTAGATATGTGTGCAGTACCAATGTTATCCAAATCACAAATAACTATGACATAATATCAGTTCTACCATGGGCATCTGCGCTGTGTATTCCTGGGTACATGTTGATAGTGCCTACATATTTGCATTGTTACTTACTGTTATTGTTACCCCTTCTATGTTGTACAATGCACTACTTCCAACCCTGTTTACTGTAGCTTTGTTTGCATGCATGTTCGCTTGGGGTTCCCTGGAACACTGCTTAAACCTGCAATGCAGAGTTACAGTGCTTCTGTAGACTTCTAGTGACATCTGCATAGCGTACGATACTTATGTCAACTTTACACATGACAGAACGTCACTGTCTGTCCTGTACGCATGTACGTTGCCTGTGACACATTGCACACGTCTTACCTGGCATTTACCCACGTGTGCAGTCATATATGTCAGTGCTATGAAACAGTAGCGGTACACCCACACATACACACCTTCAGTATGTTGTTCCCCATTGGCCCTATGTGTTGGTACTCACCATGGCAATCACACTACTAGGGTAGCATGTGCAAAGGTAACCTGTGAATCGCCTCTACGGTCCAGTTGTGGTTTATGTGAGTCCTGTGTCAATGTCACAGCTGCCACATGTATGCAGTCAGCCATCACCCTTGGCCAGAAACGTACAACACATGTGTGGAATGCCACCACACAGCCAATCTGGGGACTGGGCTCTCTGAACCCAGTAATGCCATACCCTGTCAGGTGGCATGTCATATATACTACATCCTGGACAAACGTCAACCCCAATCCCTGCTGCTACTATTGATAATACCCCTGAAGATGTTCCTGATAGTTTTGACCAGTTCTTTACTGAGACATTTCAGGCCCTAGCTAGCCATCTACCTCCTAGCTCCCCTGGTCCTGAAAGTAGCACACCTAGAAACCTACTTGTGTTCAGCTGCCAACCAGTCGCCACTTCACTTCTCCATACCTTGATTGAAACAGTGAAACCCACTACACTTTCTGCTGATCAACTCCCTGCCGAGTACCTATCACAATCAGATGATGCTATTGCTTACCCCGTCTCAAAGGTAATTAAACGAACCATGGTAGAATCTAAATTCCCCACCATCTGGAAAATGTCATATATAATCCCACTTCACAAAGGAGGCAGCTCTACTGAATTTTCCAATTATAGGCCAATAGCTATACTCTCTCCACTTGCAAAGATTGTGGAAACGTTAGTCATAGACAATTCATGCACCACCTAATCCAACATCGCATTATGGCAGACACTCAGCATGGCTTACGTCCTCATCACAGCACTACATCAGGCCTCCTAGCCTTTACTAACACCATAAACCATACTTGCAACACTAATTATATATCCTCAGACCTCTTTTTGGATCTGTCCAAGGCATACGATATGGTTGATCACCAACTTGTACTCCACATCCTGCAAACACTGTCTAGATACTGGAGCCTTCCAATGTTTTCAATCCTATCTGCATGGTCAACAGCAGGCTGGCCTCTGGCAGAACAAACTCTCTAACCTTCTACCTAACACCCTCAGAGTACCACAAGGCTCTATACTAGGGCCCTTGCTGTTCTCCATCTTCATTAATGACCTTTATACTGTCATCCCAGAAGTCAGCTGTATCCAATATGCTGAAGACTCTACTCTGATCTGCTCAGCCACATCTCCAGTAGAGTTATGGTTAGCTACCCAAACCACCTGTAATACAATAGAAAACTGGCTTTCTGAACATCATCTAATCCTAAATCCCAAATAAACTAAACTGCTGTTATTTCACCAACACATAGGTCTACCGCTTTCACTGTTTCCATAACATCAACTGATGGCACAATAATCTCCCCTGACCCATCTACTAAACTATTAGGTGTCATCATAGACAATAATCTCAAGTGTGACCTACATGTTAACCAAATTATCATAGCCATCAATAGAAAACTAGGGTCACTTTACAGAATTAAAGCCTTCCTAGGCCCTCCAGCTAAAGGTGCCATAGCTCGCTCACACCTTGTTTCAACCCTTCTGTATGCATCCCTTCTACTCTCGGATATGAACAAGACTGTCCTTAACAAACACTCAATTTGCTACAACCACATTGCCAGGTTTGCCACTGGGCTGCCTTTTAGGACACATCATTGCACCAATCTAAATCAGCTTGGTTGGCTTGCAATACCCAGCCTAATACAGTATAACCAACTGATTATGGCCTATAAAATCCTCTATAATCAGGACAATACTCCTGCACTTCAAATATTATCACCCCCTATAACAATCCTAGACCGCTTTGATCCTCCAACAAACTACTAATTCAGACTAGCAAGTTTAATAACACAGCCGGTGATACTCTCTTTGCAAACTCTGTAAGTAGTTCCTGGAACTCACTTCCAGCCAATATTACCCTACTGTCCACCTTAGGTCAATTTAACACTAGACTCATACAACATTTGTCACTTAACTGGCTATGTCAATGTATCAAGCCTGGCTAACTCGAATGTGTAATATCTGTGAACCACATTACTGTGTAATTTAATTTAATCCTGACTTGTGCTCAGGACTAACATTAACCTGTGGAACATGTTTAACTTGCTTACTTATGTAATCCCTGTATATAATCTGTTTGTAATATGTAATGCTGGTATTATGTAATGCTGTATCTGCTACCCTCATAGCTTGTCTCCACGGGCCTCCCCTGGAAATGGACATGCATCCAGTCGGACTATCCCGGTCAACAAATGTAGGATAAACAAATAAATAAATAAAATATATTACAGTGACTACAATACAAGTCAGATATTGACACGCACTGACAGCATGCTGAACACACTGGGGCATACGTGGGGACTCAGAATAGCATCTGGCCTGGCCATCACACACCTCTGCAGCTGGCACACAGGCATATGTTCCGTCGGAACAGAGCACATGCCACACATGGCACGCACATCCCCTGTGCCACACACTCACAGCCTGTAGGGCTACACAACACACCTGCTACAGATGTGTCAGGTACCTGTCTTGTGTGCTGCACTGGGGTCCCGCTCAACAGGCTGTATCTGGTGAAGATCACAGTGATATGCCTCAGGGGCACTATGGTCCACCACAGAACACATGCATACAGGTCAGTCAGAGGCATGGACACATATGACTCACTCATTGACCATGCCAGTATGGCTGCCTGAGACATACCTCCCGGGACTACATGATAGGGAACATAGAATGGATCTCTCAGCATGTGGCACAGGCCAGTATGAGCCTGATGTTGGTTGCCAACATACCCTCACCAGGTATTCTACCACTATATATGGGAAGGGTGTTGTATGTCTACATTATGCTCAGTCTCCACTGTCATTCATAGGGTATCCACTGGCTGTCAACATGTGCTTACATGCTAGGGAAGCCACAATGATGTGCAAGGGTCATCTTGCACGTGACACCCATGGCCCGATGTATAATGGCAAAGCTCCTTGGTACACACATACTGCCTTATGCTGCAGGACATGGTTTACATAGCCACCTCCATGGGTATCACACAGGTTAGGACACTAACAGTGCTGCTACACAACAACAACAGCAGTGTACACCGGAAGATGCATGCACCAGACACTGCCCTCAGCATGGTGAACTGCAATGTCTGTGCAGTACCAGATTCATAATTCATGGCTCACAGGTGTTACCCATCACTGACAGGTTATGCCCCATACCATGCCTGTCATCCCCTACACATGTAACACACATGGATAGGGGGTGGTATCCCAAGGTACCACAGATACACACACCTCCAGGTTGTTGGCACAGCACAAACCATCAGGGCCTAATCATGTGCAGCTAACAGTGTGTTGGACTGCCATCTGGTTCATAGCCTGGCACACACAACCCTCCCATACACAGGAAGACCACCTATCCTCCATAACAACACTGGCAATATGACAGTCTCAAGAACTGTGTTTATATGGCTGGACTGCATCCAGCCAAACATTGTGTGTGAGCATTACTGTAGCTACAACACACTAGTTGAAGGGTTCACAGCATGTGGTCACTGAATTGCAGTGGAATGACATGTTACCACTACCACAACAGGTGGGAACATGCAGCACCTGTACATCGACTACATGTACACTATATGGCCCAGACCAGATGTGTATCCCCTGCTGTAGGTATTTCACCATATACACCCACACTGTATAGAGACATACCACGTGCGGACCCTGCACAGTAAGACACAGTCATATTGTTATACATTGCAAATACCATTTATCCACTTGAGGCATGTGTCAGACATGGTAACTACTGCAGGTCACAGGTATGTATGTGTATGTGTCACACACATACATCATGTGTGCAATGCCATTGCTGGTTTAGGCAATGGCATGCATTGTTATGTACAAAGACCCACACATGGTCATACTGTGTGACACAACCATACGTGGCAGTTGTGGGTTACCAAAACATACCTATCTGTACTCTGACAATGGTAATAGACACAGTAGCAGAGCGCACTATTGGCATTACTAGCCAACTAGCCCTGTTTGGCTGTGCTGATAGTGTGGTGACATCCCCTGTGTTTACTGGGGGAGTATGCAGCATCTGGTGTATTGTAGTATTTGCCAAAAGGATCTGTTCTCTCACACTTGCATTTACACACACCCTACTACCCCCACACACATGCACACTTGCAGGATTCATTCCCCTACCTAACTAAGTCATGACACGTGAGAGAGACGCATTAGCAAAGCGCGCTATTTGGTTTACTAGATAGTTCCTCTTCTCTGGCTGTACTTATAGGGTGCTGACAACATCAGTATTTTGAAAGGGTAATGTGCATCAGGTAGTGTGATTTCCTGATTGCCAAAACTAACATGTTTTTTTATACGGAAATGCACACACACAAACTCCCCACATCCAAACACACACACATGCCATTTACAGGTTTCAAACTCCTACCTAACTACATTACGATACTCAGGAGAAACACATTAGCGTAGTGCGTTATTCGCATTACTGGGAGGCTTCTTTTCTCCTGCTGTACTTATAGGGTGCTGACATCATCAGTGTTTAGAAAGGGGAGTGTGCATCCTGTAGTGTGTTCTCCCAGTTGCCAAAAGGGACATTTCCCTCACACAAATTTGCACACACACTGACCCCCCCCTCATCCAAACACACATGCTTGCCATTTGCAGGAATTAAACCACTACCTAACTATGTTATGACACTCAAGACAGACGCATTAGCAGAGTGCGCTATTCGCATTACTGGGAGGCTTCCCTTCTCCTGCTGTACTTATAGGGTGCTGACATCATCTGTGTTTAGAAAGGGGAGTGTGCATCCTGTAGTGTGTTCTCCCAGTTGCCAAAAGGGACATTTCCCAATCACAAATTTGCACACACACCAACCCCCCTCCTCCAAACACACACACTTGCAAGAATCAAACCACTACCTAACTATGTTATGACACTCAAGACAGACACATTAGCAGAGTGCGCTATTCGCATTACTGGGAGGCTTCCCTTCTCCTGCTGTACTTATAGGGTGCTGACATCATCTGTGTTTAGAAAGGGGAGTGTGCATCCTGTAGTGTGTTCTCCCAGTTGCCAAAAGGGACATTTCCCAATCACAAATTTGCACACACACCAACCCCCCTCCTCCAAACACACACACTTGCAAGAATCAAACCACTACCTAACTATGTTATGACACTCAAGACGGATGCATTAGCAGAGTGCGCTATTCACATTACTGGGAGGCTTCCCTTGCTGTACTTATAGGGTGCTGACATCATCTGTGTTTAGAAAGGGGAGTGTGCATCCTGTAGTGTGTTCTCCCAGTTGCCAAAAGGGACATTTCCCTCTCACACACACAAACCCCACTCACCCCCACACACACACTGAGCATTTGCAGGATTCAAACCCCTACCTAACTATATTATGACACTTGAGGGAGACGCATTAGCAGAGCACACTATCCAAATTACTGGGCACCTGTTCTGCACCTGTAGTATTTATAGGGTGCTGACATCTTTATTTCTACACAGGTATGTAGATGTAGTACTACCTGTCGGGTGGGGGATAGCATATGTATGCATTTGCAGCCACCTACGTCAGGGTCAGATATGCACATCGCACTGGCAAGTTATGTTCTATACCATGCTTTGGGACCACAGGACCTGTAACACACAACACAGCCAGTCCAGAACACCATACCCACATCCAGGACAGACACTTAGCTTCCCTGGGAACAGTGCCAGGATATGCAGGTATTCACATACACCATTCCAGTTGTTAACATCAGGTACAGGCATATTGTGTGTGAGGACTACTCAGGCCTCTACCACTTTACCCTACGGCCACTACAATTTGTGGGTCCATGTGCTATGGCAGAACCACACACCACAGCCACATGGGTGAATACATATTGCACCTGTCCATCTGCAATGTGGGTACTCACTGTTCCACACCAGAGGTAGACCACCATTGTTGATATCTGACCATACCCACCTTTCCCTGGACATCCATATCTCATCTCCACCCAGGCAAGGTTGTCACTGCACACAAACTGTGTTTAGCACAAGCAGACTCTACATTTGTGTAGACTGGGGTGGATGACTTCAGAGGACCCATGCTGGAGGACTATACTGGCCACTCAGCATAATCCTTGACAATTGCATTCTATGAGCATGTGTACAGTTTGCATTGGTCATGCTATCCCACATATACCCATGACTGCTCCACAACAAGACACCTGTCAGCTGTACACCAGCCATATATGCGCCGCTCAACAGACAGAGTGACCTAATACATTGCAAAGCTGTGGCCCACAGAGGGAGGACATCTGTGGACAGTTCCGGCACGGCACTTCATTCACACATACTCATTACAACACAGTGTTGACAGTGGAATCATCCAGATAATGCAGATAGGGCTCCCCTCAGTCTGTTATTGATGGACACCTACTGTCAGAGATCCTCAGCAACCCTCTCACAGCACACACCGACAACATGGCTGTGGCTTAGCACATTCAATTCCTGAGACCTCCACGGTGCCCCTGCTTGACAGAGGCACAGCTCACTAGCCTCACATGTTGCCTTCTGTGACCTACTTTACAGTGGCACAGTAGCCTACTATCCTGGGGATGCAGATGCCAAGCACACTCTGGCTGAGCTGTCAGTCCCTGGGGCAAGAAGCCTAGTATTGACCTCTACACCCATATGTTCAATTGTCGGATGCACAATATTTGTTGTGCTGTTCTACTGTTTGCAGGTCTTTATTGCCATGGCATTCCCTGTTCCTATGACCAACTTGTGTATCTGTGGAAGATGTTTGCACATGAGGGCGATCCACTATATCACTTATGTGTCTGTGGTCATTTACTGTGTGCACTGGGCTAATTGCTGTGTTGTGGTTGGTTCCTGGACTGACACGTACAAATACCAGATATGTGTGGCCAACTGCTAAACGGAGATATGGCCTAAGTGTGTGAGCATGCCCAGTTCAGCCTTTCCATGGCATGTTGTCTGACATATGCCTCATTTATCAAAGTGTGCAAGCATGCCCAGTGTGAGCTTTCCATATTTTGCACTCTGAAGTCCACCACATATTTGGGTGTGTGTGAACTTCGACAATATCGCACGTTTATGATTGTGTGTTGGGTGTCATGTTGTGTACTAACTGGCCAACTGCTTTGTGTCTGCCACAACAGGGATTATACTGTGCCTGCAGGGATTGCATGGGATACTTTGCAGACAGTTCTCAACATACTTTCATAATGACCTAACACTGTAGTACCGTATAGTGTACTGGTCCAGTACTTTCACTGTGGTGGACAGTATCCTGGGCTTTAGTCCTATGACTGCTTGACATCTTCATAGTGAGCACAACAGACTGTGTAGGGGCCAGTTGTGCACATATGACCATGTTGCAATATGTTCAGATATGGACTACCTACACCAGGCTCGTCCAACATTGCTAGTGTATTCCACAACATGGGTGGACATTGGCAAACACTAACGATGTTCCCTAGGCCATTTCTGATGCTAGTCACAGGGTGTGTTTGTCCTTCGACACACATTGTAACTGGAGTTTGCCATTACATATGTCATGGTTAGTATACTGTGCCTCCGTCTACCTTTGACATAACAGTGATACCCAGGGTAGCCTACCATCTCCCATACACTCATCAGGATGCCTCTTGAGGGTTGTCAATATGTAGCTCTCTGGCTGACCTGTACCAGGAGTTTACTGACATGTGGGGTACCTTCTGTGTTATGGATCATTCTGTACAGCTTGTCCTATGTATGTCAGTGCTGGGGTTTAGGTTTCTCATGTGCATAGCTCACTGCCATTCAGATTGTACAAGGTGCAACATGTTCATTCATTCCAGGTTGGACATGGCTTCATACGTCAGGCACAGATTTCCTGTAGCTGGGAAGGATGGCATTGTGTGGGGCTGCGGTTTGTTTACTCAGGCAACACATGGCATCTGTTCATGCTCTTCGCTACCCCTGGTGGGGTACTGTTGTGGACTTTACAGCTGATGGAGGTGTCTGCTGTGGTATATCCCACAGGGGCTATTGTAGTCAGTTGTGACACTGATGGAGGATGGCTGCAGAGCCACAGTGAGTTCCCCTTATCTACATCTGCCAACCTTCATGTTTGGGTGGGTATATGGTACATGTTTCTGCGAACACTACAGCCACATGTTTGTCCAGTGCAGGATATTTATCACCTTTTGTACCCAGGTCTCACATTACATGTTAGGTACCTCATGGGTTAACAACTGTGTGGTAATTTCTGGGCACTTACTGTATATCCACGGTGGTTGTCTATACACACTTCTGCACTTAGCTTGCTGACATGGCTATGGCTACAGTTGTCTGTTTGTAGGTGGCTCTTTTGTGGGTTGCTTGTGTCAGCTGGGGGTCGGATATGGTGGGCTGTTTGTACTCCTCTGCATACATGCTCAGTCACAGTCCTTCCATGTTGGCCTATACCTATGGGACATGTATACAGAATGGGGGTGGGGGGGGTGCCAAGACCAGGCCTTGTGGGATGCCACTCATATCCGCTTTGTAGTCTGACATGGATGCGGCATGTCTGACCATGTCAGTTCTGTCCTTGATCTGCTTTGCAACCCCTCTACTGACATAGGGGTGTATATTTAAGCTGGTGAACATATCCATACTGAACTCGTACGGTATTGTCTAGAAGCA